>NC_141135.1:133493722-134093722 GCF_053477565.2 Lygodium microphyllum
AGAACCTACCAAACCCTCGCGAGGCAATACTTAATCCTTTTCTGACACTCACTTTTATTTTCGCTCCAACCTTCCTGTCTTTCTTCTTTTCTAGCAAGATGCCACCCCTAGGAAGACAAGGCATCGGCCCCGGGTCTGACTCGTCCTTAGGAACCTACCAGGCCTTCGCAAGGCGATGATCAACTGCTTATAAATTTTTGTTTCTTTTCTTTTCTGTTTTTATAGGGGGTAGAACCCCTTTTTACACACCTCTGTATATATTTATTGTCTTTTAAGATATTCATGGTTTTATTTGCATCATCATTATTTTCTTCTTTGGCAAGCTGCTCTAACTGCCTCACAACTAACAAGAACTCCTAGAACGGCTGCCTAGCAGGCTAGCAGAACAGGGTCACTAGGACTACTTTCTGAAACAGGTCTTTTGATGCTTAACAATGTCTTTACAGGAGGCAACGACTACTCAGACCTCCCTCAGCCATACCTAACCTAAACCTGGGACTTCATGCCTTGGATGCTGGTCCCCAACAAGAAAAGAAAAACCCCTTAACAAGCACCCAGACACATATAGCATAAAAACCACAGTACTCATAAAGGAGAGATATCACCTGGATAGGGCCACGAGAAGCTTCCGCGCAACAAAAGGCTTCTCCCAAGCTCTTCTTCCAAACCTGTCTAGCACAAAACTAAAACAAGAAAGCATTAACCGCACATGCACTAAACAGACAACTGGCCCTCTTGGCCTAATGAAATAAAGCACTTCACTACAAAACTTAATCGGCCCTCTTGGCCTAACGAAATAAAACATTTAAAACCTCGCAATACTGGCCCTCTTGGCCTAATGAAATAAACCAGAATAACACCTACACATCCCTCCCTGAAAGAATCCAGATATACAATAATAGGCTCCTTCCCAAGGAGGAAAACACAGGGCTCGTAGCCCTAAACTAAATGCATAAGATGACCCATCCCTCCTGCATATATAGCAAGAGGTGTATGCATAACATGTTGTCGAATTAACCTATGGGTCCAAGATAACAACGGTAGATTGGTCTCGGCTACTCTTTGCATCACCCATATCAACCATCGTTTGCCATATATTGCATGCTCTGATAACATTCCCCACAAGCGATCGGGTCCTGTTTCATCATTGATAACAATATCCAAACCAGGACCACAGTTGAAGAAGAGGTCTTCCTCATAAGCAAGATTTGCCAAAGAATCCACAAACTGATTCCAATAACGTGGAATCAGCTGAAAAGACACTCTCTCAAACTCCTCAAGTAGGGTCATCGCAGTTCGATGATACATACAAAGAATGGGATTCCGCACTGTATATCTCCCATCTAGCTGATTCAGGATCAACTGGGAATCCCTTTTACCAAAAACTGACAAAAACCACCTTGTTTGGAAATATGCAGTCCCATAATCAAGGCTTTATACTCCGCCATATTGTTAGTGAATCCTACCCCGAGATAAGCAGCTAATTTCATCGTAACTCTACGTCGGGGATCTCGAATTACTACTCCAATACTCCCTTTTCTATTAGGGCCCCTGGATGCTCTGTCAAAATATAATGTATAAGTCCACAATGGGTTTACATAGCCTGCCATCACGAACTCCTCTATTCGTAATTATGATAGTCAAAGTTTAGCATGTTTAGAGGATGAACTGACGGCTCCATCCCACCTTCTTCATTGAACTCAATAGGGATACTCGTCAATAGTCATAAGCAGTGATGGCAGAAGACTTTGATCTCCCACACAAAGGTTCCGTCTTCTTGCTCAATCACTTTGTATCCTTTGCTCCACCAGATGAGTTTCCCCTGATGGTATCTCTGCTCCAGATATGGGTGCTCCAAATAAGGAATTAACCGCCCCATCAACCAGCTTTAAGCTCTTTTGCAAGTCTCAAATCATCCCCAGCATGGACCTACAATGCATTTTCCTGTATTAGCATACTCAGAAATAATAAGGTTTAATCTTATTAAGATTAACCTTGTTTTTAAACTCTACTCCCTGTAGATCAGCTAATAGAGCTGTGGGCCTATTTTTCCCTAGCCTCACAATCTTGTAGGGGCCATCCCATTTAGGTTCCAACTTCCCTAGAAACACCTCCCTACGCGCATCATAATATAGAACTAATTGCCCTTTTTTAAATGTATACTTCTTTGCTCTAAGGTCATGCAACTGCTTCATTCGACATTTGGCTACCTCCTGGTGTAATAAGCTCTGCAACTTCAGCTCATCCAAGTGGGCTATGGTCGTGAAACGTTCAAAAAGGGAATCCTCATCTCCCAAAGAGTGGTTAATTGCAAACCGTATGGTTGGCAACTCAATCTCGAGGGATAACACACACTCTTCCCCATAAACCAATTTAAATGGAGTATGGACGGTAGCTCACTTGAACGTGGTATTGTACGCCCATACTGCCACATACAACTTTCTGTCCGAGTCTCGTTTCTTCTCAAAGACTATTTTAGACAAGATACCCACAAGCTGCTTATTAGTACTTTCGACTTTCCCATTTGCTTGCGGATTATAAGGAGTCATTTTATTGTGCTTGATTTGCCAAGCTTCAGTCAAACTTTTGATCACTTTGTTCAGAAAATGGGTTCCACGGTCCGACACTAATTCTTTCGATGGACCGAAACAGTAGATAATCTACTCTAAAAGGAAACTTGCAGTCTCTTTTGCATTGTCCTACCTCATTGCCCGTGCTTCTGACCATTTTGTGAAATAATCAGTTGCTACTATAATATACCTCTTCTGGGTAGTAGACGACGGGGTGATAGGACCCACAAAATCAATGCCCTACTTTTCAAATGGAAGGATAGCCATAATAGGTGTAAGTGGGTGTTTCCTATTCTCTCTGCTATCATGTCTTTGACAGGTATTACACCTCTTAACATAATCAAAGGAATCTTGGAAGATGGATGGCCACCAATATCCAGCTCTTAATGCTTTCTGCGCTGTCAATCGTCCTGCAAAGTGCCCTCCACATGCAGAGTCATGGCACTCTTCTAAGATAAAAGGAACCTCATCAGGCATCACACATCGGCGGTAGATATCATCAACACCCTGTCGATATAGTGTCACTGCGATCAAGGAAAACTTTAAAGCCTATTATTTGATTTTCCTCTTTTCAGACTTTGATAAACCAACTCCAGTCTCTCCTGTTGATAGATAATGCATAATAGCAGCATACCAAGATGGGATAGAAGCTGTATCAATTTTAAACATTTCCTCAATATCACTTCCTTCAGCCAACGTCTCTTTCGGCTCCCCGAAATCCACAAGGCATTCCACAATACCCTGCAACCTCGGTGGCTTACTCTTAATCTCATAATTGAACTTCTGCAAAGTGATTAACTACTTTGCCAAATGATCAGGCGGCTGCAGTTTGTTCATAAGCAGTCTAAGCCCCTCCGCCTTCATATAGAACACTACCTTTTCATAGAGGATGTAGTGCCTGAATTTCTTAGTCCCAAAGACCATCGCAAGACACAACTTCTCCATGTAGGTATAGTTGATCTCTGAAATGCCCAATTTTCGACTAGCAAAAGCTATCGGATGATACCACTTGTCCTCCCAGATTTGGGCTAAACAGCAGTAGCTGATACTATGCATGGTGGCTGCTGAAAATATATAGAACACCTCGCCTCTTTTAGGTGCTTTTAAAACAGGTGCTTTTACTAGCTCTTGTTTCACATCCTCAAAAGCTACCTTACAAGGGTCGCTCCATTCAAATAGACAGCTAAAAGATAATAAGTTTGTTAGTGGCAACGTCCTTTTTTCCAAGGCATTTATAAACCTCCAATAGTACCCTATCGACAACAGAAAGCTATGAACCTCTTTTGGAGTGCGTGGTGCACTCATAGCAACTATGACCTTGCTTTTTTCAGGGTCAGTTGTGCTATCCCTACTGAACTGACCACATGACCTAGCAATAGCCCATAAGGCACTCCAAAGACACACTTCTATGGATTAAGAGCGATACAAAATTGTCTGCAGTGCTCAAAGCACTTTTCTTAAAATAATCAACATCCTTTCCCTTACAGTGGCCGCCCCCAGGTCATCAATAAATACTTTCAACTCATCTGGGGAGATGTCACCAAAGGTCTTGTCTGCTGTTCGTTGCCACGATCCAGGTGCATTGCACAAACCAAAGGCCATCACATGGTACGCGAAAGTACCAAAGACCATAATAAAAGTTATTTTCAACTTGTCCTCTTCTGCAATTGCCATCTAGTTGTATCCTACAAAGCAATCCATGAACGAATATATTTTCCTACCCGCTAATTGATCCAAAATCTGGTCAATAAATGGCAACGGGTAGTAATCTTTAACCGTCTACTTATTCAGCTCTCTAAAATCCACACATAATCGGATCTGGTTGTTTTTCTTCTTCCTGATAACAACTAGTGAACACCATTCTGTGTGTTGTACAATAAAGATTAACCTAGCTTTCCTTAACTTCTGTAACTCCTCAAACAGCCCGTCTCTCAATTCGAAAGGCATACGCCTTACTTTTTGACGCACAGGATGACTGCCTTCTTTTATAGGAATAGTATGAACAGCCAGGCTGGGAAGAATGCCTCTCAGCTCATCATAACTCCAAGCAAAGATATTGCGGAATTCTTGGATCAAGGACACATAGTCCTCCCTTTCTGTTGAACTGAGCATGGAACCTAATTTAATTGGCCGCGAATCATTCGGCATGCCAAGGTCCAACTCAATCACATCCGCATCTCTTATCCTATCTTGCGGCTCTATTGGCTCATTTAGGGTTATCTGATAAATATCCTTTGTAGTGGACCCCTCTTTAGATTCATCACTGGATGGTCTCACTACCAGATGGATCGTCTGCTGTCTCTAATTCAGTAGAGGATAAAGGAGCTCTCTCACTTTGAGGAGACTTAGGATAAGCATCGACTATTACTCGATTGGCACCTCTACCTAGAACCACTCGACCGGCGGGTATATCAACCTGGCAGTCTATTCATAAGATCCAAGGCCTACCTAGCAAAACTCGATAGCTAGGATGTCCTGCAAATCTGATTACCCTAAAGTCCAAGAAGAATTCTACACTTGCCACTGTAACATGGACCTTAGTAACACAACCTTCTGGTTGTCTTAGACTATCATCAGCCATTCTAAGAAGGGTGGAGCTATCCTTTTGGATGCCTAGACCCAACCTCTCCATCAACTCTGAAATCATGATAATGACGGAGGATCTAGTATCTACAATGGAATGTTCCACTAATATTGCATCCACATAAGCTCGAACCCTAGGGCAGTTCTTTTCAGCATTATCAAACCAATCTTCCCCTACTCGGGCTATGCCCAAAGGTTCTACAATATACCCAATACGCAGGATCTTCCTAAATTCCTTGCATACTCCTGGAGATAATTTAATCAACTGTAGAAGGTTTACGTCTGGTTTAACTTCACAAAGAGAACTTGCTAAATCAAAGTCATGATAAGTAGCCAAAGCTCTCTTTTCTCACCACACCATCCTCTCTTTTGGTCTTTGGACCGGTTTGGGTACTTCTTTCTTAGCTCTTGCCTTCTTTCTTGGCACTTCTTCATCTTTTTTAGGGTTACCTTTTCTGTCAACGGGCCTCAACGGTCCCCCTTCTATGCTAGGATTCTGGACCTGTGTCCCCTTATCCCCTTGTTTAGGGTTTGCCTCAACCGGTTTTGTATTTTCTTTGTCAACCTCTTTAGCCTTTTGGCCTCTTGTCATGGCTCTTAAGTTAGAGGTTTCAGCATCATTGACTCGTATAGCCTCAATAAGGCTGACTCCGTTGCCTTGTGGCAACTCTTCTATAGTTGTTTTTCCCCTCTGCAATATTTGTCTTGGTGCATCATTCTGATGCAAGTTATTTCCTTGTGCTCTATGATTCACTGGGCCCGGCTGTTTACTCCCTTGTTGGAGAGAACTAATCTTACTCCAGCAGGTAGCAGCTAAATGGCCTGACTTCCCACAAATGTCACATTTCACATTTGGACAGTTTCTGGGGAAGTGCTACCCACCACACCACTTACAACTGAATCTTGAGGGTCCACCCTCTTCAGGGCGTCGACTCCCTATCAGATTTTGTTGCTTCTTCAAGAAATTAACGTCGACGGCTATTTGTCGATATTGTTCGGAAATCATATCGGTATAATGCTTCATCATGTCCTTAACTTTGCCAAGGACATTAGATGCACTCGACTCATAGCCTTGATCGTCGACCCGTCATTCCATTGGCCTAACAATCTAATTTGGCATTGGCTGTTGACCCACAGGAACAACATTAGAATTCGAAACTTGGCCTCCAACATTTGGTGGAGCCAACTGACTTGCCATAGGCATAGTCACACTGGGAGGAGCTGGCAGTAATGGTACATTTTGAACCACACTCCCCCTCCCATTAGGGTTAGTCATAGGCATCCCTTGACTTCCATTCGTCAATGATGGATTGCCGCCAGGTACTAAACCCCCATTAACATTCATTCGCGAGGAGTAGGCCATTTGTAATCGTGCTTCTACTCCCTCTGCCCGTGTAATAGTAGTGTCTATATCTACCAAGGCCACACTGCTCAATTGTACTTGGATATTAAAGTCCAACCCATGCAAAAAATATTGCAATTGGGCAGCTGACGGAATGGGAATGTAAGTTTGTAACTTACGAAATACTTCATTCAACTTCTTGGCATAAGCTTTCACATTCTCATGACGATCTTGGCGCGTTACATTCAAGACCCGCAACCAATATTAGCCACCTCTTTCAGGGGCATATTCTCCTCGGAAAGCTGCATAGAATTGATCGATTGTGGTTATGGTCCCAGACTCTATGCTATGATACCATACCGCAGCCCTTCCTTTTAACGTCATATTGAAGAACATCATGAGATGTCCCTCGTCTTGGATGCGATAATTGAACATCAATCTTTGAAACTCACAAATGTGAAATTCTGCATCCTCTTCCGCTAACCCATTAAAAATGGGTAAGGGAACTCCTAAGGCTGGTAAATCCGGCGTCCCTGTAGGAATTGAAATGGGTTGTGCCATGGCGACAATCGGATTAGCAATAGGAGCTTGAACGAGTGAATTCACCCCCCCACTTGAAGTGGGTAGACTTGGTGGAGGAGAGGAAGAACTTACGCTTCCTCCTGCACCTGACGGAATATGTGGAGCAGTTGGGTGACTAAAACCACTGCTTCTTATACGTACTGGGCTACTCCTTTGAGGAGAATAACGGCTTACGATCTCTAACCGCCATCTAGCCCTCTCAGCACGTTCTGCTTTCTAGATTTTGGCTTGATAGTCCTTGTAAGAGGACATATACCAACTTTCTTTTGGTCCCTAGAAACCCTAGATCCGAAAACCACCACTTAGCAGTGGCTCCCGGCAGACGCACCACTGATGGGACCTAAAATGGGCCGGCACTGGCTATGGCACTAGCCGGACCTCATGCTCATGACACACAAACACCCTCACGGCCTCGCGGACCAGGAGCGTCAATCTAATGCTAAAGGACAAACTGCCCTAAAGCTTAATCTATGTGTTTATAGTTTATAGTCCAACGTTTCCCTTAAACTCCTCAGAGGGAGGACCCAAAATACATTGGCAATGCCACGATCACACACACATAGGAGGCACTCCACCGACTAATAGTTGGAGCCCCACTGCAACTCTCCTACATCGCAGAGATTGGCCCTTTGATGCGCTGCTAGACATATAAAACATTTCTACACATACTCCTCTCAAGGTACCAATATTTTACGTTCTAGGATGTACCATTCCTCACTACAATTCCCCCTTAGGACCCAGCGACGAACCTACAACTTAGGACATCCTCTCACGCTCATCGTTGGTCACAACCTAAGGAAGACATGTGCCATGCATCCATGAGGTTTTTCTGATACCTTTTAATTATTATGCCTAATGCAAATCGTGTATGGCTATGTGCTCAGACAAAAGAAAGTTCAACATCGTGCATGGTGCATAAAGCATTCTTTCCATGAATTTCACTAATGCGTGCTGTGTTGAAAGGAGGCACCGAGCCATATGCTCATGCTACCATCCTCTTTATTTAAACCGTTTCCTATATGCCAAGTGCAATGCATAAATCAAACATTTTCTTTATCTTTCAGCGTTTCAGCCCCTCCTCATCCAACTCTTAGCATTTTGTATCATTGATCGGTTAGATAGGGTTTCTAAGAAATTTTCATTGTAAAAACCCGCTAAATACGCACAAAATATAGAAAAGGGGACAAACCGAGGCCAACCTCGTGCTTTGCCATCGTTATACATTGCACAAATATAGATATAATTTTCCTAATTTTCCTTAGCCCGTTTCTCATTTTTCCCTATTTTTAAACCAATTTTTTCATTTTTTGGATATTTTTTCCTGTTTTTCTTTAATAAATAATGACTGAAAATGAAAATTGATTGTGGGCTATGGCCCTTAGGTTCATTGACAGCAAAAACTCAGATTTAGTTGGTGTGACATATCATATTTCTCATTTATGAAGTAAAAAACCCAATTTTACCCTTAAAATGCGTGTTTTTCATGTATTTTAACACTAATTTCGGCCATGTAGCCTTATATTTTCTGATTTTCAGGTTGCAAACAGTTGAAACTCATGGAAAATAATATCATAATGAACTTTCATCCCATATGAACAAGATTTCATAAAGCAAATAGCATAAAAAGATCATTTTTCTTCATAAAAATAGCATTATCGCTTATTTTTAGGTCTCGGTTTCTTGGTCTTGATTACGGGACTGATTTACAGCATGCATTTAATGCTCAACATCTTCAAGAAGAGCACTCTTCATGTCTTCATCCATCCGGAAGCAATCCAGTGTCATCCGGACAAGCTTTCCTCCACCATTCTTCATTGTCTTCTTCCACACAAGAACAACTCCTTAAGGGAGAGAGAGGGAGGAGAGAGAAAGACTAGAATTGGCTCTCTTCATTCAGGCCACCATTGGACGAGCGAAGGATGGCAATATGCTTGCCCCACAGGGGGGAATCAAGGCCCATGATCACTTGGGGGGGTTGCTCACAGGTAGAAGGATGCATCATCAACAAATGGGCGCATTTTTCGGCGCATTCCTGGCGCGTTCTTCTCCACGTTTTGTTGCCTCTTCTCTCTCCACGTTTTGTATGCCACATTTCATGTGGCATACGTTGCCTTGGCTCCCAAAGGTCATGCCCACTTGGCCCCTCTAATGTCCACCCCCTTGCATCTTGCTCATTTGGTTGGCCATTTCCCCGTCCAGTGTCCAAATCGAGTGCTATAAATTTTTGTGCGTCTGGCTTGATGTCCCGCATTGGCCAGTAACTCCTAACAACCTGCATGGCAATCTGAAAAATTATCAAAAATCAACAAGTGTCGCTCGGGCGCCTTTTAAGAGTCGTATTTTGCTTGGTGCTTAAAATTCGAGCCGCTGCCTTCGACGTTGAATATTTTTCCCTTGATATTCGTATTTTTTGGCTATTTTTAAGCACTTCTTGGCATCAAAACTCTGCTCTCACCTCAGGTTTATTTAGTTATGTAATTACCTACCATATTTAGTTTGATAAGAAAAAATAGCTTCTTTAATTAATCAATTAATCACTGGTTCCTTCACGTAACTTAGGCACTGACATAGAAGAACAATGTCAAACAAGTTCCTTTTCAACATTTGATCTTTATTTATCAGTCTTTGGAATACATCATATAATCCGCCCGAAGGCTATTCCATAATCCGCCCGAAGGCAATTCCATAATCCGCCCGAAGGCAATTCCAGCAATCGTCAAGGATCGCTATTCCAAGTTTTCGCTCGTAGACTAGTATGCAGGCCTCGAGATCCCATCTCGAGTCATGTCAGTCTTTTGTGCAGGGTCCGGAGGCAAGGGATTTACGGCTAGAGCCCCCTGGCACCCAAGCGTCCTCCTGCTCCAAGTAGCACCTACGGAGAGACCTCTCGTGGCGGGTTCGGTCCACGTACCTGGCGTGGTTAACAACCCCCTTGGATAGGGTCAGGCAGACAATCGGGGGTATTGTTTACCCTTTTTTCTTGGGTTAGGGTTTATACCCTGTTAACCCAAATTGACAATACCTTAGGTTTCCTTGAATTAAGGTCAATACATCCTGGTCAATACATCCTAGACAACCCCGTTGTCCTCACTTGATTGGTCAATTTCCTGCTAGGTAATTCATAATTACCCTATCGTGGCAAATCAGCCCAAGGAAGGGTGAAGTAGCAGGATGTCTACTCATCCTCTAGAAGATTAGACTTTTTCCTAGAACTTGCCAACCTTGTTCTAAGGAGTGGCAATACCATTTTGTGATTTAGGCACAAAATCATGCAACGTTGCAACTTGTTGCATAAGATAAGTGTCGCACCTAACTTGTGGGGTTATTTCTCCCATCACACAGTATTCCTTGGTCAAGAATACCTTTGGTCAATTGATCCTTAGGGTGAGAACCCTAAATCATTCTTGCATGGGCGTTTAGCTAACCCTAACATTCTGTGAATGTGGGTAGGGTCTTTGAGATCGAAAGTCTTAAATTGGCATCCCAAGTGCGATACTAGGTAGAATTTTAACGTATCTTAACCCTTCCAAGCACTTTGACGTGATCGTCATATGCAATCTAATCGTACCTTTATAATTTTCATGTGAGCAACTCAACTATACGAGAATTACTTAGTTGATCCATCCAACCCGCGAGTAAAGATGATCTCACTTAAAAAATGCAAATACATTCTTGTAAATTAGCAAGTACTTTCCCCTAAAAGATGTAAGTAACTACAAGAGAAGTGGGATGCATCATTCCATGCGAGTATGCAAATTCAAGTCCGTAGAACTTTTTTCAACTAAAGGATCTTTAGTGGACTTTTCTTTTCCTTGCCTTATGTGACGTTGATTTACATTCAGAACTATGCTTATAAACCCTACGCTTAATGCATTGAATTCAAGCTTTAATATGAAGATGCATCCTTTCCTAAATACAAACTTCGATAAAAGAACTCCATGCATGAGCGAATGCCATGAGACCATTATTGATCTAATCCGTCCTTTAGCACTTAACCCAACATAGGATGTAATTATCATCGCATGCAATATGCAAGGTACATAAATCCTTTCCATGCATTGCAACTATTCGGACATCATTTAATGTCTGTCTATGATTACCTTATTCGCGAGACACAACCAAGAATTTAATTACATAAATGCGTTATGAGTTATATGTCCTATCCCTTGCGAGATGCCACAAGGTCGCCTTCGCACAATTCCGTCATATAATTTATGCATCATGCGTTGAAATTTGCAGCTACTCTTGACCACGGAGGTGCAAGCAAAATACAAGTGCTCGACATGCCACTAAGCTTTATAAATCGAATGAGTAAATGCATTTAAATTTTCCTAAAAACTAACATGCTTAATGCATCCCTTCATGCAGAATTAATTTTTAAGAACTTGGGCATTAAGGATCGGAGCGTTGTCCACACGTGTTCTCGGGGTGGAAGCTCCCGCGTGTGTGCCTCGCGACTTTTGCTTAGGAGCCATCGATGACGTAGATCACACCTCAACAATTCTTCCTCTTGGCTCCCTTACGCGTTACGAAGCTACTTCTGTCCGATATCTCCTCCTTCGCGCAGGACACTAGCCTTACTGGGCACGGCTGTAAAAAACCGGGGAAGGCACACATAAACAAGGCTTATGGAGGCCTTTAATGGAAGCTTCTAAGCTTCTGTCCACAGTAGATGATGTGGAGAGAGAAAATGATTGGGAGAGGAGGAAGATGACGACGAATACGAAGATGAGGCCTAACGAAATAAAACAGTAAAACCTCGCAAAAAAGAACACCTACACATCCTTCCCTGGAATAGCACAGATATGCAATAATAGGCTCCCTCCCAAGGAGGAAAAACAGGTTCGTAGCCCTAAACTAAATGCATAAGGTTATGACCCATCCCTCCTGCATAGATAGCAAGAGGCGTACGCATAACATGTTGTCTAATTAACCTATGGGTCCAGGATAATAACGGTAGATTGGTCTCGGCTACTCTTTGCATCACCCATATCAACCATCGTCTGCCATATATCACGTGTTCTGATAACATACCCCACAAGCGACCAGGTCCTGTTTCATCATTGATAACAATATCCAGACTAGGACCACAATTAAAGAAGAGGTCTTCTTCATAAGCAAGATTTGCCAATGAATCCGCAAACTGATTCTAGTAGCGTGGAATCATTTGAAAAGACACTCTCTCAAACTCTTCAAGTAGGGTCATCGCAGTCCGATGATACATACAAAGAATGGGATTCCGCACTGTGTATGTCCCATCTAGTTGATTCAGGATCAACTGGGAATCCCCTTTTACTAACAACCGATGAATACCACCTTGTTTGGCAATATGCAGTCCCATAATCAAGGCTTTATACTCCGCCATATTGTTAGTGAATCCTACCCCGAGATAAGCAGCTAACTTCATCGTAACTCTTCGTCGGGGATCTCGGATTACTACTCCAACACTTCCTTTTTTATTAGGGCCCCTGGACGCTCCGTCAAAATATAATGTATACGTCCACAATGGGTTTACACAGCTGGCCATCACGAACTCCTCTATTCATAATTATGGTAATCAAAGTTTAGCATATTGAGAGGATGAACTGACAGCTCCATCCCACCTTCTTCATTGAACTCAACAGGGATACTCGTCAACAGTCGTAAGCAGTGATGGCAGAAGACTTTGATCTCCCACATAAAGGTTCCGTATTCTTGCTCAATCACCTTATATCCTCTGCTCCACCAGATGAGTTTCCCCTGATGGTATCTTTGCTCCAGATATGGGTGCTCCAAATAAGGGATTAACTGACCCATCAACCATCTTTAAGCTCTTTTGCAGGTCTCAAATTATCCCCAGCATGGACCTGCCGTGCATATTCTTTGTATTAGTAGAATTAGAAATAATAAGGTTTAATCTTATTAAGATTAACCTTATTCTTAAACTCTACTCCCTGTAGATCAGCTAATAGGGCCGTAGACCTATTCTTCCCTAACATGACAATCTTGTAGGGACCATCCCATTTAGGTTCCAGCTTCCCTGGAAACAACTCCCTACGTGCATCGTAATAGAGGACTAATTGCCCTTTTTTAAAGGTATATTTCTTCGCTCTAAAGTCATGCAACTGCTTCATCCAATGCTTGGCCACCTCCTAATGTAGTAAGCTCTGCAACTTCAGCTCATCCAAGTGGGCTATAGTCGTGAAACGTTCAAAAAGGGAATCCTTATCTCCCAAAGAATGGTTAATTGCAAACCGTATGGTTGGCAATTCAATCTCAAGGGGTAACACATACTCTTCCCCATAAACCAATTTGAATGGAGTATGGCCAGTAGCTCGCTTGAACGTGGTATTATACGTCCATACTGCCACATACAGCTTCTTGTCCCAGTCTCATTTCTTCTTAGAGACTATCTTAGACAAGATACCCACAAGCTGTTTATTAGTACTTTCAACTTGTCCATTTGCTTGCGGATTATAAGGAGTCGTTTTATTGTGCTTGATTTGCCAAGCCTCGGTCAAGCTTTTGATCACTTTATTCAGGAAATGAGTTCCACGGTCCGACACTAATTCTTTCGGGGGACCAAAACGGCATATTATTTGCTCTAAAAGGAAAGTAGCAGTTTCTTTAGCATCATCTTTCCTTGTTGCACGTGCTTCTGACCACTTTGTGAAGTAGTCAGTTGCTACAATAATATATCTCTTTTGCGCAGTCGACGATGGAGTAATAGGACCCACAAAGTCTATTCCCCACTTCTCAAATGGAAGTATCGCCATAACAGGGGTGAGTGGTCTTTTCCTATTCTCTCGACTATCATGTCGTTGACAAATATCGCATCTCTTAACATACGCGAATGCATCCTGGAAGATGGCAGGCCACCAGTAACGTGCTCGTAAAGCCTTTTGTGCTGTAAGCCGTCCAATAAAATGGCCTCCGCAAGCGGAATCATGGCACTCTTCCAAAATGAATGGCACCTCGTCAAGCATCACACATCGGCGATAGATGTCATCAACCCCTTGCTAATATAGTGTATCTACGATCAAGGCAAACTTTAATGCTTGCTGCTTAATTTTCCTTCTCTCAGCTTTAGATAGTTCGGATCCAGCCTCTCCTGTCAATAAATAATGCGTTATTGCAGCATACCAGGAGGGAATAGATGTCGTATCTATCTTAAATAACGACTCCATGTCACTACCTTCAGCCACAAATTCTTTCAGCTCCCCAAAGTCCACAAGACATTCCACAATACCCTGTAAACTTGGTGGCTTACTCCTGATCTCATAATCAAACTCTTGCAAAGTGATTAACCACTTCGCTAGATGATCAGGCGGTTGCAGCTTATTCATCAATAATCGAAGCCCCTCCGCCTTCGTATAAAGCACAACTTTCTCATAGAGGATATAGTGCCTGAATTTCTTAGTCCCAAAGACCATCGCAAGACACAACTTCTCCATGTAGGTATAATTGATCTTTGAAATGCCCAATTTCCGACTAGCAAAAGCTATCGGATGATACCACTTTTCCTCCCAGATTTGGGCTAGACAGCAGCTTATACTATGCATGGTGGCTGCTGAAAATATGTAGGTGCTTTTACTAGCTCCTGTTTCACATCCTCGAAAACTACCTTACAAGGGTCACTCCATTCAAATGAACAGCTAAAGGATAATAGATTTGTAAGCGGCAACGTTCTTTCTGCCAAGGCATTTATGAATCTACGGTAATAACCAATCAAAGATAGGAAGCTATGAACTTCTTTCGGAGTGCATGGTGGACCCATGGCAACTATGACTTTGACCTTCTCGGGATCTGTCGCAATTCCTACCAAACTGACCACATGGCCCAACAAGAGCCCATAAGGTACGCCAAAAATGCACTTCCATGGGTTAAGAGCGATACAAAATTGTCTGCAGCACTCAAAGCACTTTCTCAAAATGATCAACTGCCTTTCTCTCACGGTGGCGGCCCCTAAGTCATCAATAAACACCTTCAACTCTTCAGGGGATATGTCACCGAATGTCTTATTTGCTATTCGTTGCCACGAACCAGGCGCATTGCATAAACCAAAGGCCATCACATGGTACGCAAAAGTACCAAAGACAGTAATAAAAGTTGTTTTCAACTTGTCCTCTTCTGCAATTGCCATCTGGTTGTATCCTGCAAAGCAATCCATAAATGAATATATCTCCCTACCCGCTAATTGATCCAAAATTTGGTCAATGAAGGGCAACGGGTAGTAATCCTTAACCGTCTTCTTATTCAGCTCTCTAAAATCTACACATAATCGGATTTGATTATTTTTCTTCTTTCTGATCACAACTGGCAAACACCATTCCGTGTGTTGCACAGGAAAAATCAAACCCGCTCTCCGAAGCTTCTGTAACTCTTCAAACATCCCGTCCCTCAGTTCGAAAGGCATACGCCTTACTTTCTGTCGTACAGGGCGACTTTCTTCCTTCAACTGAATTGTATGAACGACGAAACTAGGAGGAATGCCTCTAAGTTCATCATAACTCCAGGCAAAAATATCGCGGAACTCTTGGATAAGAGAGACGTACTCCTCGCATTCTTGGACACTGAGCATGGACCCTAATTTGATTGGTCGCAACTCATCAGGCGTACCAAGGTCTAGCTCGATAACATCTGCATCTCTTATACGATCTTGGGCCTCTATCGGCTCGTTCAAAGTGATCTGATAGATGTCTTCCGTGATGGATCCCTCTTTGGACTCATCACTCGATGATGTCTCACTGACGGATAAATCCTCTAATGTCTCCAATTCTGTGGAAGATAGAGGAGCTCTCTCACTCTGCAGGGACTCAGGATAGGCATCAATCACCATGCACTGATCACCTCTGCCGAATATCAGCCGACCGGCGGGTATATCCACTTGGCAGTCCGCTTGCAAGATCCAAGGTCGTCCAAGTAATACTTGGTAGCTTGGACGCCCTACAAAACGAATCACCCTAAAATCCAACAGGCATTCTACATTTGCAACAGTGACATGGACCTTAGTAATGCAGCCTTCCGGCTGTCTCAAACTATCATCCGCCATTTTGAGAATTATGGAGGTATCTTTCTGGATCGCAAGACCCAACCTTTCCATCAGTTTAGAGCTCATAATGTTAACAGATGATCCCATGTCGACAATGGCATAATATACTAATATCCCATCGACATAGGCTGCAACCCTTGGGCAATGCTTCTCAGCATGCTCGAACCAGTCATCACCAACTTGTGCAATATCCAAAGGTTCTACGATATACCCGATACACAGGATCTTTCTAAATTCCTTGCGTACTCCTAGGGAAAGCTTGATAAGTTGTAAAAGGTTCACATCTGGCTTGACTTCGCAAAGAGAGCTCGCCAAATCGAATTCACGATAGTTCGGCAGAGTTTGCTTTTCACGCCAAACTATCCACTTTTTAGGTCGCTGAACCGGCTTTATTGCTTCTTTTTTAACTTTCACCTTCTTCCTCGATGGTTACTTATCCTTCTTAACATCGGCTTTACTCTCCACGGGCTTTAGAGGTCCCCCTTCCATGGCAGGATCTAGAACTTGCATTCCTTTATCGCCCTGTTTAGGGTTTCCATCGACATGCTTATCCTTGTCGGCCTCTCTACCCTTTTGACCTCTTGTAAGGACAGCTCGTAGATTAGAGGTTCCAGCATCATTAACACACACAACCTCAATCAAACTAACCCCACTACCACTAGGCAGCTCCTCCACTGTAGTCTTTGGTCGTTGGAGTATTTATTTAGGTCCATCTTCTCACTGGGAATCATTTCCTTGCGCACGATGATTAAGAGGCCCTGGTTGCCGACTACCTCGCTGGAGGGAACTAATCTTACTCCAACAAAAAGTGGTTGCTAAATGGCTGGATTTTCCACAGATGTCGCACTTGACATTCGGGCAATTTCGTGGATAATGTTGCCCACCACACCATTTGCAGCTAAACCTCAAAGATACACCCTCATCTGGGTGTCTACTTCCTATCAAATTTTGTTGTTTTTTAAGAAACTTGACATCAACGGCTATTTGTCAATACTGCTCCGTAATCATGTCGGTATAATGCTTCATCATGTCCTTAATCTTGCCAAGAACATTAGAAGCGCTCGACTCGTAGCCTTGATCATTACCCTGTCGTTCCATCAGCCTAACAATTCGATTAGGCACTGGTTGTTGAACCACAGCCATGGTATTAGGATTAACTGCTTGGCCTCCACCATTTAGAGCCATTTGACTGCCCGTAGGCATCGACATACTAGGGGGACCTGGTAATAAAGGCACATTCTGCATCATGTTCCCTCTCCCATTAGGATTATCCATTGCTATCCCTTGGCTATTATTGCCATTGGCCATCGCCATATTATTTCCCAATGCTAGACCCATATTTGAATTGCCTCGAGAGGCATAGGCTGCTTGTAGTCGGGATTCCACTTCTTGTGCTCGTGTAATGGCAGTATCTATATCCTCCAAAGGGACACTACTCAACTGCAGCTGGATATTAAAGTCCAAGCCATGCATAAAATATTGCAATTGGGTAGCGCGGGGATAGGAATAGAGGTGTCCAACTTACAGAAAACTTCTTTTAGTTTCTTCGCATAAGCACGAATATCCTCGTGTGGTTCTTGGCAGGTCACATTAAGTACACACAACCAATATTACCCACCCCTTTCAAGGGAAAACTCCCTTCGAAAAGCTCCGTAAAATGAATCAACATTCAATATGGTTCCAGCTTCTAAGCCATGATACCATATGGCAACTCTTCCTTTGAGAGTCATGTTGAAGAACATCATTAAATGTCCTTCTTCTTGGATGCGACAGTTAAACATCAGCTTTTGAAACTCCCTGATGTGGAGTTCCGCATCTTCCTCAACTAGCCCATTAAAAATGGGTAGCGGGTAACCTAGAGCCGGCAAATCCATCGTTCCTGCAGGAATTGCAATGGGCTGCGGCATGATGGAAACTGGATTTGCACTAGAAATAGGGGACTGTGGGGTTACACCTCCTGCACTTGATGTAGATTTCCTTATGGAAGAAAGGGGAGCACTAGAGCTTCCACCTTCTCCTAACTTACTGCTTGTGGCCCCAGGACCACTAGATCCACTCCCTCGTGATGAGGGTTTAGCACCACTACGCTTAGGGGAATACCTCCTAAGAATTTCACCACGTCACCTAACTCTTTTGTCTCTCTCTTGCTTTTGGATTTCGGCTAGACAATGCTTATCGATGAATAATGGGTCAATCTCAGTATCCTTTGGCATAAACTGCTAACTGGTCCCTAGACAACCAGGATTCGAGGATCGCCACTTCTAAGCGGCTCCCGGCAGACGCACCACTAATGGGACCTAAAACGGGCTGGCACTGGCTCATGCACTAGCCGGACCTCTATCATGCGCTCAACAACCCCACGGCCTCGCTGCTCGGAGCGTGGATGACACATACATCATCTTCCTAAACATCTTGCATTTGTATCACGTCTCATAGTCCAACTCTAACCCAATTAACACTCCTCAGAGGGAGTCCCAGCACATTGCCAAATAGCATGAAGAACAAACATAGGAGGTCCTTCCACGGCTGACTGCCGCTACCTCACTGCGACTCTCCTACACCTTGGGGATTGGCCCCTGGATGCATTGCTAAACATATATAACATTTCACACACATTTCCACTCAAGGTACCAATTAATCATATCCAGGAATGTACCATTTTCCTTACTTCATAAAGGTAGACCCAACGCCTAGCCTGCAGCTTGGACAACCTTACTTACTCAACGTTGGTCATATTCCTCTAGAAAGCAATTGCCATGCATCCAGGAGATATTGTCTGATACCTTTTAAATTTCTTTATGATTCATGCAAATTGTGAATGTCCATGTGCTCAAACAATTAAGAAAATCAGCATTGGTGCACATGTGGAAAACATTTCTTTCAATGATTTTTTACTATCACTCATATGCGGCGTTGCATGAACCTAGCACTAAGAAACCCTCGTGCTACTAGGTCCTTAATTTTTAATTATCGACCAACCTAAATGGTATGCATAAAAACTAGCAAGCTTTTCATCATTTCATTCAACATTTAAACACCTTTTATACACTCTACCCCCTCACCCGTTTAGGTTGTGCATTATTGATCGGTTTAGGGTTCATTTTCATGTTTTTATTGTATGAAAAGCAATAAAAACTCACTAAAACATAAATGTAGGGCTGAACTGAGGCTAAACCTCATACTTCAGACCCCCCATACATACACAAACATGAATCTTATTTTTCCTTAATTTTCGGCACTCAAAATCTATTTTTCCCTTATTTTTTCCATTTTCCCTATTTTTCTTGTATTTTTTGCAATATTAAATAACTAAAAATCCAAAATGAGTTGTGGGCTATGGCCCTTAGGTTCATTTGCAGCAAAAACACAAATTTAGTTAGTGTGTCTTATTGTATTTTCCATTTATATATCCAAAACACCCAATTTTTCCATATTTCGCGTGTTTTACGGGTTTTACACTATTAATTTCAGTCACAACACTTATGATTTTCTGATTTTCTGAGCATAAACTGATCAAACTCATAGCAAACAACATTATAATGCATAATCATCCCATGGGAACAAGTATTCATGAAGCAAATTGCATAAAACATCAATTTCCTTTGTAAAAATGAGATTACCGTTCTTTACGGGTTGCGGGTTTTTATTTGTCATATCTCGGGACTGATTTCCAGCCACCATTAATGCTCATGACAGTCTACAATCAGCAATCTTCCTTCCTCTTGAACCACGAAGCAATCCGGTCTTCATTGGACAAGCATCCGCCATCCATTCTTCTTTTTCTTCTTCACCACATGAATCTGCCCTTAGAAAAAAGAGAGGGAGGAGAGAGAAAGAATGAAATCAGAGATATTCATAGAGGTCACCATTGAAGGAGCGAAGACAGGCGATAGAGTCAGCCAACTGGGAGAAGATCAGGGCCAACATCAATTGGATAGGTTGTTTGTAGCCCCACATCTCCATCTCCATCATGAAGGGCGCATTTTTCGCGCGCAGCCAGGCGTCGTCCTCCTCTCCTCCATCACAATTTTTTTAAATGCCTTTTGGTTGGGGGGTTAAAATGTCCCCAAAGGGCACCCCCCCTTTTGTCCATGTTGTGGCCACCCTTTCAAATCTTGACCATTTCTTGGCTCCTTCCCCGTCCGGACTCCGAATTGAGCTCTGAAAAATCCTGGGCGTTCGGCTCAGCATCTCGCATTGGTCGGTAACTCTTGTCAACCCGCACGACAGTCTGAAAAATTATGAAAAATCAACAAATGTCGCTCGGGCGCCTTTAAAGCACTTTGACGCTTAAAATTATCCTAGGTCGAGCCGCCGCCTTCGACGTTGAATATTTTTCCCCTGATATTCGTAATTTTTAGCTATTTTTAAGCACTTCTCGGCACCAAAATCCCGCTCTCAAGAGCTTTGTTTGCTCACTTGGTGAAATGGTAGACATAATAGACTCAAAGTATGTTCCATTATGGGTTATCGATTCAAGTTTGATAGTGAACATATTTACCTATTAAGATGGGTAGATAAGATAAACAAAATATCTATCTCATTTTAACCAATTCTCCTTTTATATTTAGTCAAATTGATCCCAGACTTGCTTGGGCCTATATTGGATCTAAAGGATCTTGCAAAGAGCCCCAATGGCAAGTACAAATTAATAGGTTAGAGTGTTAGATTGTGAATCTAAAAATACAAGTTCAAATCCCATTACTTGCCAAAAACATATCATTTTGATGTGCTTAACTACTATTAGCAAATGATACAAATAGTCATAAATTTAAAAAATAGACATTAGGTTGACATCCAATTGTCAATAAAAGTTGTTGGAATGTGTGTTGTTAGCCTCTCTTTTTTAAAGACTAAAGTAAATGAAAAGGAAATCAATCAGCCATATATGAGAAAGGCAGAACATAGAAAATATTATTCTGGAAAGGAGAAGAGAGCCATTTTTTAGGGATTACTGGATATACAAGTGCACATTTAGGCTATCAAAAATATTTCGTGCCATTTTGTAAAAAATGTTTATATGGATTTAGGCACAGAAGAGCTATTGTGGATGTAAGAGAGGGGAAATAAAATAATGGGGATAAAATACCAGCTACATCGACCAGTATAAAAGATGCAAGAGACTTGATTTTTTTCATTATCATTATCATTATCATAATACAAGTCTCCTTCATCTTCTCTCTCTGTGAGCTTTCATGGCTACCTTCTCTCTCTTTCTATCTTTCTCTCTTCTTTTCTAGTATTTCTCTCTCCTCATCACTCTGTTTCTCTCTGATGAGTATTATGGTCATGATGAGTATTCTCATGGGCATTATGCACCTGCTGGTGCTTATGCTTATGGCCAACATGTATATATTGATGGTATGCACTATGATCAACATGCATCTTATGAATATGGGCATCAACAACATGCAAACTAATGTGAGTAATATGCAAGTACATCTGGATAGCATGTTAATGCTTATAGATATGATGTGCCATGTCATAATGCCGAGTATCATTCTACTGAACCTTTGTGACATAATGGCTATTATGGGCAACATGATTATCCTTATGAGCATTCATATTTTCAGTAACATAGTCATAATTATACGCGTGAACCTTCCTTGATTTAGCAACCTAGTTTTTATGGACGTGATGATAATGGCCATGCTTATCAAGTACTCTTCTAGTTTTGATCATCAACAAGTTCATAACTACCATGGTATCCTATATCCCAATCAATTTATACCTTCTGATCACCCAAATATAATGATAAGTTCTTTTCAAGGTGCTAATGATGAATAAGAGAGCAACGAGCAAGCTAAACAACAAGAAGGGGATAATGATCAACATGATCAACAAGAAGATGAGCAAGAAGAAGACAATAACCAAGAAGATGTATAAGAAGGGAACAATGAAGCAATATGTACAAGCTAATGACATATTAGTCAAAGAATCACATGAGGCACTCATAGATGTAGATGGTTATGCTAAAGGTTTCAGAGTCTTGGAGTGACCTCATAATGATCAAATTGAGCATTAGTTTACACACTTAATCAAGGTTTACATTAGCCATTGAACGCATTTGATAATCAATACCTTGATCGTGGTTACGATGATTGGTATATATCCGATAATGATGTGACACATGATTTGGGTATACATGAAGATGAAGGTGGAATTATGCTTCCCTATGATCCTGGAGATTATGGATGTGATTATGGACTTGATTATGGGGGTACTTCATTGTATCCATTTGATCCAAGTGGACTAGAGTATATAATTGATGGCCGTTCTCTTCTCTTGGACAATCATTATGATGGAATACATTTTGATCCAAGAGGTTAATGTATTGCTTGGGGGCCTCATTTGGACCAGCATCCATCTCGTGGGCAATTTCTTCTCTTTGGTAGGGTCTTTTGGGTAGCATATTGGTCATCTATGGCTATATTTTAGTGTAGAGAAGATTACAAACAACTCACTATTTTGAACCAAATTTTATTTTGAATTATGGACAGCATCGAGTTCCATACATGAATTGCAAATACTCATTAGTTTCTATGTATCAAGCATCTTGATCAAAGTTCTCTATAGAAAGTTCTCTCAAATTTACTACAACACGGTCCTATAGTAGTCAACATGCTATCCACTACGTGTAGCCTTCATTTTCTTAGAGACTATGGATCAAGATTTAAATTTTATCATTTCCCAATCATACCCATATATCATGTTTGATCAATGACCCTTTATACATCAACAATGACCCCTCATTCCATTGGATACCTCTTGTAATATCTGCAGAGCAGAGTAGTACTCTAGCCTGCTACAATTGCCTAACAGGCTAGGAAGGACAGAGTCACTAGGGCTACCTTCTAAAAAAGGTCTTTAATGCCTAACAATGTCTCAACACGAGGTAAACAACTATTCAAATCTCCCGGGCCTGATATACCTAACCTAACCCTAGGACTTCATGCCTTAATTGCCGGCCAACAAATCAAAAGAAAATAATCCCCACATACATATATCTTTATCAGCTTAAAGGGAAAACTTGGAAAGGTGATGAGACCACCTGGAAGGGTGATAAGAAGCTTTTGCATAGCAAAGGCTTCCTCTAGGCACTTCGTCAAACTTGTCTGATGCAATAACTAAAATAGAAAACCATTAAATATATCCGCACCAAATAGACACGTGGCCCTCTTGGCCTAAAGGAATATAATAGGTCACAACCAACAAACTTGCCCTCTTGGCCTTAAAAGACACTTTACTACAATTCAGCAACGTATTGCTAAAACAAACCTGTGGTCCTAATCATAACTCTACTAAAGCACAAAACTGACCAAGAATAAGGGCTCCTCATCCCCTACACTAAGTGCAACAGGTTATTAGCTAACCCCCTTGCATAAATAGCAAGAGGTGTCCAACAAATATTACAATACACAATCCTATGCGTCTATGACAAAGTAGAAAGGTGCTCATCATTGGCTACTTGACTCATGACCCAAACTAACCATCGGCGGGGCTGAAATAGGATATGTCATCAAGAAGATCCCAAAATAGTACATGGCTAATATTAGGAGGTAATTGTAAGGGCTTCCTTGGACCACAATTGAAAAAGACATCTTCCACAAAAGCATAATTAGCCAGGGAATCTACAAAGTGATTCCACTGTGGAGGAACTAACGGACAAGTCACAGTCTCAAAAATATACAACATATCCAAGGCTGCATAATGGTACATCCATAAGATGGGATCCCACACACTATAGGTCCCATTCAGCTGATTCATTACTAACTGATAGTCACCTTTCACCAATAATCAGCAGATACTACCACATCAAGCTACATTCAACCCCATGATCATGTGGGAGTAGACCTTAATCTCCCACATAAAATATCTGTCTTTCCACTCAACAACATGATACCCTTTACTCCACTAGATCACTCGACCTTGTTGGTAATGTTGTTCTAGATACAAATGCTCAAGATAGGGAATGATTCGTCTCATCCGCTCATCTTGGTACCTACTGCACGTTAAAGTTGAATCCTGAAGGACATGCACAGACACCAAGGCCTATGCCAATGCTTACACATAGTAAGGCTTCAACTTATTAAAGTTAACTTTAGTTTTAAACTCTACCCCATGCAAATCTGCTGAAAGGGCCATAGAGCCATTCTTTCCTAAATGTACAATCTTGTATGGTCCATCCTACTTGGGTTCTAATTTACCTGGGGAGAGCTCCCAACGAGCATCAAAATACAACACTAACTGGTCTTTCACAAATTTGTACTTCTTAGTTTGAAGATCATGAAAGGCTTTCATTCTCCTCTTCCCTACTTCTTGATGTAGTAAAGCCTACAACCGAATCGCATCAAGATGTGCCAAAGAAGTATACCTTTCCTATAACTCTTCTGCCTCTCCCAACGAATGATTGAGGCCAAAACACACTCCTCCCCATATAGTAGCTTGAATGGGGTGTGGCCTATGGCTCTCTTGAATGTTGTGTTGTAAGTCCACAACACTGCCACATATAATTTCTTATCCCAAATACACTTACTTTTCGATACAATCTTGGATAAGATTTTGACTAACTATTTATTTGTACTCTCAACCTGACCATTCACGTGAGGATTATATGGGGTAGTCTCGTTGTGCTTAATCTTCAAAGCTTTAGCCTAAGCTATGATAACCTTATTTAAGAAGTGTGTCCCTTGATCACACACAATCTCCTTTGGTGGACTAAAATGGCAAACAATTTGCTCCATAATGAAATTAACCATCTCCTTAGCATTATCCTTCATCGTTGCTCGAGTTTTAGACCACTTTGTAAAGTAGTCTGCCGCTACAATAATATACCACTTACGTGTAGTTGATGAAGGGTATATTGGTCCCACAAAATCAATACCCCATTTCTCAAAGGGTAATGTAACCAAAATAGGATGTAGAGGTCACTTACGATTTTCCCTCGCATCATGTCTTTGATAGACATCACAATGCTTAACATAACTGAAAGCATCTTGGAAAATCGATGGCCATCAATAGCCAACACGAAGAGCTTTTTGGGCAGTAAGACAACCAAAAAAATGTCCCCCACATGCTGAATCATGGCACTCCTCAAGAATGAAAGTTACCTCATTAGGTACTACACAACAGTGATAGATGTCATCTACTCCTGTGAGATACAAAATAGTTGCTACCATCGAAAAGCATAATGCTTGATGTTTGATCTTTCTCTTTTCAGATTTTGATAAAGCAGCCCCAAATCCTCATGTAGATAAATAATGTGTTATAGATGCATACCAAGAAGGGATGGAAGCTGTATCAATCTTGAATCAACCTTCAACGTCACTTCCTTCAGTCAGAACTTCCTTTGGCTCCCCGAAATCCACAATGCATTTCACAATACCTTGCATCTTCGATGGCTTACTCCTAATCTCATAATCAAACCCCTACAAAGTGATTAACCACTTTGCTAAACGATCAAGCAGCTACAACTTGTTCAATAACAATCTAAGTCCTTCCACCTTTGTAAAGAATACTACCTTTTCATAGTAGAGAATATAATGCCAAATTTTCTTTGTCACAAACACCATTCCAAGGCACAATTTCTCCATGTACGTATAGTCGACTTCAAATATCCCCAACTTTCTACTAGCAAAGGCAATTGGATGATACCATTTATCTTTCCAAATTTGGGCTAAACAACAGCTAATACTATGCATTGTGGCTGCTGAAAATATATTGCTAATTCCTGCTTCACATCCTTGAAGGATACTTGACATGCTTCATTCCACTCAAATAGACAGTTGAAAGATAGGAGGTTCATCAATGGCAATGCCCTTTCTACCAATGCATTTATAAATCTTCAATAATATCCCATCGATGACAGAAAGCTATGCACATTTTTTGGAGTGCGCGGCGGGGGCTCATAGCAATTGTAACCTTTATCTTTTCAAGGTTAGTTACAATACCAGCTGAACTAACCACATGGCCTAGTAACAACCCATAGGACACTCCAAAGATGCACTTTCTAGGGTTAAGAGTAATGCAAGACTATCTACAATGCTCAAAACATTTCCTCAGAATAATCAGTTGTCTATCCCTTGTGGTGGCTACCCCCAAATAGTCAATAAAGACTTTTAACTCCTCTAGGGAGATATCACCAAAGGTCTTATCAACTATTCATTGCCAAGAACCATGTGCATTGCATAGACCAAAGGCCATCACATGATATGTAAAGGTACCAACGACAGTGATAAACATCGTTTTCAATTTGTCTTCCTTCGAATAGCCATTTGATTGTATCCAGGAAAGCAATCCATGAATGAATAGATTTCCCTACCCTCTAATTGATCCAAAATCTGATCAATGAATGACAGTAGATAGTAATCCTTAACCGTCTGCTTATTAAGCTCTCTGAAATCTATGCAAAGTTGAATCTAATTGTTCTTCTTCTTCCTGAATAATACCATTCTATGTTTTGAATCGGAAATATCAGGCCAGCTTTTTGTAGAGCTTTGTCAATTCTTCGAATAGCCCATCCCTTAATTAGAAAGGCATATGCCTTACTTTCTGACGCACAAGGAAACTACCTTCCTTTAGAGGAATCATATGAACAGCCAAGTTGGGAGGAATACCTCTCAGCTTAAGCAAAGATATCGTGGAATTCCTAAATCAAGGACACATAGTCATTCCTTTCTTCCAAATTGAGCATGGGCCCTAATTTGATTGGCCATGGATCATTCAACATACCAAGGTCAAACTCAATTACATCCGCATCTCTTATCCTCTCCTAAGCCTCTATTTCTCATTCAAAGTTACTTGATAGATATCCTCTGTAGTGGACCCCTCGTTGGATTCGTCACTTGATGACATCTCACTAATAGGTGGAGCATCTAACGTGTCTAACTTTGACGAAGATAAAGGAACTCTCTCACTTTGAGGAGATTCAGGATAGGCATCTACTACTACATGTATGTGGCACCCTGTCAATAGGCCAGTGGGTATATCAACGTGATAGTCTGCTTGTAAAATCCATGGCCTGCCTAGCAATACTTGATAGCTAGGTCACCTTGCAATCCTAATGACCCTAAAGTCTACAATGCATTCCACATTGGCAATGGTCACATGGACTTTAGTAATGCAAATTTCAGGTTTTCTTAAACTGCCATCAACCATTCAGAGAATTGTAGAGGTATCTTTTTTTTATTTCTAATCCCAACCTCTCCATCAATTCTGAACTCATAATGTTGACAGAGGATCTTGTGTCCACAATAGCATGATTGATATTCCATCAACATATGATGCCACCCTTGGGCAATGCTTTTCAGCATGTTCAAACCAATCATCGCCTACTCATGCTATTCCCAAGGGTTCAACAATATACCCCATGTAAAGAATCGTCTTAAATTCTTTACATACTCCTGGAGACAACTTGATCAAATGTAGAAGGTTTACATCGCGACTTAGCTTCACAAATAGAACTTGCTAAATCGAATTCATGATAACTAGAAAGAGCTCACTTTTCTTGCCAGATCATTCTCTCCTTTGGTCTTTGAATCGATTTTGGTGCTTCTTTCTTAGATTTTTCATTCTTCTTTGGTGACTCCTTATCCTTCTTGGGATCAACTTTACCATCTACAACTTTGAGAGGTCTGCCTTCCATATCATGATTAAAGACTTGCATCCCCTTATCATCTTGCTTAGGGTTTTCCTCAACGGGTTTTACCTTGTCTTTATTATCAATTTCTTTACCCTTTTGACCTCTCATAATAACCCATAGATTAGAAGCTTCAGTTCTATTAATGCAAAGTTGCTTCTATAAGGCTAACTTCACTGCCACTAGGCAGCTCCTCGACCATAGCTTTCCCTCTTTGTAATATTTGCTTTGGTCCCTCATCTTGCTAGAGATTGTTTCTGTGCTCGATCATTAACTAGACGTGGTTGTTTTCTTCCTTACTAGAGAAAGCTAATCTTACTCCAACAAGTACTAGCTAGGTGGCCAGACTTCCTATATATGTCACATTTAACATTTGGATAATTCCTAGGGAAATGTTGACTGTCACACCACTTAGAGCTAAATCTTGAGGTGTAATGTCCCCATTACTTAGTTTATTTTAATAAACAATGTGTGTATACATTCCAAAGAAAATTGATTTATGTTGCACGTCCACACATGGAAAAAAAAAAACTGCAGAATCTCTACAAGATTTACAAGAAGCAGGACTGGTTTACTAGAATAGTTTGAAATCTCTAGTATCATGTTTAGATGACTTAATTCCCACTTTAGATGAATCCAAATATATACTATGACTTATTTTGAAAGGAATAAGTCATCAAAGATAAAATATTGATAAAAATGATGCGATTTGTGAAAAAATATTATTATTACCTATTTTTGATAGATTTTTGCAATTCTGTCCGTGCTAGCTTGTCGATTAGGTATGTTTAAATCGTTTTAAGTACTTGAATGACTATATTTTGAGTTCACACGACAAAGTTATGATCCAAACAAGTTGTAGGGCTGAAAAAAAATGAAATCTTTGTCATCGATGATGTCACCAAAAATGCCAAAAAAAAAACAACCACCCTCTCTTTACCCCCCTCAATATTATATAAACAAGGGTAGGGCATCATACACAGACACACAACGACCCATGCAGAAGTCTCTCTGGTACTATTGGTGAGATGAAGCTTTTTTGTAATCAGATGAGCCTCTCTCTCTCTCCAACCCTTGAAGCTCTGCTCGAACATGTCAAGCTTCTTCCATGGCTCCCATGAGACAAGGAGCGACAAGAGAAATCCTGACGGGATGAGATGCTAATCGAGAAGGAGGAGCGACAATGTGTAATCTTAACAAGGACGAGATGCTAATCAAGAAGGAGGAGAGATTGTTCCACGAGATGAAGGGACATCATCCCCTTCAACCCAAGGAAAGGGATATGCTAAAGGTCTCTCATCCTCTTCTACTTTGATCCGAGAAGAGAAGACATTGGAGAACTCTATCCTATTCTATCATACCTCTATTCCGTCATGGCCCTAAAGAGAAAGAATTCAAAAGCAAAAATCGTGAATAACCCTACTAACGTGGAAGCAACAGTTGGAATTGCAAGCACAGGAGTCATTAACAGAGTCACAAGCACGGATAGCAACCCTTTACCAATCAATATACCACAGGTTTTTCTAAAAAAGTTCTATCCAAATTCAATAGAAATAAGATAAGCCTCTTGAGAAATACTGACTTAAGGCCAATAAACTTGGTTACAAGAACTGGGAAGTTAGAGACCCCAAAATCTAGATGCCCCTAGTTAAATTCCAAGTGGGGAAGATTTCATTATGTAAAACTCAAGTGTCGATTACTACCAAAATTAAGCATCACTCGAAAGTTGCATGATTGATTGAAGTCATAACTGCTTGTAGACATCAATCTTGTTTGTGATCTTCTAGATTAGATCTTGATTGAATTAAGAATTGGAATAGATAAGAATTGAGGAGCCCTATACCTCCCCCAAGGATAGATGCTGAATCCCCATACCCAGAGGGGATGTTTTTACCACCGCGGAAGCATGGACCGTCAGCTCCAATGGTGAGAGGTCTCCCAGCAAAGCAGGGATCGTACTAAGTAGGAGGAGGAAAGGTGCCGAGGGGGCTCTGGCTAGTAAATCCTTTTTGGCACCTTGGAACTACTTGGTCCCCTGTATGCTTGAGTTCTACTTGTGACACCTATGAACACTAGCTATAGGTGGATTTGATCTTGGTGACATGCAGATACACTGGATGAGACAGCACGTGACGTGCAGATGTGCTGGATGAGACAGCACATGAAATTGTAATTTTTATCATGTATGGGTGGGTGAACACACATTATGGAATATAATCAATGAATTTTTTTTATTTTGATTGTATATCTATGAGTAAATTACATAAACGAACAATTGTGCATGAAGGGATTTTAATTAATGAAGCTGTTATTATATGTTTCACATAATATGGTAGGTAATTAGATAACTAAGAACTTCCATAGAGGGAAGTGGGTGGATGGATTCCTAACGAATCCAGTCCTATGGCAAGGTGGTCTCGGTTAACCAAGAGGTTTCCCCAAAAACAAACACTAGAAAGAAACTCTAGGAAGGGCTGATTCATTGACTTACCTAGTCTCAGAACCCAAACTGTAAATTATCTTAGGGAAAAGGGAAAAAGGCTATGCCAGAGCATTGTGATGAATCTCATAAATCCTTTGCCTGCTACTAGAAAAAAGTGTTATACTCCATGAACCAAGGATAATGGCAGTCGCTCCTTCTAGACAAGAACCCTCTCGAAGGGCACCTCCGGATGTGAGCTAGTTGTTGATAGGTGACTGTTAGATCAATTAGGAAGCTTCAGGTCGGTCCTTCGTGGGTAATGGCAAGACACTTCCATTGCGGGGTAGACCTAGGGTTAACCAACCAGAAAAAATCTGATTATTCTGGTTAGAGTTCTAGTCAGAGTACGGATGACAACGGCTGTAAGTAAAAATCTAGGTGACTACTAAAATGTTATCCATCAAGAAATTAAGGTGGGTACGTCACAAGTGGTATAAGAGCCAAAAGAAATTGAAAAAAAAACTTGGTATTGTAGCCTGAGATATGAGTTGTTTTCTTGGCCAAGGCAAAAATGTCGAGGTTGAAGTAGAAATATGGATCGAGTCCATGGAAGATTATTTCATTGCTGTTGGAATTACCCTAGCTAATCAAGCAATGATCGGCAAGTTAAAGTTAACAGGAGAAGCCCAATTTCAATGGAAAGAATACTGTAAAGACAAAGGAATCTCTGAAGCGTATGTTAGTTGGGACATATTAAAGGATGCAGTGTGAGGCCGGTATCTTCTGCCAACATACCGCACACAAAAGATGAATGAATTCTTTGTTCTAAAGCAACTTGGAATGACATTGGAAGCCTATTACTTGAATTTTGTAACACTTCTCAAGTATGCACCTTCTATGGACATTGTGCAACAAGTATCCAAGTTTTGCTACGTATTGGATGATCCCCTAAACACACGGCTTGAAGCAATGCATCCATCCAACCTCCAAGATGCATTGATAAGAGCAAGACCAATTGTACAGGAATTCCAGTCCAAACCAAGAAATGATAAGACTTGGAATAATAAGTTCCAAAATAGAAATATAACTACGGGCTATGCAAAAAGAGCCCAAGGTCAATTCCAATCTGCTAATAGCAAGAAGGCTAAGACGGCAGCAGTGTAGAACTTTACTAGTGGTAATAAGGACACTTTCAGTTGCTATTATTGTAATGAACCTAGCAACATCAAAAGGCGATGCTCAAAACTTGGACAGAATGAACACCAAAGCAAGTTTCGTAACAACCAAAGTCGGATAGCCATAGCTAGAGGAAGAGTTGACGGCATAACCCTCAAGGAAGTAGAAGATTATGAAGGTCCCCTTGGAAACCTACATGGAAAGAGCAAGAATTCATGACTCTCAACAAGAGGAGACCAAATTGGCAATTCTCAATAATTCAAATGCCATCAACCTATAACGTAAACCCTTTAAAATTTTGATTGATTGTGGAAGCACACATTCATTCATATAACCAAGGTGTGCTAGGAAACTAGGCATAGACACAATGCATGCACCTAGGCTGATAGTTGAGTTAGCTGATGGAAAAGAAGTTTCCTCAACACAACAGACAAGTAAGGTGGAGTTTAATATGGGTGGCAATCAGACCAACATGAAATTTAGAGTGATGAACCTAGGAACCTATGAGTGCCTATTAGGAATAGACTGGATAATTCCTAATGACGCTCATATTCATTGTGAAAAGGGCCAAGTCACATTCTTGAATCTTGTAGGACAACAAGTTACCACACAAGGAGAAGCAGGAAAACCGAAGATTCAATTAGCGAAAGCTTTTTGAATCGCTAAAGGTTTAAGAAAAGGCTCACCTATATACCTAATCAAATTAAATAAGACTGAATAGGATAAAGAAGCCGAAGATAACCATCATGGCTTAAGGAATATGCTAACATATTTCCTAAAGAATTAACTAAACTTCCACCACATAGAGAAGTTGACCACAAAATCAAGCTAGTACCAAGAGCTGCACCAGTTGCAAAACAACCATATCAAATGTCCATTCTAGAAGCCATAGAACGAAAGAAACAACTCAAACAGCTCTTAGATCAAGGATACATTAGACCTAGTAACTCACTCTGGGGAGCTCCAGTGTTGTTTCAGAAAAAGAAGGATGGAACTCTTCGTCTCTGCATTGATTATCGATGGTTAAATTAGGTAACAATTAAGAATAATTATCCGATTCCAAGGATTGATGAGCTACTTGATTGACTACAAGGAGCGAAGATTTTCTCCAAGATTGATCTCAAATTACTAAATTAGAATCAAGCAAGAAGATATCCCAAAAACCGCTTTTAGCACAAGGTATGGTCATTACGAGTTTATCGTAATGTCATTTGGATTAACCAATGCCCCTGATACCTTCAACAGATTAATACAAGATATATTCAAACCTTATCTTGATGATTTCATCCTTGTATTCTTTGATGATATCTTAACATATTCCAAGGATGAAGGAAGTCACGAGTCACAACTGCGGATAGTTCTTGAGACAATGCGGTCTCACAAGCTATATGCTATGAAGAAGAAGTGTGCATTCTTCAAGAAGAAAATCAAGTATTTAGGGTTTACAGTTTCAGCAGAGGGAATTTTAGTAGATCCGGGCCAAGGTCAAGGATGTACAAGACTGGCCACCTCCAACCACTATAAGTGAAGTTCGTGGCTTCTTGGGTTTAACAGGATGGTATCGGGTCTTTATCAAGAATTATGCCTTGATTGCTGCACCCCTCACTGACCTACTCAAGAAGCAAGTTGCCATTAAATGGACCCACGTTGAATAGTCTAGATTTGACACTTAAGCTAAGTCTATCCTCAAACTACCCGATCTTAGCAAAGAATTTGAAGTGGTGACCGATGCAAGCTCTCTTGCTTTGGGATGCGTACTCATGTAGCAAGGACATCCAGTAGCATATTCCTCTAGAAAATTGAAGACTCACGAGATAAATTATGTTACTCATGACTTGGAATTACTTGCAATTATTCGGACTCTTAAGTTATGGAGACATTATCTACTTGAGAAGAAATTCTCACTGGTATCGACCATAAAAGTTTTAAATGGATCTTCACTCAACCAGACCTAAATATGAGGCAAGGTCGGTGGATTGAAGCCTTGCAAGAGTATGATTTTGAGATCAAATATAGACCGGGCAAAGAGAATGTAACTGCAGATGCTTTAAGCGACAAATCATTTCCCAATGCACTTATCTCAGAAGAGCCTCTTAAAGCTCAAACACTAACTACAATGATATCAATGCTAGCAATCCCATCATCGAACTAGCCAAGGAGAAGGTGAATAATGATCCCAAATATCAACAAATGTTGAAGGAAATTCAGAATAAAGAACAAAATTCTAGGCTTAAGACATAGTATCTTAACTTCTCTGTTACTGAAGGGCTTGTCTACTTCAGGACAAGATTATGTGTTCCTTCAAGTCAAGATCTTAAGAATAAGATATTATGGGAAGCTCATGATTCCCCATTTTCAAGACATCCTGGTTATGCCAAAAATCTCAATGTAGTTAGGAAAATCTATCATTGGGGAAAGCTCAAAAGTGACGTACTTAAATACGTAATCGAACACTTGAGTTGCCAACGAATAAAAGCCAAACGAGTTGAGCTGCCAGGAAAGCTACAACCACTTGATATTCCTTAGATGAAATGGGAATTCATTAGTATGGATTTTGTAGTTGGATTACCCTCAGTTCAAGGAGAATACAACTTGATCGTGGTAATTGTGGACATGTTGAGTAAGATTGCCCACTTTATTTCGATCAAAACCAGCTACAAAGCATCAGATGTTCCTAGGTTATTTGTCAAAGAAATCTTTAGACTTCATGGACTACCAAAGAGAAATGTCAGCGATCATGATTCTCTATTCACTTCACATTTTTGGAAGGGATTATTTGAAGCTCTCAATACACAGCTTTGTTTTAGTACAACTTATCACCCTCAAACTGATGGGCAGATAGAGCGTGTAAATCATGTCATTGAGGACATACTTAGGGCATATTGTTGCAAAGAACCTAGATGGTGGATACAATATCTACCTTTGGTGGAATTTTCTTACAATGCGTCCTATCATCAGAGCATTCAAATGACTCCATTTCAAGCTCTATATGGGCAAGAATGCCTAACCCCACTAAACTTCTCCGACCCTACCTTGAAGGTTGAAGCTTCTAATAAAATGCTTGAAGAGATGGATGAACAAGTCAAACCCATAAAGTAAGATATACAAGCTACCAAGGATCGACAAAAGGCCTATGCTGACCTAGGGAGAAAAGAGCGAACCTTCTAAGAAGGGGACACGGTTTTTATCCGTGTATGCCCAAAGAGGATTTTTTTATCCTTGGCAAAATTCAAGAAGCTAAGCCCAAGATACTATGGACCTTAAAAATACATAAAGGCTCTTGGACCTAATGCTTATAAGATGCAACTTCCTAAAACCCTAAAAGTTCATGATGTATTCCATGTTTTTCTCTTGAAGCCCTATGTACCTAATCCTGATCACATTCTTGATAATCAGCAAGTTGTAATGCCGTGCCAAGGTTTACTTGAACTTCAACTTGATAGAATCTTGGATATAAAATAAAGAATCCTTAGGAATATGACCCTTAGAGAATGTCTCATCCAATGGAAGGATTATCCTGAAGAGGATGCCACTTGGATCGATGAGGTAACCCTTATGAAAGAATACCCCCAATTTCTCTCGAGATGAGGACATATTGATTTCTCTAAGGAGGGAAGAATGTAATATCCCTATTACTTAGTTTATTTTAATAAACAATGTGCATATACATTCCAAAGAAAATTGATTTATGTTGCACATCCACACATGGGAAAAAAATAACTGCAGAATCTCTACAATATTTATAGGAAGCAGGATTGGTTTACTAGAATAGTTTGAAATCTCTAGTATCATGTTTAGATGACTTAATTCCCACTTTAGATGAATAAAAATATATAATATGACTTATTTTGAAAGGAATAAGTCGTCCAAGATAAAAGATCGATAAAAATAACGTGATTTGTGAAAAAACATTATTTTCGCATATTTCTTATGGATTTTCGCAATTCTGTCTACGAAGGCTTTTTTACCATATACATTCCGACCATTTTAAGTGCCCGAATAACTATATTTGGAGTTTATAAAACAAAGTTATGATCCAAACAAGTTTCAAGGCAACAAAAAAAATGAAATCTTTGTCATCGATGATGTCACCAAAAATGCAAAAAAAAAAAGCAAGCGCTCTCTCTTTACCCCCTCACTACTATATAAATAGGGGTAGAGCATCATAGATAGACACACAATGACTCATGCAGAAGTCTCTTTGCTGCTATTGATGTGACAAAGCTTTGCTATAATCAGTCAAGCCTCTCTCTCTCTCCAATTCTACACAGAAGCGTTGCTCAAACCCATCAAGCTTCTTCCATGGCTTCCATGAGACAAGGAGTGACAAGAGCAATCCTGATGGGATGAGATGCTGATTGAGAAGAAGGAGGAGCGACAACGTGCAATCTTGACAAGCATGAGATGCTGATCGAGAAGGAGGAGAGACTATTCCACGAGACAAAGAGACATCATCCCATTCAACCCAAGGAAAGGGATACGTTGAAGGTCTCTCATCCTCTTCTACTTTGATCCGAGAAGAGAAGACACTGAAGAACTCTATCCTATTCTATCATACCTCTATTCCGTCATGACTCGAAGAGAAAGAATTCAAAAGCAAAAATCGTGAATGACCCTACTAACATGGAAGCAACAATTGGAGTTGCGAGCACAGAGTCACTAACGGAGTCATAGGCGTGGATAGCAACCCTTTACCAATCGCAATACCACAAGTTTTTCTAAAAAAGTTATATCCAAATTCAATAGAAATAAGATAAGTCTCTTGAGAAATACTGACTTAAGGCCAAGAAACTTGGTTACAAGAACTGGGAAGTGAGAGACCCCAAAATCTAGATGCCCCTAGTCAAATTCCAAGGGCAAGATTTCATCATGTGAAACTTAAGTGTCAATTACTACTAGAATTAAGCATCACTTGAAAGTTGCAAGATTGATTGAAGTCATAACTGCTTGCAGACATCAATCTTGTTTGTGATCTTCTAGATTAGATCTTGATTGAATTAAGAATTGGAATAGATAAGAATTGAGGAGCCCTATACTCCCCCAAGGATAGATGCTGAATCCCCATACCAAGAGGGGATGTTTTTACTCCCGCGAAAGCATGGACCATCGGCTCCAATGGCGACAGGTCTCCTAGCAGGGATTATATTAAGTAGGAGGTGGAAAGGTGCCAAGGGGGCTCTGGCTAGTAAATCCTTTTTGGCACCTTGGAACTACTTGGTCCCTTGTATGGCTCAAGTTCTACTTGGGATACCTATGAACGCTAGCTATAGGTGGATTTGATATTGGTGACATGCAGATGCGTCGGATGAGGCAGCATATGACGTGCAGATGCACCAAATGAGGCAGCACATGAAATTGTAATTTTTCTCATGTATGGGCAGGAGAACACACATTAATGGAATATAATCAATGAGCTTTTTTTATTATGATTGTATGTCTGTGAGTAAATTATGTAAACGAATAACTGTGCATAAAGGGATTTTAATTAATGAAGTTGTTTTTATATGTTTCACATAATGTGGTAGGTAATTAGATAACTAAGAACTTCCATAGAGGAAGTGGGTACATGGATTCCTAACAAATTCAATCCTATGAAAGGGTGGTTTTGGTTAGCCGAGAGGTTTTCCCAAAAAAAGCACTAGGAAGAAACTCTAGGAAGGGCCGATTCATTGACTTACCTAGGGTTTGGTCTCAAAACCCAAACTCTAAATTATCTTAGGGAAAGGTACGACGGCTGTGCTAGAGCATTATGAGGGATCTCATAAGTCCTTTGTCTACTACTAGAAAAAAGCATTGTACTCCATGAACCAAGGGTAATAGCAATCACTCCTTCCTAACAAGAAGCCTCTCAAAGGACATCTTCGGATGTGAGCTAGTTGTTGATATGTGACCATTATATCAATTAGGAACCTTCAGGTTGGTGCTCTGTGGATAACGACAAGATGCTTCCATTGTGGGGTAGACCTAGGGTTAACCAACCAGACAAAATCTGATCATTCTGGTTAGAGTACAGATGGCGACGACTGGAAGGAAAACTCTAGGCGACTACTAAAACGTTATCCATTAAGAAATTAAGGCAGGTACGTCACATGAGGGGGCACCATCTTTAGGGCGTCGACTTCCTATCAAATTCTGCTATTTCTTAAGAAAATTTGCGTCAATAGCTATTTTTCTATATTGTTTGCTAATCATATGAGTATAGTGCTTCATCATATTCTTAACTTTGCCAAGGACATTCGAGGCACTTGACTCATAGCCTTGATCGTCTACTTGTTGTTCCATTGGCCTAACCACTTGATTAGGAATCGATTGTTGGTTTCCTTGAACAATGGTAGGATTTGTCGTCTGGCTTCCAACATTTGGTGGAGCCATCTGACTAGCCATAGGCATAGTCACACTGGGAGGAGCGGGCAACATGGGCACATTTTGAATCAAGCTTCCTCTCCCATTAGGAGGACTCATAGGTATTTGTTGACCTCCATTTGTTAGTGCTAATGCATTTCCAAACCCTAAACTTGGGTCCCAATTTGCCCTAAAAGTATAAGCCACTTGTAATTGTTGCTTCCATGTCGGCAAGAGCAACACTGCTCAACTGCACTTGAATGTTAAAATCTAACCCATTCAAAAAGTATTGCAATTAGAATGAGAATATAGTTTTGCAACTTACGAAACACTTCATTTAGTTTCTTGGCATACCCACGAACATTCTCATGAGGTTCTTAACGTGTTACATTGAGGACACGTAGTTGATACTGGCCTTCCCTTTCAAGGGAAAACTCTATTTGAAAGGCTGGAAAGAATAGATCAATCATAGTTATGGTTCCAAATTCTAGGCTATGATACCATACTAAAGCTTGTCCTTTCAAAATCATATTGAATAACATCATCAAGTGTCCTACATCTTGAATTCGATAATTAAACATTAACTTTTGGAATTCATTTATATGAAGTTTCACATCTTCCTATTCTAACCCATTAAAAATGGGTAGAGGGAACCCTAAGACTGGCAAGTTTGGTATCCCTATTGGGATTGCAATGGGTTGTGCCATGATAACAACTAGATTCGCTAAAGGAGTTTGAACGATCGGAACTACTACTCCACATGAAGTGGACTGACTGATTGGAAGAGGGGAAGTACTAATACTTCCTCCTAGTTGAATATGCATCAAGTACTAGGGTTACTAAGACCCTGCCCTTGTAAAGATATTGGACCACTCCTTTGCGGAGAATATCTTCTAATTATTTTGGCCCACTGTCTAGACTTTTCAGCTCTTTCTTACTTCTGAAGCTCGACATGATGGTCTTTTAACTCTATCTCACTGCCTTTTGGCATACACTAATGAATTGGTCCCTATTAACTGAGATTCGAGAGCCGACACTTATTAGCAGCTCCTAGCAAACACATCACATGTTGGGACCTAAAATGGGCAAGACACTAACTCTAGGGCACTAGCTAGGCCTCTACTACTCACTAAAACCACCCCACACAGCCTTGTGGCCAGGAGCATCTAAGAATTTTTCATCCGTAGCGTTTCTCGTAGTCTGATGAATAGCTCTTTCCCTATTCTTCGAAAGGAGTACCTAAACATGCTAGTGTTATACACCACATAGCACACACATAGGGAGCACCCCTCACTTGATCACCCGGCTCCACTATGGCTCTTCTACACCTCGAGGATTGGCCCCAAGATGTGATGTGAACAGAAAACACTTTCGAAACAAAGTCCACTCTTTTGATAAATTGATCCAAGAAATGAAAGGTAAACCTCACCAAATAACTCCCAAGGAACTAAATATCTAGCCCTATGGCTTGGGATACCTCACACTCTCAGCACATCGGGTAGTTATGGTGCATCAATGCAAGTGTGAGTATAACCATCGTGCTCAAACAACTATTCATTGGAAATCAGCAATGTGGCATTGCAAAGACAATCCTTTTCATGATTTCCTTTTCTACACGAGTGCTACGTTGCTAAGGACTAGCATCAAGTTTCCTCATGCTACTAGTCCCTTTAAATTTTCAGCAACTGCAAACTCTATATGATATGCAATATCAAATATCAACAATTAGCATACTTCAACCCCGCTAAACAAACCCCTTACCCCCTACCATTTAAGATTTTGCTCTTGCATTAAAATAGGTGCAGGTATGGTTTTTTATATATTTTTCTTTATTGAAAGCGGTAAAAACTCACTCTAACAAAGAAATGGGGTTGAACTAAGGCTAAACCTCATGCTTTAGGTCCATTATATGATCACACACCTTAATATTATTTTTCTTAAATTTTTTGACGCAAAAATCTAGTTTTTTTACTTTTTAATGATTTTTTCTATTTATTTATAGAAAAATACATATAATTATTGAATTTGAGATGTAGATTGATTACTCTTATAGAAAATGCTTTTTTTAACATATTTTGTTCCATGGGAACAATAGATGCACATCGAAAACCCAAAAATTGCATATTTCCCTTTAAATCGCGTAGTCTCCGATTTTGCATGTTTTGCATACAATTATTATGCGACTGATTTTTTATGATTCTTTCAGCATGACTGATCAAAAAAATAATTAAAAAACAAATCCAAGCATTACTAACCATTTCAAATAAGAATCCATCATAAAACGCTAAAATCTACATTTTTTTCATAAAACCACTCATTATGACGCGCATTTTTCAACAATCTATCCAACTTTGATTCACATGTCTTTCCACCCCTATTTCATCGTTTGACAAAAAACATCCAACTCAGTCCATCCGCCTCTCTTTTACATTGATCCATAAGAACAGTCCACAAGAGGAGAGAGAAGAGAGGAGAGAGAAATACTAGAATGTGATATTGCTAAGTAGTGGATCAAATTCAATCATTTTTGGAGGAATGATGGGTGAAAAATGGATCATCTCACAACCAATAGGGTTTTTCTCATGGTTGCAGTCTCTGAAAATCATTTTTTAATGATTGGAGAGGGCACCAAAAAAGGCATCCCCCCCAAAAAAAAAAGTTTTTTTTTCATGCCCCTTCATTACAAAAGCTTAAACCAAGCTTAAAAACCCCAAAAATTTGGTTCACTTTGGAGGTTTTCACACTACGGGGAAAGTGGTTTTTTCACTTTTGAGGGGGCAAACATGCTCACAATTGAGATCCGTCTAGACGGCTGACTTCGTGACATCAAAATTTACTTAATGTCTTTAAGGCCTTTCACTTGAAGAAAATTCATTATGAGAATGTTTGCAAAAACTAATCTCATCACAGGATATTCGATCGATCTTGCACTCATTGGGATTTGACTATCAATCAATTAAGACAAGGCATTTATGGCATGACCCGAGTCACTTATTTGTATTTGAGCATAGAAGAGACATAATTGGCATAGTCTTTAGGATCTAGTTGATGATGCTCCATGAAGCAAGAGTTTATGTGAATACTCAGATAGAAGGTCAAAGACCAATCAAATCAAGTGTTACATCATTGGGTCGAGTACCTAGACTCCGACCCTTGACCTGTGGAGACGTGCTCTCAGGGACGATACGTGGAGCATCGCTCTACTCCAACATTAGTACTTTAATGAAGACTCGTCAATTTTGAAAGAGTGTTATGTTAAAAAGATTTTAAAAACTAGCAAAAAAAAACAACAACAACAACAAATAGGTATTGTTTGGATTGGCCAAAAGAATAGGTTCTTATTAATCGATTATTATTATACAATAATTATTGTATCCCTCATGTAGATCTTCCATCTACTCGGCATTGAAAGGATGCATTGCTTTTCCTTTTTTGTTGAACTTATATAAACAAAATCCTATTTGCACCTATTATGAACTTGTTATTGTTATGAAAGACATCCCTTAGGCTCAATCATAGCAACGAGTACCAAACCATCATTCCCATTACTATAGTACGAGGACTTGCTACTGAGCTAGCCCATTCAAAATAGTACTTCTCTTTGGCAAAAACTATTAGCAACATCCCAACAAAAAATATTCATATCATGAACCAATGGCCACTTTTTTGGTCGAAGCGAATGCCTAATAAATCGATTTGGTTCTTTTCAAGAGAGCACTGCTTATAATCTAGATATTTTTACTATAATACAGGATTAACTTCTAAATGAAATAACAACTTTAAAGCTAACGGAGGCTTAGAAGGTGGTTGAAAGTTTTTGTAAATTTAAGAAAGATCTATAACCATATTTCTTTTTCAATCATGCAAATGCAAAAAGCAAGTTATCGTAACCATAAGCTCTAAGTAGCTTTTAATGTCAAGCTATCTATCGAGGATAGAAGACACCAAAACCATATGAGACTTTTTCATGAGCGGATTGTATCTATTATGCAAAAATGAGCTCAATAAGAATCTATTTTTCTGGATTTCCAAAGGCTAGCATGACATTGTTATGTACGTAAAGACCTAGAGTGTGGAAACCTAGAAATAAGCTAGCCCAACTTAAATGGGATATTATTGCTTCTTTATGCTCCAACATTCTTGACAATATAGTGTCTTTGTTTTGTTCTAGATCATAATCCCTGATGAAGAATATGGCCCCTACCATGATAAATCCAACAATATATTGGTGATGGGTATAAAGTGGGTGGTAAAATCTTGTGTTATAAAAGCATAAGCAAGTAAGGCGAATCCAAACAGCAAACAAAGCACAACTATGATTTGTTTATAGGATTTGAATTCAGTTCGAAGTCATTTCTTTGACACCGCTAGCAAATTCTACTGTTTCCACTGCTTAAGTTTTGTTCAATCCATAAATATGTGCAGTTTCATCCCCGATCGTTATCGCTCAACCAGTCTCATCCACTAACAATTTAGTATAATAGTAGGTAATTCTTATTTCCAGGATGGTTAATTTGTTGTTCTAGCTTTAAATGATCTCATTTTTTATTTGATTTGTGTTTCTATCTTCTTTAATGCCATAAACGTTCAAGAGCTAATGCATATTGAGCAATTCGTCTTGCATGTTTGCTAGCTTGTAGCCAAAATATTTCATCATAAAAGGCCTTTATTCAAGGCTTTCCTCCTGGCAATGCATGTTTATTATTCCATTTATGACTTGCATTAGAGTAATGAAGTCATGGGGTAGTTGAACCTTTATCGAAGATACCGTAACTAATGCAGGTATCTGGAGTTACAAGGTGTAGCTATCATACTATCTGGCTTGTTGTTGCTTGTTATATAGCACTCGGTGTATTGGGACCTAGATCCGTTTCACAATGGTCACATGCTTGTGGGGTGAAGGAGGAATCATTTTTCCGCCTATAGGTTCTTATGGCCCTTCAGACTTCAGTAAAAGAACGGAGTCATAGCTTTATGATTAACCCCTAACCACTTTAGTACTCCCAGATACTTAACGCTAACACTACAGCACTACACAGGTCAATACGCATAGTGGTTAGTATGCATTGTTTACGGCTAGGACTAATGGGTTATCTAATCCCATTCACTCCCCTAGCTTTTGTCTCTCAGTGTTAGAAAAATAAGGAAATGAATGCTTTAAATAACCTTGTTTCCTTTTTCTTCCATTGAATCCATTTCCTTGGTGCTTTACACTGGCAAGCAACATTCATGGCAGTTCTTTTCTATGCTAACTGAATAATTAAGAATGCCACGAGCATGGATCATATGGTCTGATTAACCACGATATAGATAAGATACAATAATGGAAAATTTAAATAGAATCTTAAACTGTCATATGGATAGTCATAAAGTATGCCATGCCACTAGTCTTATATTACACAATTCAAATAAATTGAATTCTCATAGCAATTAGCCATCAGGTTCAAAGACATATCTATGTTTATTTGATAGGACATGGTCTCTTGGAAAATACTGTAATTTGCTGGCTTTTGCCCTCATCTCATGGCAAACTAGCAAGCTTGCATGATGACCTTTATCCATCCGGCTTCAATCATGATGCTCTTGCGATATGCTATGGTTCCAATTTTCCTTGGTGGGTTTTTGTGAGTCTTATGTTTGTATACAATGCCAACTTCACATGTATTAACTATAGATAACTTAAAGGCCGCCCCATAGACCATCAATAAGTACTCCTAGTGCATCTACTATGCAACCTAGCATATCCATTCCTATGGGAACATTAACAATGGATCCAGTATGCTTAACTGTATCTCCTTCTTTAATGGCAACATCACTACCAAATACGATAATTCCAACACCTTCATTTTCGGAATTCAAAGCCATTCCTTTTACACTACTGGCAAATTTTGCCATGGAATATGCAATCATAAAGAATACTATAAATCTAAACATCCCTTTGATAACTAGGTCACGATTCTACTGTCATTAGGCCTCATATTTTTGTTTATCCACAAAAATATTGTGCAAGAAAGGTTGTTATGCAGGTAGGGAAGAAAAGCAAGGAATGAATGACTTGGGGGACAAAGTAAAGATAAAGGGATTGGATGGTTTTTCTCTTAAATTTTTATTCATACCCATCACATGGTAAAAAATTTAGGGAATTTATCTTATCCTTAAACTTGTTAATTGATCTTTTAAATGGGTGTAGGTTTGCTTGCATAGGACTAGCGAGTATGTCTAACTCTAATCAATTTATACTTTCTTTCAAAGACTTTGTTATTAAAATAGCAATGTCTATCCTTAAAGCTTATTTGAATCCCAGTCTTCCTCCATCTCTAAATGCTCTACGCATACTCTATCATAAACAAAGAAGAGGGAAAAAAAGAAATAAGGTCTATTAAATATAATAGTAATGGAGACTATATAAAAATTAAGTCTCAATTCTAATGAAAGTCAATTTCTAGGGAACATTCGATGCTTTCTGGGATTAGGAAATTTATTGATAAGAGCCCCAATTTTTAGATAAATAAAGTAAATTATCTGAAGCTAAAACAACAAGAATAACTATCTATGATAAAAATTGATGCCTAGTCGGGGTTGTATGATTTAAAATAGGTTAAATGCTATCATTATGATTATTATCATGGCTAGATGACTTTTTGTGCTTAAGTAGCCCATGTTTTCTGTACTCAATTAGCATTTGGTAGATCATCCAACTCTAAGCAATAAAAGCTATTGGTGGGTATTTGGTTTATTAGATGGTTTTTGTTTGGTCATTTAAGTCATTAGTGGTGTCTTTTTATGGAATAGTATTGACGGTTGAAACCACATGGCTCAAACATCCTATTGCACACATCAAGCTCAAAATAAACATATTTAAGCCTCCTGATTAGATTGGTGTGTCCTTAATGATCTCAATAAATATATACTAGGCACCAACGCTTGGGAGTTCCTTGGCATGCTCAAGTTTGCAATGTTTCCCAAGCATATGGGCTTCGCATTTCCGGTGTCGTGCAGATTATCATCCACCGTGTGAAACCTCCGAATGCTTCATGTGTTGGGTCAACTACAACATGATGGAAATATTGTGACAATGACACTAGAGGAGATCTAAATAAAATTCTTGGCCACATCAAGTAGCATATGCACATAAATTTTTTAGCTCCTTTGAGTAGCATATGCACATAAAATTTCTCTTGGTAAGCTAGGGTTCATGCAAGTTGTAAAAGCTATTGTTGCAAGAGAGTAAGGGAGAAGAACAAGGTTATTGGAAATCATTGCATGAGAAATCATTAGGAATATGGATCTTTGGTGTTGAGATATCGAGCTCCACTCGTGATACGCCAGGGTGACCGTTGTGTATTTATGTCACCGACTTGTCAGTTGGCAGATGCGATTGGTACACCGCCCATGAATAATAGCTACATGATAGCTATCCTTATCTACTCTAGTTCGTGGCTCAGTTAGTATGCCACCTTAGTTAGTTGAGTTTGGTTTGAGACCCATATATAGGGTTCTTCTATTTCTTTGTACTGGAGTTCTTTTGGCTTCCACAACTAAGAAGAGGAAAACTGTTTTTCAGCCTCCACCCTTGTGTGTATTCCCCCATTGTGCAAGCAAGAAAGCTTCAAGTGAGACTCCTTCTCTCCCACAATCTTGACATGGTATCAGAGCCTTGTTCGTGGTAAGGAGCTCAAGAAAGCAAGCCAAGCTCGCGGTGTTCTGGTAAGAGGAGCAGTGTTGCTTTCATTTTCTGTTTTGGGAGCAGATCTCTGCAGGTAGCACAGCCGGAAAGTGCAGGAGTGCATTGTCTCAGGTTGAGACGCCCTTCGCGGTGAAGCAAGAAGGCAGTATATGTTGCGGGATTGGGCTTTAGCCCTCGGCGACCTTGTTTTTTTGATTTGAGGCCATTTCGGGGCCTGTTTTGGAGGCGGAAGTTTTCTGCACGCACCCAGGAAAAGGCCCAGTTTTATGCTGTGCAGCCACTATTCTACATGTCGGTGAAAAGTTACTGTAGAAATTGCATCATATGCTTGTGCGCAGAGACATTGGGAGTTACAGAATCATCCCTGTTGCCTGTTGATGCAAAATCGTCACTAGGAAGTGACTGTGTGGTCAAATACCACTTTCGTCAGTTTTGCAGATTTGCCTTTGTGAGGCTGAAGCTGTGTTCTCTGCAGTGACAGAATTTTTTGCAGTGTTCTGTAATGGCGTCTGATTCTCTCTCACAGATTGTCACTGAAAAGCTTGACAAGAACAACTTCCAAGCATGGAAGTTTAGAATGACAAATTTCCTTATGGGAAAAGGATATTGGGAATTTGTTGCAGGAAATGAAGAAGAACCAGTTCTTCCTGATGTTCCCAATCAACAGCAAATGCAGGCATTTAAAGCATGGCATGAGAGAGCCAGGAAAGTTATGTACTGGCTGTCTATCAGCATTTCAGACTCTATGATTGTGCATATTCAAGATGCAAGTACGCCAAAGGAGGCATGGGATACTTTGTCAAAAATGTATAGCACAAATACACAAGCCAGGAAAATGAAGCTCAAGCAAGAGTTGCATAATGTGCAAAGAGAAAATATGAGCATCAATGACTACCACATGAAGGTGAAGAAGATTGCAGATGCGCTTGCTTCCATTGGGTCGCCAGTGGAAGATGATGATTTAGTTTCTGTGACCTTGAATGGTCTAGGAAAGGATTATGCACAGTTCCGAACATCCATTTCCGTCCGTGAAAGATTTCCTGATTTTGAGGAGTTGATTGCTCTTCTAATTTCTGAGGAGCAGAGAAATGGTGGTGCATCTTCTTCAGGAGGAACTTCAAAAGAAGCTGTCTTCTACTCAAATGCTGGAAGAGATAGAGGCAGAGGTAGAGGAGGGCAATATGGAGGCCATGGTAGAAATCAGAATATGCAGCAAACTCAAGAAAACCAGTCCTATGGAGGAGGACGTGGTAACTCTAGAGGCATGGGGAGCCAAAGAGATCGTGGTGCATGGAAAAGAGGCCAAAATGCAAATAGTAATGTTGAATGCTACTATTGTGGTAAAATGGGTCATATGGCTAAAGACTGCTATAAAAAGCAGAATGACATCATGAATGGAAAACTGCAACAAGGAAATTATGCATCCTCTAGTAGACACGGTGATGACAGAAATGAGCATCTGTTTATGGTGCAGCACATGAACAATTCTGTGACAAGTGCAAAAGAAAGCAACGATGTATGGTATGTTGACTCAGGTGCATCAAACCACATGACAGGTCATGCAGAATGGATGGAGGATGCAAGGAAAATGGAAAAACCAGGATTTGTGGAGACTGGTGATGATACTGCACATCCTATTGTGCAGATTGGAAAATTTCTTTTGTCTATGCAGGATGGGAAAAAGAAATACATGTCCGATGTATTTCATGTTCCCAATATTACCAAGAATCTGGTTTCTGTTGGTCAAATGGTTGAGCAGGGCTTGCAGGTCAGATTTAATCCTCATGGATGCTTTGTTGAGGATATGAAAAATAAAGGTCGCTTGATAGCAAAAGGAAAGAAGAAGGGCAGAATGTTTACATTGGATGGAGACATGCCTAAATTGAGTGCAGCAATGTTTGCACATGGGACTGGTGTAGTTGCAGATATTGATATCTGGCATAAACGCATTGGTCATGTTAATGTACAGCGACTTAAATCAATGCATGCCCAAAATATTGTTGCAGGATTGCCCAAATTCAAGGTTGCAGAAATGCATAAGGTATGTGAAGCCTGTCAATTTGGAAAACAGGCAAGGAAACCATTTCCTAGACATGTTCAAGAGAGTAAGAAGCCATTGGAATTAATCCACTCTGATGTGTGGAATACTAAAGCTGCATCTCTTGGAGGCTGTCATTATTTTGTCACTTTTATTGATGACTATAGCAGAAAAGTTTGGGTGTATTTTATGAAAAAGAAAAGTGAAGTTTTTAGGCATTTCAAAACTCTTAAAGCTATGGCTGAAAAAGAAACATGCCTGCAGATAAAATGCCTAAGGTCAGATGGAGGGGGAGAGTACCTCTCAAATGAGTTTGCAAGGTTCCTGCAGGAGCATGGCATAAAGCAGCAATATTCATGCAGTCATACCCCACAACAAAATGGAATTGCAGAAAGAAAAAACATGCATATTGGAGAGGTATCTCGTTCCATGCTCAATGAAAAAGACTTGCCAGATTTTTATTGGGCTGAAGCAGTTGCTACAACAGTCTACATAATGAACAGGACTCCCACTGCAGCAATACATGGAATGACTCCAGAGGAGAGGTATACTGGTAGGAAACCAGATATTTCTCATTTGAAACTTTTTGGTTGCATTGCCTATGTACATGTGCCAGATGAGTTGAGATCCAAGTTGGATCCAAAAGCTGAGAAGTGCATCTTTATTGGTTACTCTCTGCAGCAAAAAGGGTATAGATGCTATAACCCTTCTACTCGTAAGTTTACAGTGAGCAGAGATGTTGTTTTTTATGAGATGAGTAGCTGGTATAAACCAGTAAATGTGATTGATGATGTAGATGCACAAAATGGTAATGCTGCACAGAATTCACAGCAGCAGTCACAAAATATTAGTGGACCTGGAGCATCCTCTAGCAGTGGTTCACATTCTTCGGCATGGACAGGTAGATTGAGATCAGGAGAATCTTCTCAAAGTAATGTAGATAGTGGTATGCAGGTATCACGAAAAGGAAAAGAGAAGGTTGATCAGCCCATGTTTGATGTGAATGCAGGTCACTCTTATGTGGATGGTGAATCCAGTGGCTCAGAACAAAGCATAGATGATGAGTTGGGTATTCCTTCTATTGTTACACCTGGAGTAAGGAAGACCAGGGATGTTTTGAGAGCACCTGGGAGTGAACCTACTTTGCGTAGGTCTACGAGAGCTAGGTATCCTGTGGATAGGCTGAAATATGATGGATTTATAGCCATTCACTATGCATATATGGTCAAAGTGATACAGGAACCAGAACCCACTTCTTTTGAGCAAGCCATGGGAAAAGAAAAATGGGAGAAAGCCATGGATGAAGAAATGGATGCCTTGGAAGCAAATGCTACATGGGAATTGGTACCTTTGCCTAAAGGTAAAAATGCAATTGGCTGTAAGTGGGTTTATAAGGTGAAGCACAATGCATATGGTTTTATGAACAGATACAAGGCAAGATTAGTAGTCAAGGGGTATGCACAAACATATGGCATTGACTATGAAGAAACATTCAGTCCGATTGCAAGGATGGCAACCGTAAGAGCAGTCATTGCTATGGCTGCATCAAAGGGATGGTCTTTACATCAGATGGATGTAAAGAATGCCTTCCTGCATGGTGATTTGCAAGAAGAGGTCTATATGGAGCAGCCACCAGGTTATGTGCATGCTGTTTATCCTGAGTTTGTTTGCAAGTTGAAGAAAGCCTTGTATGGCTTGAAGCAAGCACCTAGAGCATGGTCTGACAAGATAGGACAGTATCTTGTCACTATTGGCTTTCAGATTTCCAAGGCAGATTTCTCACTTTATGTGAGAAAAACAGAGAAAGGTATTATGCTACTTGTCATTTATGTTGATGATTTGATTATGACAGGTGACAGTGATGAAGATATCCTTCATGTGAAAATGCTATTGAAGCAGAAGTTTGAGATGAATGATTTGGGAGAGCTGCATTATTTCTTGGGCATTGAGGTGATTAGATCACCAAGTGGGATATAGCTCTTGCAGAGGCAGTATGGATTGGACATGCTGTCCAAATATGGGATGACAGGCTGTAAGCCTATTTCAGTTCCTTTGGAGCAGAATGTGAAGCTGAGCGCAGATGCAGGTGAGCTTCTGGAAGACCCTACTATGTACAGACGCATAGTAGGATGTTTGATTTATATGACTATTACCAGGCCAGATTTGAGCTATGTTGTTGGATTGGTAAGTCAGTTTATGCAGGCTCCAAGGAAACCGCATTTGGATGCGGCTAGACGCATACTCAGGTATGTGAAGTCCACATTGCAATATGGACTATTTTATGAGACTGGGGTTCAGATACACCTGCATGGATACATTGATGCTAATTGGGCTGGTAGTATTTCTGATAGACAATCTACCAGTGGATATGTGTTCTCTTTTGGGAGTGCTGCAGTCACTTGGAGCAGCAAGAAACAGCCTACAGTTGCCTTGTCGAGCACAGAGGTTGAGTACAGGGGTGCAGCAATGGCTGCATGTGAGGTACCTTGGTTGTATAAGCTACTTTATGATATGCATCAGTCTACAGATGGGCCAATTGTCATTTATTGTGACAACATGACTAGTATACACTTGGCAAATAACCCAGTCTATCATGCTAGAACAAAGCATATTGAGGTGCATTATCACTATGTGCGAGAGAGGGTTTTACTAGGTCTTATTGATCTAGTTTATGTCAGCACAGAGGATCAGGTAGCTGACATATTCACGAAGGCATTGGGCGCAGAGAAGCTGCACAAGTTCAGAGACCTGCTTGGTGTGCAGGAATTGGGATTGAGCTCGAGGGGGAGTGTTGAGATATCGAGCTCCACTCGTGATACGCCAGGGTGACCGTTGTGTATTTATGTCACCGACTTGTCAGTTGCAGATGCGATTGGTACACCACCCATGAATAATAGCTACATGACAGCTATCCTTATCTACTCTAGTTCGTGGCTCAGTTAGTATGCCACCTTAGTTAGTTGAGTTTGGTTTGAGACCCATATATAGGGTTCTTCTATTTCTTTGTACTGGAGTTCTTTTGGCTTCCACAACTAAGAAGAGGAAAACTGTTTTTCAGCCTCCACCCTTGTGTGTATTCCCCCATTGTGCAAGAAAGCTTCAAGTGAGACTCCTTCCTTCTCTCCCACAATCTTGACATTTGGTAGCATGCATGATGCCTAAGCTAGCAAAATGGATCTTAAGGATAAGGTTGAAAAGGAAGAGAATGTAAAGATGGACATCTCAGTGAGTGTATGCTTGGAGGTCCTTGAGGCCTAACTTTTTAGATTGTTGTGTCGTGGATGCATGAAATGGAGGAGAGCTGTGTAACATTCCTCCCCGCAGGTCATAGAAACCCCCCCCTAATTTTCAAAAAAAATATAATTGAATTTTTTTAACTCTCTCCCCTATCAACGCCGCTAGCCAGTGGACTAAGGGGAAGATGAAGCACGAGACGCTGGCGGCGGAGCTGCAGAAGTAGGCGATGATCATGATCAGGATGGTGATGATGACAATGGGGGGAGGGGCACATGTATGCCACCTCTTTCCCCCCCACTATCTTTTACCCCCCCCCCACAAACTACATGGTAGTAGCCAATTTGGTTGCCCAGGTGGAGGGGAGGGCCTCCATCACCCCCCCAATAATTCCTTCTCTCCCCATTATAAAACCCCCCCATACTAAGAGGAAGGAGGCCAGAAAGGCACACTGAGAGAGAGAGAGAGAGAGAGAGAGAGAGAGAGAGGACCTTCTAAAAGGTTCTTCCTCTCTTCCCTCCTTAGAGGGTGGCCACATGCATTTTCTCTTTTCCTTTTCCTTGATCTCATCCCCTAACCCACAAGCCGATTTTCCCCAATTGCCCCTCTTCTCAAGCAAGTGGTTTTGTTGAAGTCTTGTGCAAATCACGTCTAAAAGAGAAGAAGATCAAGGATGGCCCCCAAGCAGAAAATGTTGCACGCAAATGGCAATCCCTCAATGAGCAACAAAGCTTTGGGTGAGGGCATCATTGCCAATCCAACTGTGGTACCGGTCCTAAGTAATGTATTTCCAATAGATGGATGCTTGCTTTGATTCCCGCATGAGATGCATTAGACCCATACTATGCCATATGAGAATAGTTTAACTGAAAGGATAAAGTTCATTCTAAATATTCAAAAGATGGAGTTTGCAAAGTACTTGTATCAAGAGAAGTAAAACTGCGACTAGATGCTATGCAATAAAATTCATGCATAGCATAAATAGCATATAAGGTTCCAAGGTATTGTTTATTTCCCCTTCTTGCAAATTAGCAGTAATGTTTTTCACCCCATTGAAGGCATGTTGTAGCTTTCATGCTTGACAAATTGCATGGTAGGTAGTCTAGCCTAAAGGAAATCCATTCTCGAAACTCTAAGTTCTTTGCGCAAGCTCTTGCTCATATCACGAGCTCATAGCTCATGTTCAATAGATTGGGATCTTGATGATGTGTGTAGTTAGTACAACAATGTTCATAATAATTAAAACTAAGATGCCTTGAGATCCGTGGGATAACTACTATGTTGTCAATTCAATTTGAGGTTAGGCTAGGTACAAACAAGAGTTCCTGGCAAGGCAAGTGGAGAGCTCTAGGGATAAGAAACCCTGAGTTTAAGAGAAGACTGATGCTTTTATAATTGTTTGGGAAGAAGGTTGGGTTATTGATCAATGTAGGTTCTCTATAGAACTTACGTCTTGTACAGTGTTTGAACCATTAACATATGCCTTGGTCAAAGGAAGAGAGTGTTAAGTAAAATTTTGCATTGTATCGCTCTTAGATCCCAAGGGGGAGAGCGAATATGCGATGGAAATGTTAGCGCATTATTCTTGCATTGTTTGGAAAAATAAAATTGGTTTTGTTGGTTGATCAAACAACATCTTAAATGCTTTTACATTTAGATTGTCATTTGGATGATTATTCTAAGTGCTTGTGATTGATGGTAAATTCATGGTAGGGGTCTGTGATGACAAATTTCCATGAGGGTAAAGGAATGTTTTCTTGGAAAATGATAATAGGGCTAATTGCCTTCATTGTGCTTTATTATTAACCCGTGATTAATTAAGGAAAGGATATTTAGTGCGGGTGGATCATCTCCAAGGTCACACACCGTACTTCAACCCGAGAAGGGCACTGCTCAATTCACGGGCCAAAGGTCGAGTGGTGAAAAGGCCAACCACGGAAATGGTGTTTTACTCCTAGACAGCTTGTGGGTCAAGTGGAGCTCTGGACACCCCTTGCCCGTCCAAAACAAAGTTGGAGTCTATTGTGACCCCAGCATTTGTCGCATTGGAAGATCCTATTCTAGATAAATGATGGAAATTTTGGTGCCATGTGATTTGGACCGGGTACTTCTGCAAGGCAAAAGGGATACATAATTTCTCATGTATAGGCAGTAGACAAAGACTAATTTGAATATAAGTTAAGGAATTTGTTTGAACTTGTTTGTCAAAAGGACTACTTGCTCTATTTTCGTGTCTGTGCTGTAAATTACACAAACAAACCCTATTCCCTAAAAGTCTTAATTAAGGAAGTTGATTTTAAATGTCACACATAATTGTGGTAGGACCTAATTAGAAAACTAAAGATATCAAGGGAAGTGGGTGGGTGCCAAAATGGGTCTGTCCTATGGCAGGGTGGTCCCAGAGAACTGGGAGGCTTCTCACAAGGTTTCATCGATGATGGACCCTTAGTAAGTGTTAGGTTAGAACCCCAATACATGCCATTTTAGGGGACAGGAATGGGACTATGCCCTACGGGTAGAGAGGTTGAGTGGTGCATCCCTCTCATTTCCCATTCTCTTTGAACCAAGTGCGGCATGGGTCTGCTTCGTCCTGGGTATCTCTACATAAAGTAGGATGCCCAAGACCCGATGCTAAAATGCTGTCAGGAGACCTTGACCAATAGAGACTCAGATTTCATGTCGATCCTAGTGGGTTTGGATGTAAACGTTTGACTCAAGAAACCCTAGGTGACAAACCCCATAACATTCCATGGGAGTGTCGGGCAGCGTCACTTAGATTAGGACCGCTAAAAACATGCATGGACAGGGTACGTTACAAGCTTTAATGATTCGAGGAAGAGAAGGCTATTTTTTTGTGTGAAAAAACCTTTATTACACTTAGCATGCAAAAGTAAGAGAGAGTGCATGGAAAAAAAGAAAGACTATTATTAGCTAAGAAAAGGCCACTCATGGAGGGAGGAGCAAGCACAAAAGAACTTTTGCTTCCCTGCTAATTGCGGGGAGGGAATAATGCTTTGATATGCTAAAGGGAGATTTGTAGGAGGCATATCATGCAAAGAATGATTTCATAAAAGCAAAAAGTGCATAAATGAGTCCTGCTATGGCTTCTTCTTCTCCATCACCTCATGATACAAGTACTCCTCAAGTGATCACACTTGATGAGATGTTTCTGGTCATTTGAAGCTTTGGCGAGGAGTGTATTCAAGATGTAAAACTATTGGATGTTAAGATCACAGCTCTACTAAACATATGGTGGAGAAAGAGCTCAAAAAGAGGAGGATGAAACAAAAGAACTAGTGTTGATGAAGACAGAGAAGAAGATTGTGTGTTCTAGTTCCATCACTAAAATCCCTCCAATGACTTGTAGGATGATAAGAGAATGACTAAACTAGAAGCCAAAAGAAAAACATAAGGTAAAGGGGGAGATGGAATGTCCTGTGTTTATGCACCAACTACAATCCATATCACCATGCATTACGTCCTCCATCTTTGTTAATAATTTTAGCAAGTCGACATTGTGAAAGGCCTTTGTGTACTATTCTAGTGTTGCCTTTGATCATTCCAATCTAGAAGAACTAAACATATGACATAAACTAGTTCTTGGCCATACCAGGAATATAAACTCCATTTGCAACTTGTGAGAAATAGATTGGTGGTCATCCTATATTAGCATGAATGCTAGCTGAGAGGAGGACTTGAAATCAGAGCCTTGAATGAGAAGAGAGATGCTTGTATTTTCCTTCAATTTGTTAGCATGCAATATCAAAGAGGATGATCTAAAGGATAATGTAAGACAAGTGATAATTGAAACCCCTCATGAACTGGAATATAGCTTATGGTGTCACCATCCCTCAAATTGACTCCCACTTTACCAACCTCAATGAAGGACAACAAGCACCATATGTGGAAACTCAAGAAGAATCATAGATGAATGACAAGAGAAGAGAAGCCTTTCCCTACATTTTTGGGACAATTGAGGCATGTTTCTAACTAGGTTAACAAATTGTTGTGTGAGGCTTGGAATATTATTACTGCAGTAATTGTTATTATATCATAGTCCACAAGAAGTTTTCTTATGCAATGTTCTATCATAAGCCACAAGAAGTTTAATCATGACATGAGCTGTCTAGACCCAAAATGCCAAAACGAGCCTGACAATGGCTCTAAGGCTCTAGTCAAGCCTCTATGCTCCATCAAAACACCCCACGGCCTTGTAGCCAAGAGCATCCGGAAGGCTACACACTAATCTAACCAAATAAGTGTTTACATGGCTCGTAGTCCAACAAATAACTCTTCTTGAACTCCTCACAGGGAGTCCCTACACATATTGGTGTTATATACCACATAAAACAAACACAGGGAGTAGCCCTCGACTAATTGTTGGGGCCCCTCTACGGCTCACCTACACCTCACCGATTGGCCCCTAGATGCACCATGAACATATAAAGCATGTATGACACATACTCCTCTCTTTTAAATAATCATTTCAAGAGATAAAAGATAATCCTCAATGAACACTCCCCAAAGGAAATGAATAGCTAGCCCTACGGGGTTTGGGATGCCTCACTCTCAACGTGGGTCAATGTTTATGAAAACAATTGCCATGCATCCAATATGATACCATGTATTGAATGCAATGTAACTATAAATTATTCATAGTGCTCAACTATTTTTATTCATTTAAAACAACAACAGTGTGACGGTGCGAAACCATTTATTTTCATGCTTTCATTCTAAAGGTAAATGTCGTGTTGCATAGGGTCAGCACCAAGCATGCTTGTGCTATTGAACCCTTTTAATTTTCAAAATACACATACCCTATATGCAAAAGTGCATCAATGAAAATCAGATTCAGCATGTATTCAATACTCATTGCCCCCTCCTCTCCCTACCGCTTAAGGTTGTGCATTCGGTGGTAGGTTTAGAGAGTGTTTTGATGTATTTTTATTCATAAAAAGTGATAAATACTCAATTTAATATAAAGATAGGGCTAAGGCTAAACCTCACGCTTCATTGATACCATACATCCACGGACACATATTTTTTTCCTATTTTTAAAGTGCAAAAAACCTATTATTCTCCATTTATTTATCTATCAATAAATACTAATATTTCTTGATTTTTTTATGTGACTTGATTAGACTTGTTGGGAATTATTTTCATCCCTCTTTTCATCACATATGAACACCATTGACATATTAAAACCCCCAAAATCCATGATTTATATTAAAATTGCAATTTTACGGGTTTCGTGTGTTTATAGAAAAATTAATAGACCACCGCTTCTTGTTGATTTTCTTAATGTTTTGCATAAAACAAATCATTGACAATCAAGAGCAATCATTTTCAACCATTTGCAATCAAAATTTATCATAAAACAATGAAATTTATCACTTACTCGTAAAGTCATGCTTTATCTCACACATATCTTGTATTTGGAAGGCTGTTGATGCTCATAACACCTGCTAATGCTCCTCCAAACATGGATCTATGCTTCATAATGTCAGCATCATCTCCAAATCAAAATCTCTCCAATCAACCCACCCCTCTCTCACATAGATAGAGCCATGGGAACAAGGTGTAGAGAGGAGAGAAAAAGAGTGAAATCAAATATTTTCATTCCTCACATCATACCACGCATGAATACAGTCAAATTGAAGCCCTCAATGCATGGATCAGGGACATGCCTCCCATCTTTAATCAATTGGCCCAATTGAAAAGCCATCAACATTAGAATCAATGAGGCGCTAAAGAACTGTGGCCCCTCCCTTCTCCACGTTGAAAAAACATTTTTTTATTAAGCCCTTAGCCTAATCATTGACCTTAGAAGTCAATTGGTTCAGTTTTTGCGTGTTCACATTTCCTGGTAAGTGGTTTTGTCTCCGTTGGGGGTGCAAATGGCCTCAAAATCACAATTTGACTAGACAGTTGACTTTCTAGCATCAAAAACTATCAATGTGGCCTTCGTGACACTTTTTTTTTGCTCCTAGATCCTGTAGCTGCTTCATAATGCGAAACCTTGTGGGGATTAAATGGGGGGTCAAATGGACTCCAAATGATGAACGGAGACTTACATTGGGTTCCTACTATTGAAATCTATCTAGGAAAACTCTAGCTCATCGATCTGCAACCGTTTTGTTTTTCACAAAAAAAATCTCTTCTATGTCTCCCGAGTCACTTTTGCACATTAAACCGGGCTCCAAAAATTCACGCTCATGATCTTGAGCTCTAATTTATGCCAATTATGGTAATTTATTACTCATGAAATCTTGTTCTTAAGGTAGAGAGTGAGCCCTTAGCTATTTTTTAATTCCATGCTAAAAGAATTTTTTCTATTTCATGCTCAAAGACTTACAACTCATAAGGCCGTGTTCAAGCCATCAAAGCCCAATTTTCACCGACCAGCATCTAAAGACACATTGAGAATACCAAGACATTCAACTGTACTAAGAAATCCTCGATTCCAAGTCATGTTAGCTATAAGCACATGTAAAGGATTTGTGTATCAGGCTCTTGAGTTTATCTTGAGTTCTATGTGGTGGAAACCAAGAATTACACTAGATTGTAATACAATGTCAAGTTCTATGCTAGTAAACTTGTTCTAGTTAGAGTCAGAGTATTCTTGAAGGCAAATTGCCATGAGAGGAGTCAAGTTACATGCCAATTACCTATAGTATGTTTGATGTGTATCTAGTTGCTTGCAGGGATCTAACAGGGTGTCTACTCTAGTGTTTATAGCTTTATGTCATATATCTCACAATTACTAGCTCTTGCATTGTCGTGCTTGCTTGATGAGACCCTACATCTTTTGACCATTGAGCGTGTAGTGCCTCAACATCTTTGGTGAACCCCACATGAAAGCAAGAGCGAAGAGACAGGTATGGATGCAAATGTACATAAGCTTTTTGGTCTATATATAGAGCGTATCCTGGAGTACATTTTATACCTGCTTAAGCTTAAATACATAGATGATGCAATTGGGAAGTAACTTTTGGCTATATGTTAGAGACTCATTGCCACATATAAGTCCCTAGTGATATAGGATGATTCTAGGGATGAAAACATGCTTTGTGCACAAAAGATACAGTAAGTGGTGGATTCTAGTACACAAATGATTGAGCTTGGATGTAACTTAAATCACTTATAAATTTTGAAAGAAATTTGAGGATATGTGCATGAGGCTTGTTACAGCATATAAGCATCGACAATGGGTGAAATAGGAAGAGAAAGAGATAAAGATGCAAATGCAGCCAGAGGATGATGAACTTATAGAGGAAGCACATGCTTTGGCCCAAGCTTCACTACTTCCTACTAAGGCTACAAGTAGTCCTACTACGGATGTTTTTCATGAGCCTATTAAGGATTTGAGCACTTATGCACTGAATGCCTTTGCAAAATGGACTCGTGCTATGATTAGTCCTATAGAGGATGCTTATGCAGTGACTAGTAATGCTTTGAGCTACCATATGGATGATATCTCTACTGATACTCTTAATGCTTTAATCACCACAACACAAATGATGTTTATCGAGATACTCTTGATGCTGTGAGTACCCATGCAGATGATAACTTACAGGGGCCAAATGGAGAGCTATGAAGCTCCTGATTTATGTGTTTTAGAGACTATTTATGCATTTATTAGTGCGTAGTGGAGGAGATAGCCCTTGAATATGTAGAGTATGAAATTTTTCTTAGTGCATATGAAGAGACTTATGAAGCACATGTTTTACATGATGTAGGGACTTAGAGGAAGATTAGTGACTTGCTTGATGCCAATAATTTGTAGGACACACTTATAGTCTATGAGACCATTCAAGAGTTAGAAGCTATGGAGATAGCGAATACTCGAGGTGATGATCCATAGTAGGTAAAGAATGTTTCGGATGCTTTGTTCACTACCTTGATAGGAAATGCAAAGGGACTTTAGGATTTGGCATGCATCAATATTTTCATTGATGATCTGAGTTTATTGGATGTGCATGATGCTCCAATTATGTTGGATGTGGATCAAAGAGGTCAACAAAACTAGCTTCGAGAGTGACAAATTCACAAAGAGCAAGGAAGTTGCTATGTCTTTATTGATGGGCACATTTCGAGCATGTATATGGAGGCTCAAAAGCCTTGAGTTTATGAGAGTCACCCTCAGTCCTATGACCCTAGAGGGCATGCCTAGTGTTGTGCCAAAGTTGTGTAGCTGACTACGATTTTCATTTATGATCTAGGTGGATGCTTGCTTTTATGTATGATTAGAGAAGAGCTTGTTATTTGTGTGTTTGACCTAGGAAATGCCTTAGGTGGCACATCCAAACAATGTGCGAATTTGGAGGGGGTGGATGTCTTGCAGATTATCATCCACCATGTGAAACCTCCAAATGCTTCGTGTGTTGGGTCAACTACAAGATGATGGACATAGCACAACAATGACACTATAGGAGATCTAAATAAATCTTTTAGCTACATTGAGTAGCATATGCACATAAAACTTTGCTTGCTAGCATAAGGTTCATTAGGAATATGGCTCTTTGGTAGTGTGCATGCTATCTAAGCTGGAAAAATGGACCTTAGGGGTAAGATTCATAAGGAAGAGATAATGTAAAGATGGAGATCAGAGTGAGCATATACTTGGAGGTGCTTGAGGCCTGAGTCTTTGGATAGAGTTGTGGATTCATGAAATGGAGGAGATCTTTAATGATTTGAGAAAGAGAAGGCTATTTTCTTGTGTGGAAAAACCTTGACTATGTAGCATGCAGAAGTAGAAGAGAGTGCATGGAAAAAAGGAAAGGCTATTATTTGCTAAGAAAAGAGTACTCATGGAGGGGGGAGCAAGCACAAAAAAACTTCTACTTCTTTCTAGCTAATTGTGTGAAGGGAATAATGCTTTGATATTCTTGAGGGAGCTTTCTAGGAGGCATATCGTACAAAGAATGATAGCATAAAAGAAAAAACTGTAGAAATGAGTCCTTCTATGGCTTCTTCTTCTCCACATCACCTTGTGATACAAGTACCCCTCAAGTGATCACACTTGATGAGATGTTTCTAGTCATTTGAAGCTTTGGAGAGGAGTGTATTCAAGATGTAAAACTTCTGGATGTTAGGACCACAGCTCTACTGAACATATCGTGGAGAAAGAGCTCAAAAAGAGGAGGGTGAAACAAAAGAACCAGTGCTGATGAAGACAAAGAAGAAGATCATGTGTTCTAGCTCCATCACTAAAAGCCCTCCAGTGGGATCTTCCAACTTCCTTAGATGTTGGGCTCGCAAAAACTTCTTCTCCATCATAGGACCAACATGAGGATGTCTTGTAGGGTGATTAGAGGATGACTAAGAAGCCAAAAGAAAAACTTAACATAGAGGGAGACAGAATGTCCTCTAGTTACACATCAACTGTAATCCCTATCACCATGCAGCACATCCTCCATCTTTGTCAATAATTTCAAGTCGCCATCATGCCTTTGTATACTAGTGCCAGTCATGCCTTTGATCATCCCAATCTAGAAGAATTAAATATATTGCAAAAACTAGTTTCTAGCCTTACCAAGTGATAGAAGTTCCATTTTCAACCTGCAAGAAACGAATTGGTTGTTGTCCTGTATTAGCATGCCAGCTGTTGAGAGGAGGCCTTGAAATCAAAGCCTTGCATTAGAAGAGAGAGGCCTACATTTTCCCTAAATGTGCCATCATTGCAATATCAAAGAGGATGATCTAAAGAATAACATAAGGGAGGTGATAACTCAAACCCCTCTCACGAACTTGAATATAGCCTCTAATGTGGCCATCTCTCAAATTGGCTTCCACTTTACTAGCCTTAATGAAGGAGGATAGCAAGCACCACACATGTAAACTCAGGAATAAGTGCAAATGAATGACAAAAGAAGAAAGGATTTCACTACATTTTTGGGACATTTGAGGCATGTTTTTGACTGGGTTAATAGATTTTTGTGTGAGGCTTGGAGTATTATTACCCTAGTAATTGTTGTTCTATCAAAGTCCACAAGAAGTTTTCTTATGCCATGTTCTATTATATGCCACAAGAAGTTTTCTTATGCCACTAATGACAACTTACTACTTGTGAAATCTTGTTTTTGAGTGTACTAAGAAATCTTGGATTCCAAGCCATGTTAGCTATGAACACATGCAAAGGAGTTGTATATGTTGAATGCTGAAATGACTAGATTTTTTGGTTGGTTTTTGTTATTTTTGAGGCCTGAATGGTTGATTTTTGATGGATTTTGAGTGATGATTGATTATTTTGGAAGTTTTTGAGAGTTTTTTGGATGAGATTGATTATATTTTGGAAGCTCATGATTATTTTCAGCAGAAATCTGAGGCTCTGTGATGTTTTGATAGGTTATGTTGATGTTCTGCGCTTAGCTTCTGTTTTGTTTTGATTTTCTTCTGTATGAAGCATGGATTAATGATTTATGGAGGTTGAGGTCTTTTGAAATCTCATTGAATGATTTTTGATCGTTTGGAATGGTTTTAGTATGAGTTATGAGGTTCTAATGCCTTTTGTTAACCTTCTGTTGAGCTTCTGTAAAGCCTTTGTTCCTGCTCTATTCCTGTTCTGTTCTATTATGTATGCCTCTATAAGTATTCTATGGAATGTGTGTGTGACTTTGGAAAAGTTTTCTAACCTTGGAAAGAGTTGAATGTAAGTTCAAAAGAGCTCAAGAAAGTGTAAAGACTCAGGAGAAGACTAGAGTGAAGTGATACTGATGAGCTACGAAGAGTCATTGTAGTGACTCTGGTGACCTTTCATATCAGACACATATTTTGGAAGGGTCCTCCACGACCAAAGAAGGATTCTTATGACTTATTATTGAGTATTTTAGTGAGGAGATGATGTACTATTGATTGAGAGAGAAAGAGAGTCAGAGATAGCCAATTCTATGCAAAATAATGTATCTTTCTATGAGAGACTATGAGAAAAAACTATGAAGACAATGAAGATGAATCATATGTGATATTTTTCCATTCACAGTGGTGTTTCTTTTGTGTTCTCTTTGTTAGTTGATGAATTATATGAATAATATGAAGAGAATGATTAATTTTATTGAAGTTAAAGCCGTGGGAGATTATTTCTATGATGTTGCGTGAAGATTTCTTGCTAGTGGTGTCGTTTTCTTTGTTGTGATCACATAAAAGATGAAAGAGATGGTTGTTGATGTTACAAGACAGATTTTCTTGCAGTAGAAACTCCTTTTTCTTGGTGTCTCTCTTGGGGCTCCATGTTTTTGGTGCGTAGCCGAGGAAACTTGCCATCAATGAACATTAAAAGAGGTTGAAAATGAGGAAAATGGCATTGTCAAGAAGAGAAGAATTCAATGGATATTTGCAAAGTTCCTTCTTCCACTGAAGAGTTGGAGATTCTCATTACCAAAGTCACTTTCCACAAGAAGTTCATTCCACAATGGTGGAAGCATATTACCATCATGATGCAAGCTCTATGTGGTGGACTATTTTCTCTTTTAGTTGAAGCAACGGAGACATGCATCTTAGTGACCAATTGTTTGGGAAACTGAAGTGTAGAAACAGAGAGAATGATCATCTATGGAAGATTTTGCGTTCATTGAGAAGTTTCCAAACATCATCAAGTGGGAGATCGTAAAGAAGCTTTAGGAGTCATGGTCAGTGGAGGTTCACAAAAACAAGAAAGAAAAGAGTTGGAATTTGTTCGTAGATGCTCAACAGTAGGACATGTGGGATGCATGGTGTACTGACAATCTCATGTTTATCCAATTAGCAACCCACTGAAAGTTGGTAGATAGAGTGTTCTTCACAATATACACTATTGAAACTGTCAAAAGCTAGCACAACAACGATTCTCAGAAAGAATGAGTTTTGATACCTTCAAAACGGAATATCTCCCTCTCTGTAGTGGTTTGAAAGCTGAATTCAGAGACGTTGAAAAGCAAGAAGTAGAAGAGATGTTGGCCAGAGAGTCCTCAAGAGACTGAAGTCCCCTCTGATTCTATTCTATTGAGTGCAAACCAACTGGTTGGAGTCAACCCCCTAATGAATGACACAATCAAGAGGCAAGTACTAGAACGAGTCCAGAGGTAAGTGAGAAAAGAGAAGTCAAAAATCAAGGCTGAGAACGAGCTTGTAGCAGAAGCCTCCTTTGACGCCTTAAAAGCACTCTTTATAGAAGTCCCCATGGCGACTTAAGGTCCCCTTCCTAGTCAAATCTATCCTGGAAATATTGATGGCAGGCCAACAAATGTAAACCCACTGCCCATTTTTAAGGGAAAGTACAATGAAGACCTTGATCTTCATGTAGCAGAGTTTATGGTAGCATGTGTAGCTAACAATGCCAGAATCCCTAAGCATTGGTTAGCGATATTCCCCATCACTTTCAAGGGTACGGTGTTTCAGTGGTATGAGAGACAAGCAGTAGGGACTTTTGGCACATGGGATGACTTGAAGTTGGCCTTCCTCACTAAATTCAAGCGTGAAGGTTTTAAAGAACGGATGCAACAGGAGTTCATGAACCTAAGTCAAACCTCTAGAGAACGAGAAGAAGCTTATGTCTCATGAATGGAATCCATCCTAAAGAGATGGACCAATCATCATTTGGATGAAGGCATCCAGAAAGGAGTATTCCTCATAGGCCTACAACCAGAAGTTCGCAAGTTTGTGTAATTAAGAAGACCAGTCAATCTGCAAGCTGCAGTGAAAGGTGCAAGACTGCATGACAAAGTTGAAGCAAGGTTGTCAATGACCTCAGGAAGAGGAGTCTTACCTCCTCCCATGCCAAGAATGGTATACCCACCAAATGTAGCTCCAGGGACAGTTCTCTATCCGTACCCCCAGATACAAACAATGCCGCAATACAATGCACCTAATCCACAGTGGTCAGAAATGACAGTGCCTCAAATGATGGTTCAACCACAACAACAGTGGCCTCAAACAATTCCTCCAATGGTGACTCAACAACAGTGGAATCCTACCAACTTTAATCAACAACCCCAAGTCTCAATAGGAGTTTTGAATCACAACCAGAATAGAGGACCCTCCAATGGTGACTTAACAACAATGGAACCCTACCAACTAGAATCAACAACCCCAAGTCTCAATAGGAATTCTAAATCAGAACCAGAATAGAAGATCCTCTGGATTCAACCCAACCAGTGTATGCGATAATCACAGAAGCTTCCCAAAACCCTATTACAAGTACTCCAGGAGGTGAAAATCTGAAAAACTACCTGTCCAACTCAGTCACAAGTATCAAGAAAGAGCTTATGGATGTGATTACAGAACAACTATAGATTATGAAGGTGAATACTGCCAATATATCCACTCCTATGGGAGGTGGAAAAGATGTGATGCGTTCTAATAAATGGTGCGGAAAGTGCCATCAAGCGGGACATTTAGCTACTGAATATACCCAAAAACCAACCATTCCTAGAGCCTCCTATTCATATTGTTTAAGGAAGAACCATACAGAGGATATCTACTCTTTGAAAGAGATGCATAAACAAAGAAAGAAAGATGAAGATGCAAGATTCGACCTGCTAGAATCCAAAATGACAACACAGGACATTGGAACAAAGCCTCGGGAATTCGGTCCTAATTTTGGTCCAAGGAGGTTTCCCTCTCAGAGTTACAAAGGACAACAGTCTAGCGGTGGTCAGAGATTAGAAGTGGAGTGTCATAAATGTGGAGAAAAGGGTCATATCTCACAAATTGTCCAAACCCCAAAATATCTGTGGATTACAATCCCTTATGCAGTCGATGCAAAGGAGAAAGCCACACTGCAAAAGATTGTCCAAGTCTAGATCTTGTCAAATCTACTTTTGATAACCAATAGAAGACCCAAGAACCTGCTTCCAATTTGGTGGAATTGGACGTGGCCACAATAACGTGTGCAAAGAAAAGAGAACCCATAGTTCCAAAAGAAAATGTTCCTTCTGCCAAGACTATGAAGTTCAACCTTCCTCGGGTAAAGCGAAACAGTGCAGTCTAGAACAATGAAGTACAGAGCACTACAGAGCCACAAAGAGCTGCAGAGATAGTTGCAGAGACAGGACTAGAGGTCCAGGAAATAGAGGATGCGGAAGTACCTCCTCATGAAGAAGAAGTGTAGATGTTGCCAATCCTAGAAGAAAAAGGGAAGATAAAAGTGGGTGTGGCTGCATTTTTCAGCCGATTGGAAAAGCCGGTGGATCCTATCAAAGAGTATGATTTGGTCAAAGACCTAAACACTTTTAAACTAAACTTAACATTTTGACAGTTATTGATATTGTCTCCCAACTCTATCGAAAGAAATTCAAAAGCATACTGACTAGAAGAAGAGGCTTAAGAATTGTTCCCTCCATGGTGAGCAAGTCCAACAGAGCCTCAGAACTCATGAAGGAAGTAGATGTGGCAAACGCCTTCCTAGATCCTGGAATCCCAAAGATTGGAACATGGATTGAGGGGTGCTTTATTGAAGATGCATTGATTGATGGAGGCTCATCAGTAAACATAATGACAGACGTGACAATGAAGGATCTAGGAATGCAACCTACATAGTGGCTTATTAGATTGGCAGACCAAAGTAGCAAAATCAAACCTTGGACATTCTCCCATACATAAAGACAACCCTCGCAAGAAGAGATTATTGGCTGACATATTTGGTGGTCAAACCAAATTCCTACGAGACCTCATTTCCTCTTCTATTGGGAAGACCTTGGCTTTTTGAGGCAAGAGCAAGGACGGGCTGGTTCAAAGGAACCCTAACCCTCGACAGAGGACACAACAAAGTGGTATTGAAGCTATATGGATCACAAAAAGGCAATGGATCCATGTCAATCGAAGTCGTAACAAACTCCTCCAATGAAGTAAAAGATGGTACATTAGGAGACGAAGAGGCTATCAAATAGACCTTTCCCAAGAAAATAGAGGCACATTCCCTAATAGTGGGCACTGTAAGCCAACTACCGAAGGAAGTAAAGTCTTTATCTATGGGTGAATACCTCATGCCTAAACCCGAATTGGCTTCTAAAATCACTTCTGACAGTAAGATAGAAGCATGGATGTATTGTTCTCCCTGTTACATGGCAGTCGCAAAGACAGAGCTAGAGATAGGGACATGACCAGAGAACACGGACTGAGCCAGAGACAGGAGCCAGAGATAGAGACAGAAGCAGAAGACAGAACAGAGGACTTGTTCTTCTCTTACAGAGCCCCCATAGAGATAGAAACAGAATCTCAAGAGGAAAAATGTAATAATGCAGAATAAGATTATGGACACGAGCTAAAAGAGTCAATCCTACCCATGGAAGGTAGAGATAAGGAAGAAGTTCCTAAAGCCTCAGAAGCAAAAGATTCCTTTCTGTTCGACAAAATGATTATGGTGCGCAAATCGGATGCCGTATGCATGTGTAGCGAGCACCAAAAGTTCCCCAAGAACAAAGAACTCTACTTTAAGCTCAAAATTCAAGAGAATAGACTTGCACGACATGAGCCAAAAAAGACCAATTGGGTACAATCTCCCCCCATGCCTTGTGTGAGCGCTTCACGAAGCATGCATTTAATATTTTATTCATCTCCAAACTCAAAAATAGCCCAATTTTACAATTAGCATGCTTTAGTTTTTGTGCTTGCTTTTGTTCAAATAAAGAATAAAGTGATTGAGCGGCCCAAGAATTAGGCAGTGTCCAAATACAATGTCCAATAATAAATATTTAAATTGTGCACCCATGCGCATACAAAATAATAAATATATACCAAGCGCTTCAATAAATAAGTGTAACGTGCCCGCTCCTCAAATCGCGGGATAGGTCTTAGCAGTCCATCGAGAGATGTATCTAGAAGACGCCGCCCGGCACTCCCAAGGAATGACACGGGGTTTGCCAACTAGGGTCTCTCGAGTCTGCCCTGCCATGGAACTTATCCGGCCATTCCCACTGAGATCGACCTAAAGTCTGGGTTCCCTAACATTCCTCGTTAACACTTCCCTTTGAGGAAAGCTCTCGGCTAACCGAGACCACCCTTTCGTAGGATAGACCCATTAGTCACATCCACCACGCTTTCCTCGGGGGTTGTTTTAGTTATCTAATTACCTACCACATTATGTTTGACACATAAAAGTAGCTTCCTTAATTAACCCGTTAATCACAGGTTCCTTTACGTAATTCAGGGCACTGACATGAAAACAAGATAAAATAAGATCAAACACTTCCTTAACTTATCTTCGGATTAATGTGTGTCTCCTGCCCATACAGGAGAATTAAGTGTTCCTTTCTGCCTCCACAGAAAAATCCTTCCGTCTTCCGGCAATAAAACCTGAAGGTTTATTCTACCAAGATTCTGCCTTATAACTAGTATCAAGGCCTCGAGATCCCATCCCGAGTCATGTAGAACACCTGTGTAAGGCCTGGAGGCATTGGGATTTATGGCCAGAGCCCCCACTGGCACCCAAGCATCCTCCTACACCAAGTAATTTCCACGAAGAGACCTCTCGCGGCGGGTTTGGTCCACATTCCCGGCGCGGATTCATAACCCCCTTGGTTAGGGTTTGGTGGTTTGCAAGGGGTAGCTAGTGCCATCCTTCCTTAATTATCCCTTTAGGAAATCAACCACAGCTGAAGCAACCAGCCTAACATCGTTTAACTAGGAAAACATCATTTTGTTCCCATGGCAATCAATCAACACAGACCTGGCCATGAAATCATCAACCACGCCCCACTTGGGTTAACATCCAAAACCACATTAACAAACAGTTGAATGCACAACCTCTTGCTTCAAGTCATCACAATCCCATTGCATGCACAACCAGAATTTAACTTGGATGTATCAAAACACTTGCTCAAGGAATTTACAACCTTTTCAAACAACCAAGCATAACTTGGGTCAACAATCCATCTTTAACAAGATCAACCTTCGTTAAAACTATTTCAAAAGTTCCAAGCAACACGCTTAGCATGAATCAACTACCCTAAAGTTCACTCTCCCCCTTGGGTTAGGGCTTGTATCCCGTTGACCCCAAATTATCACTACCTTAGGTTTCCCTATACTATAGGACAGTCTCGTCGTCCTAAACTTGGTAGGTCAATTTGCTTTCTTGGCAGTTCACAACTACCCTAAATCCATAGGTCTAATGGACTGTATCTTGGACTCAATCTAAGGTCCCTCTGTCTCGTGCCGCCCTCCACAGTTGCGACTTACTTGACAATCTGTCTAGTTTATTGAGTTTCACAACCATAGAGCCTTTGATGGACAACCCTTTGTTGGAAAAGAAACGACTAAGTCCTTGGAGTTGGGTTCTTAGGTTTTCAAGGTATGGCAATAAACCCTCCTTGTTGGTCATCAGTTGGACATCAACTTTAAGTAAATGCAACATCTTCTAACCTTCTATCTTTGAGTGTGATACTTTGCAGGATTATTACTCTTTATCTTTTTCTTTCCTTCCGCCTAAGCCATGAATGCAATAAACATTCGTGCGCGATGTATGTTAATCAACGGCCTATGATTCATTTAACTCTCAATGAAATATAAATTATGATTGCCTTATATCTTCCTAATGCAATTGTGATACCTTCCTTTTCTGTCATTGCAACCCCTAGTGCACCCTTATCTTTCCATTCCCAATGTATGCAATGTAACTTGAATATCCTCCTTGCTAAAATAGACAAACAAAAGTCCTAGTTTGATACCTACCTGTTAAGCAATGATCCTTCAAGAAAGGTGACCTCCTATTGCTATATTTGATCAAAGGCCATAAATAAAAACTTAAACTCCAAGGCCTTGGCTCCTATCATGTTCTATCATTTGTAGATATGCGGAGCTTTTACAGAGCGAGCCTTCGAGTCTGTTACACACTTTAGTAAACACGACCCTTCATCTTTGGCTTTTCTCTCTCTTCCTCTTCTTTTTCTCCTTCTCTCTCACTTCTCTTCTCCCTCTTCTTCTTCTCATTCTCTCTCTCCCTCTTCTTCTTCTTCTCTTCTTCTCTCCCTCTCCTTCTCTTCTTTTCTTCTCTCCTCCTATTCTCTCTCTCCCTCTTCTTCCTCTTCTTCTTCTCCTTCTTTCTCACTCCTCTTCCTCTCCTTCCCCCTCTCTTCCTTCTTCTTCTACCTCTTCTCTTGTTCTCTCCCTCTCCTCTTCTTGTTCTACTTCTTCTCTCCTTCTCCTATTCTCTCTCTCCCTCTTCTTCCTCTTCTTCTTCTCCTTCTCTCTCACTCCTCTTCTCCCTCTTCTTCTTCTCCTTCTCTCTCTCCCTCTTCTTCTTCTTCTCTCCCTCTCCTTCTCTTCTTTTCTTCTCTCATTCTCCTATTCTCTCTCTCCCTCTTCTTCCTCTCCTTCTTCTCCTTCTATCTCACTCCTCTTCCTTTCCTTCCCCCTCTCTTCCTTCTTACTGAGCACACGAGGGGGGAAAGGGTTGCCGATCTGGACGTCAAAAGGGGGGGCGCATCGTCTGTCGCTGGAGGGGGGGCCTGTGCTGCAAACAACAGAGGGGAGGGGCATAGTGCAGAATAGCAGGGGGGAGGTCCTGTGTGTCATAGCCAGCAGGGGGCTACCTTACAGTCCGCAGGGAGGGGGGGAGCTTCTCCCCCCTTTTCGACGGGCCCCCACGGGGGGGGGGGGGGGGGGGGGCGCTTTATAGAGGAGGTGGTGTGGGGGGAGAGACGGCGTCCTCCCGCCACCTGGGGGGACTACATGCCCCCTCTCTTTATTACTTTCACACACTCTCTCTCTCCCCCCCCCTATGCACTCGGTAGGGGGAGAGAGAGGGGGTAATTTTTTTAAAAAAATTGAAAATTTTCTCGAGGTGGGGTTCCTATGGGGAGCACGGGAATATTACAATGTGTGTCAAAATAAATATTGACATCACGCCCAAATCAGTGTCTAAAATAGTTTTGGGTTCAAGGATTTCAGTTTCTTCTTCTAACAAAGGAGGATTTTCATAGACAGAGTGTACAGGTAATTGGCTTTTAAAAGGTCGTAACAAACTGATATGAAAAGTACGGGAATATTACAATGTGTGTCAAAATAAATATTGGCATTATGCCTAAGACGCACACCCATCAAAAATGATAATTTCTTCTAAATAACTTGAATACACGCTATCACCCAGTGTTTCCTAGCGCCACTGCCACCTGCTCTACACATCAACTGAAGCATTCACAATTGTTAGAAAATAATAAAATTAAACCGACAAAAGTGAATACCTAGCAGTCTTTAGCTACAAAATAAATAAATAGGTTGGAACTTTGTCCTAACCTTAATTTAATATGAGTGTGCACTCAAAACTCATAAACGTCCATTAATTTAAATATGTATTTTACGGAATCACCTACTATGGAATCACCCACTTGCACATTAAATTAACGTGATGCTCGAAAAGGATAGGTGTCCCCGTCAAATTTTCACACAAGGAATCCACCTTAAGTACAAGCCCCGTCAAATAAATAATAAATATAATTTTACGGAATGCACCGCAAAACCTCACAGAATCCACCGTGGAATATGCCTCCCGGCATCATACCCCCGGGGTGGGATAGCAATTGTCCTCAATTGCTATTAGCTCAATGTAGAGCAAGTAATGAGGGGTAAGCACTTAGGTCACGAGCGTGCATCCATTGGGCCTCTTCAACAAGATGATTTTTAAATTTCAGCAAACATCTAGGATATCTACAGCAGTTCTAGTGGTCATAAAATCAGTGTCTAAAATAGTTTTGGGTTCAAGGATTTCAGTTTCTTCTTCTAACAAAGGAGGATTTTCATAGACAGGGTGGACAAGTAATTGACCTTTGAAAGGTCGTAACAAACTGATATGAAAAGTATTGTGGATTTTCCAGTATTGGGGTAGTTCTAATTTAAAGGCATTGTCATTGATTTTGTGAATGATTTTGAAAGGTCCATAAAATCTAGGAGCTAACTTTACAACAAGGTGTTTCTCAACACTTTGTAATCTTCTATTTTCAATACATAACCAAATATAATCATCAATTGTGAAATTCATAGTTTTTCTTTTCTTGTTAGCTTGTCTAGTATATGATTGATGGGCTTTCACAATCATATGTTTGACTTCATCAAAAATAGTAGCATGCATTTTGGCAATATCATCAACATCTTTAACTTTGTTTGACAATGAAGTAATAGGTGTAGGCAATCTATGTCCATAAATGATTTCAAAAGGTGCTTTCTGTGTAGCTGTATGTGGAGTATTATTATAAGCAAACTGAAGTAAATGCAAGTGTATATCCCATGTTTGTGGTTTTGAAATTGTGTATGCACATAAAAGATCCAAGATTGTACTGTTTGTAGCTTCTTTTTGTCCATTTGTTTTAGGATGAAATGCAGATGAAAAAACAATCTTTGTTCCTAGATTAGCAAATAGAGTAGTCCAAAAATTATTGCAGAATCTAGAATCTCAGTCAAAATAATAACTTTTGGTAAACCATGGTTAGTGAAAACAGTTTTCAAAAATAATTGAGCAGCTTGAGATGCAGTTAACATTTTCTTGCATGGAATGAAATATGCTTATTTGCTAAACCAATCTACAATAGTCCAAATCATATCGTGATTAGCTTGAGTGTTAGGCAAACCAATAATAAAATCCATTGAAATATGTTCCCATGGTCGTTCTGGAATTGGTAAAGGCATTAACAAACCATATTGCTTACCATGGAGTCGCTTAACTCTTTGACAAACTATACATTCAGTTACAAAGTTAGAAACATCAGATTCCATCTGTGGCCAGTAAAAATCTTCAACCAATGTATGTAAAGTGGAAATAATACCCCTATGGCCTTGATATGGGGGACAATGAATTTCGTGCAACACAAATGATCTAAATGGAGCGATTACACATAACCTTTTCTCATAAAACATAAATCCATCAGCATAAGACAATAAATCAATTGGAATCCAATTATTTGCAATTAATTTATTCCAATCAGCTTGAAAACTAGGGTCTTGATCATAGGTATCTTTCATAGGAACAAGGGAATCAAAAGATATCACATAAATATTATGAATAGTTGGTCTTCTACTCAAGGCATTGGCAACAACATTTTCTTTTCCGGGTTGATATTGGATAAGTGGATGAAAACTTTGAATAAAAGCAGCCCATTTAATATGATGGTTAGAGATTTGTGGCTGACTTACTTTGTTGGTCAATTTTGATCATGAATTCAGATCCCATTAAATAGTGTTTCCATTGTCGTAAAGCTTGTACTACAGCTAGTAATTCCTTATCATAGATAGAATACCTAAGTTCATAGAGTTTAAGTTTGCAGCTAGAGTAGGCTATGGGATGGGAATCTTGCATAAGGACACCTCCTATTCCAGATCCACTAGCGTCAGTGACTACTAGAAAGAATGGTCTATTAAAGTCAGGGAGTTGCAATATAGGAGCATGTGTTAAGGCATGTTTCAGTAAATCAAAAGAATTTTACTGATTTTTAGACCAATGATACACAATACGTTTCTTTAATAATTTTGTCACAGGTAATGCAATCAATGAAAAATTTCTTACAAAATTTCTATAAAAGCTAGGAAGACCTAAGAAAGAACGTAATTCATGCACGTTTTTAGATATCGACCAATTCAAAATTACTTCTATCTTTTTAGGATCAACTTTAATACCTTGAGATGAAACAATATGTCCTAAGTATTTAATTTAGATTTGGAAAATTTCACTCTTTTTAGGATTAGTATATAATTGATTCTCTTTTAATAATTTAAAAAATAAGAATAAATGTTCATAATGCTCGTTCTCATTTTTACTGAAAACCAATATGTCATCAAAGAAAACAATAACACAATGCTGATGCTTCAAAAATATGCGATTCATCATGTGACTGAATGTGGCTGGTACATTAGTTAAACCAAAAGGCATAACAAGGAATTCATAATGTCCAAATTGAGTTCTAAATGCAGTTTTGAAAATATCAAATGTGTCCAGTCGTACTTGATGGTATCCAAATTTAAGGTCTATTTTGCTAAATATTGCAACCCCTTGTAGTTTTTCCATGAGGTCGTCTAACCTAGGAAATCGGATATCTATTCTTGACAATGATCTTATTTAGGGTACGATAATCAATGCACATCGGATAGGTGTTATTTTTCTTTTCAACTAATAGGACAGGTATACCAAAAAGAGAACTACTAGGCCTAATGAGTCCTCGGGTTAACAATTCTTCAACTTGGATTTGAATTTCTCTCTGTTCAATTTGATTATGTCGATAAGGTGCTTTACATGGTGGCTGTGAACCTGGAATTAAGTCTATTTTATGATCTTCAGGACGTGTAGGTGGTAAGTCAGCAACAAAACAATCTTTAAATTGTGAAAGAAATTGTGTGTGCCTAGGATGCATCTGATTTTCTTTAACTTCAATTTCATTCACCCATATTAAATAGGATTTGCTACTTTTTCTTAATGCATGTTTAGCCTGTGTATGACTAAGCAATGGAAAGTTATCGAAAGTGTGCATACCATGCAATGTGATTTGTTTTCCATTAGAATAAATCTTCATTAAGTGCGTGGAATAATCTCTATTGGGATTATACTGATGACGCCAAGGCATTCCTAAGATAATGTCACTAGATTGCAAAGGCATAACTAAGAAATTTATGCATTCAACATAATCACCAATTTTAATTTCTAAGTCATGCACTTCTTGTGTTCCATTGTATCTAGTGCCTAAGAATGCAACCTTGATGCGATAATGAGTGGAAACAGTATGTAAATTCAATTCTTTGATCAATTTTGCAAAAATCAAATCGTGTGTGCCCCTGTCATATAAAACAGTCTTTTCTTTACCATGCACAAGACATTTCATCGTTAATAAAGAATAGGGATTTGGTATACTTAGTAAAGTATCTGAAGTAGTGCCGATATCGTCATCATCTTTCGTGAAATCTAGCATTTCTTCATGGTCTTCATCTTCAGTTGCTCCCAAGTAGTTGATGTGAACAGTTGGATTTTTGGATTGACAATTCACCACTAGATGTCCAAGTTGATGGCATTTGTAGCAGACTATGGATTTGGCTTTAGAAACATTATTGGTAATAGCGGAAAGCTTAGGAATGTTGGGATTTGGCTGAAGAGATGGGTTAGGATTTGGATTTGTGTTTGATGGTAAAGCGGGGGATCATATCCAAGATTTACGGAATGAAGATGGAACAAAGAAATTTTGATTGAATCTTCAAAAGTTAGAATTGAACTTCTTTGTACCAAAGTTACTATTATTTGGGAATTGTTGTGGTCGCTTCTCTCGTCCTCGAATTTTGTCTTCAGCATCATGAGCCAAGGAAATTGCATCCTCGAGAGTCGTCGGCTTGAACATGTTCACTTCTACATAGAAGTGACCAAGTAAACCAGACATAAACTTGCGCTTATGGGTCACCTCAGGTACATCTTTGAGCATTTGAAGTTGCAATAAATCATTCTAGAAACGCTCGGTATATTGTGAAATAGGCTCGCGATCTCTTTGTTGCAGAAGATCCCACTGTTTGATTGCTTTTTCGTGGAATTGAGGTGGAAGAAAATTCTGTAAAATTTTCTTTTGAAAAGTCTCCCAAGTAGTAAGACAATCAATGCTTTTGCAGACAATAGTCCACCATAGCAATGCTCTGTCCACTAAATGATTAGTGACACACTTAATTTTGTCTTTTTCAGCGTACTGTTCTTCATAGAAATAATCATCAAACTGACTGATAAAAGCAAAAACAATATTTCCAACGCATAACCCATTGAAAGTACAAAATTTAAAATTTATTTTACTTATCTTGGCTTCTTTTCGAATAGATTGTGCTTCAAGTGTCACACCGATCATACGCCATATAACATCTTCAGATTGCGGTCCATCTTGATTGGCAGTAGATCGTTGAAGAGTGGGCAATCGAGCTTGCAAAATTTGATGTGCTCTTCATTCCTCTTGAAGCTACATCATTAGGTCCAATTTTTGCTCCATCGTTGGTTCTGATAAATCGCCTTCGGCCACAAAATCTTCCATATTTTGATCAATCATGCTGCAAAATTTCAAACAACCTCTCACACTCGAAATCTTGTTAGCGGAATGAGCGTAGCTCAAGGTTAGGTTTACAAGGCTTGCTCTCTTCTTCTTTTTTAATGGTTCTCAATAATCTTTCTTCTTTGTGTATTCGAAAGTTACTGGAATCCTTCGTTGACGAATTCTTCACCCATGAAGACTGGGTATAGCAATCTACTCACTAGAAATTATCTATGTCACAACACGGGTGTGAACAGAGGCTTGCAAGGAAGTTGAGACGAGTTCGGTATTATTTGTGTGTGAACTATCACCATGGGAAGATTGAAACTTTGAAAGTTTTAAGCTTAATAGCTTAAAGAGACTTAAGCTTTATGATGGACCTAAAAACGGGCCGGCACTGGCTCATGCACTAGCCGGACCTCGTCACTATGCACAAGACAACCCCTCGGCCTCGCGGCCAGGAGCGTCTATCAAAATCTCTGCCTTCCTAAACATTGCGTTTGTAATACGTTGTAGTCCAACTGATCCTAACCCAATATTGCTCCTCAAAGGGAGTCCCTTTCACATAGCCAAAAGGCTCGAATCACATACACATGGGGTTCCTCCTACGGCTGAATGCCGTCAACCCTCTGCGACTCTCCTACACCTTGGGGATTGGCCCCTCGATGCGTCGCTCAACATTTAGACATTTCGCACAAACGTCACTCAAGGTACCAAATAAACGTATCCAGGAATGTACCATTTCCTCACTTGACTTCCCCTTTATGATCCCACGACTAGCCTACGACATAGGAACCTCACTGCCTCTCAACGTAGGTCATATCCCAAAAACAATTGCAATGCATATCCAGGAGCTAACTCTGATACTTTTAATTTCCTCTAAATGATCATGCAAAGAGGTGGATGCCTAGTGCTCAAACATCTTAAAAATCAGCAGCGTGCAAGTGCAAATCATCTCTTTCATGCTTTTCTTTCTAACCGCTTTGTGCTTCGTTGCAACACCTAGCACCGAAGTGATCTTCGTGCTACTAGGTTTTAATTCTTATCATTATTATTCCGTCCTAGATGCAATACATATAAAATCAGCAAATTATTCATCATGCTCAGTGTCATTTAACCATTTTTCCACAACTCTACCCTTCCCCGTTGATAGTGCATCATTATATTCATTTCTTTTAGGGTTTCCTTGTCATTTTATGTGGAGAAAGGAATGAAACACGCACCAAAACATATAAACAAGGCTGAACTGAAGCATAACTTCATGCCCCAACCTTGCTATACATCAACAAACATAAATCCTATTTTTCTGTATTTTTCGTAGCCCCAAATGTATTTTTCCCCTATTTTTCATGGTGTTTTTATCATTTTTCCCCATTTTCTTCATTTTCTTGTATTTTTTTAAATTGCTGAAAATGAAAACCAGTTTGTGGGCTGTGGCCCTTAGTTCATTTGCAACAAAATTGAAAGATTAGTTGATGTGTATCGACGGTTTTCCCCATTTATATGCCCAAAACCCTTGTTTTCCTCCATTTTTATGGTTTTTCGTGTCTCGGTTCCCTATTTTCTGCTATCCCACACATGTTTTCCAGATTTTTAAATGATGAACAGCTAGAAACCAACTCAAAGCACGACATACTCAAAACTCAATCCATATGAACACATTTTTATCAACCAAATTTGCATCAAAAGACCATTTTCCTTGAAAAAACAATTATTACCGTGTCTTGCGGGTTTTTCCATTAAATTTGGCACGTCCCACGATTGATTTCCAGCCATGAATTCTGCTTGGAATCAGCAATCTACAATGGTTTTGCATTGCTCTTTCATCCCGTCAAGAATCGGCATCCATCCGGCCGTCCATCTTCATCCTATTCCTTCAAGCACGAACGGGGGCTAAGAGGAGAGAGAGAGAGGAGAGAGAAAGACTGGTTTTCTCTCTCTTCAACCAGTCCACCATTGCGGGAGCGGAGACCGGCGAATTGATCGGCACATCATCTTCATCAGGCCTGGAGGTCCATAACCATGGCTTCTTTGTGAGCCAGCAATCGATTGGGGGGGGGGGGTCGCGTTTTTTTCGGCGGCTGTTTTCAGCCGCCGCCCCCCCTCCATATCCACGATTTTTTGAGGGGGGGGTGCCAAAGGTCACCCCCCCTCCTTCACACCTTTTCAAATTTCCATTTTGGACCCCCTCTTGGGCACCCCGGCCGGTTTCGGGCCATCTTCCGCACCCGGACTCGGAACTTCGATCTGAAAATTCCTATGAGCTCGTCTCAACATCCCGGACAGGCCTGCAGCTTCACTGACTGGCACAGGCGCACGGAAAAATTATGAAAATTCACGGAGTGTCGCACGGGCGCCCGTCAAGCACTTAATGCTTAAAATCGTCCTAGGTCGAGCTGCCGCCTTCGTGGTTGAGCATTTTCCCCCGCATTTCCATATTTTTCCCCTATTTTTAGGCATGTTCCGGGGCCTAAAATCCATCCTTCATTGGCGACCACGGGATAGGACGACTCAGTCCGTCGAACCCACGAACATATCTGCACATAAACAACCAAAGAAGCATCAAACTGATACAAAACAATTATCACCATAAAACTCAGCACAATGCTCCCCCTACCCCTGACAGAACCAAGGCATAACATCCACAAGGAGTAGGCCTAGCATCATCTAATAGAAGATCCGAAGTGAGTCACGAACCAGCTGCTCCAACACAGCCAAACTAAAAAGAACTGTCAAAGAGGTTGCCCTAAATGGTAGTCTGAACTACTTACCAACTAAAGACAACGCAACTAGGAGCTCCTACAAGGCGAGGACTCCTATAGCCTGAGCAAAGGATATTTTCTTTCAGTATATCTCTTCTTTGAGGGTTTTGATTGGATGAACATACTTGGCATGTAAAAAGGAGGGAGCTGAGCGTAGTGACCCAAGGAGAACAGGGCATCGGTCTCAGGACCTGTCTCGGCACCCAAGAACCTACCAAGCCCTCGCAAGGCGACACTTAATCCTTTTCTAACGCTCACTTTTATTTTCGCTCCAACCTTCCTTGTTTTGATATTATTTTTCCAGCAAGAAGCCACCCCTAGGAAGACAAGGTATCGGCCCCGGGTCTGACTCGTCCCCAGGAACCTACCAGGCCTTCACAAGGCAATGATCAACTGCTTATATATTTTTATTTCATTGCTTTTCTGTGATAGGGGTTAGAACCCCTTTTTACACACCTTCGTATTGATATTCATCTTTTGGGATGTTCAGGATTTCTTGGCATCATTATTATTATCTTCTAGCAGGCTTCTCTAACTGCCTCACTACTAACAAGAACGCCTAGAACGGCTGCCTAGCAGGCTGGCAGAACAGGGTCACTAGGACTTCTTTCTCAAACAGGTCTTTTAATGTCTAACAATGTCTTTACAGGAGGTAATGACTACTCCAACCTCCCTCAAACATACTTAGCCTAAACTTGGGACTTTATGCCTTGGTCGCCGGTCCCCAACAAAAAGTATCCCCTCAACAAGTACAAATACACATATAACAGGAAAGAAAGGTACTTGTAAAGGAGAAATATCACCTGGAGTGGCCACAAGAAGCTTCCATCGCAGCAAAGGCTCCTCCAGGCTCCACCAAATTCCACGAACCACGAAACCTGTCCAGCACAACAATAAAACAAAAACCCAATTAAACGCACCCGCACTAGACAGGGAAATGGCCCTCTTGGCCTAATGAAATCAAACATGACTTTGCTACAAAACTAAATCGGCCCTCGTGGCCTAATGAAATAAAACAATACTATGCAGAACATCCACCTGGAAACAACCATGATAGACATCAAAGCATACCATTCCCAGGGAAACAAAGGCTCGTAGCCCTAAACTAGGTGCATTAAATTATGACCTATCCCCCCTGCGTATATCGCAAGAGGTGTTCGCATCACATGGCGTCGAATCAGTCTATGGGTCCCCGATAATAAAGGTAGATGAGTCTCGCTTACCCTCTGCATCACCCAAATCAACCATCGTCTGCCAAAGAGGGCATGTTCAGAAAGCATACCCCACAAACGACCAGGTCCTGTCTCACCATCAATAGATATATCGGGACAAGGGCCACAATTAAAGAAGAGGTCCTCTTCATACGCAAGATTAGCCAATGAATCGGCAAACTGATTCCAATTCCGTGGAATCAGCTGAAAAGACACTCTATCGAATTCGTCTAGCAGGGCTATGGCAGTATGATGGTACATACAAAGGATGGGGTTCCGTACCATGTACGTCCCATTGAGTTGGTTTAAAACCAACTGAGAGTCCCCTTTCACCAACAACTGGCGGATACCACCCTTCTTTGCAATATTCAAACCCATAATCAGGGCTTTGTATTCTGCCATATTATTGGTAAAATTCGCCCCGAGATAAGCAGCTAACTTCATGACAATGCGTCGTCGGGGGTCTCGGATGACAACTCCTACACTTCCTTTTTTGCATGCACCCCTGGACGCCCCATCAAAGTACAAGGTGTATGTCCATAAAGCGTTTACATATCCCGCCATCCAGAACTCTACTCGTAATTATGGTAATCGAAATTCAGCATTTTCAACGGGTGGACTGTAGGCTCCATCCCTCCATCATCATTGAATTCAACAGGGATGCTCGTCAAAAGTTGTAGGCAGTGATGGCAGAAGACCTTGATTTCCCAAATGAATGTCCCGCCTTCTTGCTCAATCACCTTGTATCCTTTGCTCCACCAAATGAGCTTTCCCTGATGATATCTTTGTTCCAAATATGGGTGTTCTAAATAAGGGATCAGACGACCCATCAACCTCTATCACGATTTCCTTGCAGATGTTTGATCGATCTTGCCTAGACCTGCAAGGCAGTCATAGCATTAGTGTAATCAGAAGTAATAAGGTTTAATCTTATTAAGATTAACCTTATTTTTAAATTCTATCCCCTCAAGGTCAGCTAACAATACTGTAGATTTATTCTTTCCTATCCTAACGATCCTATAGGGCCCATCCCATTTGGGCTCTAACTTGCCTGGAAATAATTCTCGTCGTGCGTCATAATACAGAACAAGCTGTCCTTTCTTGAAGGTGTATTTCTTGGCTTTGAGGTCGTGTAGCTTCTTCATTCTTCGCCACTTCTTGGTGCAACAAGCTCTGCAACTTAAGCTCATCTAAATGTGCCAATGTCGTCAAGCGCTCAAAAAGAGCATCTTCATCGCTCAAAGAATGATTGATGGCAAACCGAATAGTCGGCAGCTCAATTTCTAGAGGCAAGACACACTCCTCCCCATATACTAACTTGAACGGGGTATGGCCAGTGGCTCGTTTGAAAGTCGTATTATAGGCCCACACTGCCACATATAACTTTTTATCCCAATCCCGTTTCTTTTCCGACACAGTTTTGGACAGGATGCCCACAAGCTGCTTGTTGGTGCTTTCAACCTGACCATTGGCTTGCGGATTATATGTTATGCTGGATGTTCCACAACTCTGTCAAACCTTTGATCACCTTATTCAGGAAATGAGTTCCGCGGTCCGACACTAATTCTTTCGGTGGACCAAACCGGCATATTATCTGCTCTAAAAGGAAACTAGCAGTTTCTTTAGCATCATCTTTCCTTGTTACACGTGCTTCTGACCACTTTGTGAAGTAGTCAGTTGCTACAATGATGTACCTCTTTTGCGTAGTCGACGACGGAGTAATAGGACCCACAAAGTCTATTCCCCACTTCTCAAATGGAAGTATCGCCATAATAGGGGTGAGTGGTCGTTTCCTATTCTCTCGACTATCATGTCGTTGGCAAATATCGCATCGCTTAACATACGCAAACGAATCCTGGAAGATGGCAGGCCACCAATAACCTGCTCTTAAAGCCTTTTGTGCTGTAAGCCGTCCAGCAAAATGGCCACCGCAAGCAGAATCATGGCACTCCTCCAAAATGAATGGCACCTCGTCAGGCATCACACATCGGCGATAGATATCATCAACCCCTTGCCGATATAATGTACCTGCGATCAAAGCAAACTTTAACGCTTGCTGCTTAATTTTCCTTTTCTCAGCCTTAGATAATTCGGATCCCGCCTCTCCTGTTGATAAATAATGCGTTATTGCAGCATACCAGGAGGGAATAGATGCCGTATCTATTTTAAATATCATCTCCATGTCACTACCTTCAGCCACAGATTCTTTCGGCTCCCCAAAGTCCACTAGACATTCCACGATGCCTTGCAACCTTGGTGGCTTACTCTTGATTTCATAATCAAATTCCTGCAAAGTGATCAACCACTTCGCTAAACGATCAGGCGGCTGTAACTTATTCATCAATAGTCGAAGTCCCTCCGCCTTCGTATAAAGCACGACTTTCTCATAGAGAATGTAATGCCTAAATTTCTTGGTCCCAAAGACCATCGCTAGACACAGCTTCTCCATGTAGGTGTAATTGATTTCGGATACCCCCAGCTTCCGACTAGCAAAAGCAATCGGGTGGTACCACTTCTCTTCCCAAATTTGGGCTAAACAGCAGCTGATACTATACATGGTGGCTGCTGAAAATATATAGAACACCTCACCTCTTTTAGGTGCTTTTAAAACGGGCGCTCTTGCTAGCTCTTGTTTCACATCCTCGAATGCTACCTTACAAGGGTCACCCCATACAAACGAACAGCTAAAGGACAATAAATTTGTAAGTGGCAACGTTCTTTCTGCTAAGGCGTTAATGAATCTACGGTAGTAACCAACCGAAGACAGAAAGCTATGAACCTCTTTCGGAGTGCGTGGTGGACCCATGGCAACTATAACTTTGACCTTCTCGGGGTCTGTCGCAATTCCTACCGAACTAACCACATGACCCAGCAACAGCCCATAAGGTACTCCAAAAGCACACTTCCGTGGGTTTAGGGCGATGCAAAATTGTCTACAGCGCTCAAAGCATTTTCTCAAAATGATCAACTGCCTTTCTCTCACGGTGGCGGCCCCTAAGTCATCAATAAACACCCTCAACTCGTCAGGGGATATGTCACCGAATGTCTTATCGGCTGTTCGTTGCCACGAACCAGGCGCATTGCATAAACCAAAAGCCATCACGTGGTAAGCAAAAGTGCCAAATACAGTGATAAAAGTTGTTTTCAACTTGTCCTCTTCTGCAATTGCCATTTGGTTGTATCCTGCAAAGCAATCCATAAACGAATATATCTCCCTACCCGCTAATTGATCCAAAATCTGGTCAATAAATGGCAATGGGTAGTAGTCCTTAACTGTCTGCTTATTCAGCTCCCTAAAGTCTACACATAAACGGATCTGATTATTCTTCTTCTTTCTAATCACAACTGGCGAACACCATTCCGTGTGTTGCACAGGAAAAATCAAACCCGCTTTTCGAAGCTTCTCTAACTCCTCAAACAGCCCGTCCCTCAATTCGAAAGGCATACGCCTTACTTTCTGCCGTACAGGACGACTGCCCTCTTTCAACGGAATTGTATGAACAGCAAGACTGGGAGGGATGCCTCTCAACTCATCATAACTCCAGGCAAAGATATCACGGAATTCCTGGATCAAGGCCACATAGTCCTCCCTTTCTGCTGAGCTGAGCATAGAACCTAATTTGATTGGCCGCGAATCATCAAGCGTACCAAGGTCTAGCTCGATAACATCTGCATCTCTTATACGATCTTGGGCCTCTATCGGCTCGTTCAAAGTGATCTGATAGATGTCCTCCGTGGTGGATCCCTCTTTGGACTCATCACTCGATGATGTCTCACTAACAGATGAATCTTCTAATGTCTCCAATTCTGTAGAAGATAGAGGAGCCCTCTCACTCTGCGGGGACTCAGGATAAGCATCAACCACCATACGCTGGGCACCTCTGCCGAATATTAATCGACCGGCAGGTATATCCACTTGGCAATCCGCTTGCAAGATCCAAGGTCGTCCAAGTAATACTTGGTAACTTGGCCGCCCTGCAAAACGAATCACCCTAAAGTCCAACAGGCATTCTACATTTGCAACAGTGACATGGACCTTAGTAATGCAGCCTTCCGGCTGTCTCAAACTGTCATCTGCCATTTTGAGAATTGTGGAGGTATCTTTTTGGATCGCAAGGCCCAACCTTTCCATCAGTTCAGAACTCATAATGTTAACAGATGATCCTGTGTCGACAATGGCATAATCTACTAATATCCCATCGACATAGGCTGCAACCCTTGGGCAATGCTTCTCAGCATGCTCAAACCAGTCATCACCAACTCGCGCAATACCCAAAGGTTCTACAATATACCCGGTACGTAGGATCTTTCTAAATTCCTTACGTACTCCTGGGGAAAGCTTAATAAGCTGCAAAAGGTTCACATCCGGCTTGACTTCGCAAAGAGAGCCCGCCAAATCGAATTCATGATAGTTCGAAAGAGCTCGCTTTTCACGCCAAATCATCCGCTCTTTAGGTCGCTGAGCTGGCTTTATTGCCTCTTTCTTAACTTTCACCTTCTTCTTTGGTGCTTCCTTATCGGCTTTACTCTCTACGGGCTTCAAAGGTCCCCCTTCTAGGGCAGGATCCAAAACTTGCGTTCCTTTGTCGCCTTGTTTAGGGTTTCCGTCGACAGGCTTATCCATGTCCATGTCGGCTTCTCTACCCTTTTTACCTCTTGTAAGGACAGCTCGTATATTAGAGGTTTCAGCATCATTAATGCGTACAGCCTCAATCAAACTAACCCCACTTCCACTTGGTAGCTCTTCCACTGTAGTCTTTGGTCGTTGAAGTATTTGTTTAGGCCCATCCTCTCGCTGGGAATCATTTCCTTGGGCACGATGATTAACAGGCCCTGGTTGCCGACTACCCCGCTGGAGGGAACTGATCTTACTCCAGCAAGTAGCTGCTAGATGGCCGGATTTTCCACAAATGTCGCACTTAACATTTGGGCAATTTCTTGGATAGTGCTGCCCGCCACACCATTTGCAACTAAACCTCGACGGTGCACCCTCCTCCGGGTATCTACTTCCTATCAAATTTTGTTGTTTTTTAAGGAAGTTGACATCAACAGCTATTTGTCGATACTGCTCCGTAATCATGTCGGTATAATGCTTCATCATGTCCTTAACCTCGCCAAGAACATTGGAAGAACTCGACTCATAGCCTTGGTCATTACCATGTCGCTCCATCGGCCTAACAATTCGATTAGGCACTGGTTGTTGAACCACAGGCATGGGATTAGAATTGACCGCCTGGCCTCCACCACTTGGAGCCATTTGACTGCCCGTAGGCATCGACATGCTAGGGGGAGCTGGTAATAAAGGCACATTCTGCATCATGTTCCCTCTCCCATTAGGGTTAGCCATCGCTATCCCTTGGCCACTACTGCCATTGGCTATTGCCATATTGTTTCCCAATACTAGACCCATGTTCGAATTGCCTCTAGAAGCATAGGCTGCTTGTAGTCGGGATTCCACCTCTTGTGCTCGTGTAATGGCAGTATCTATATCCCCCAAGGGAACACTACTCAACTGCAATTGGATATTAAAGTCCAAACCATGTAGGAAATATTGCAATTGGGCAGCTGCGGGGATAGGAATAGAGGTGTCCAACTTACGGAAGACCTCTTTTATCTTCTTCGCATAAGCACGAATATCCTCGTGTGGATCTTGGCGGGTCACGTTGAGTACACGCAACCAATATTGCCCACCCCTTTCAGGGGCAAACTCCCTTCGAAAAGCTCCATAAAATGCATCAATGTTCAATATGGTTCCGGCTTCTAAACCATGATACCATATAGCGGCTCTTCCTTTGAGAGTCATGTTGAAGAACATCATTAAATGCCCTTCTTCTTGAATGCGACAGTTAAACATCAGCTTTTGAAACTCCCTAATGTGGAGTTCCGCATCTTCCTCAACTAGCCCATTAAAAATGGGCAGCGGGTAACCTAGAGCCGGCAAATCTGTCGTTCCTGCTGGAATTGCAATAGGCTGCGCCATGACGAGGATTGGATTTGCACTAGGAATAGGGAACGGTGGGGTTACACCTCCCGCAATTGACGTGGACTGACTTATGGCAGGAAGGGGAGCACTAGAGCTTCCACCTTCTCCTAACTTACTGCTTGTGGTCCTAAGACCACTAGATCCACTCCCTCGTAAGGGTTCAGCACCGCTCCGCTTAGGGGAATATCTCCTAAAGATTTCAGCACGTCGCCTAGCTCTCTCGTCTCTTTCTTGCTTTTGGATTTCTGCTAGACGATGCTTATCAATAAATAACGGATCGATCTCAGTATCCTTTGGCATAAACTGCTAGTTGGTCCCTAGAAAACCAGGATTCGAGAACCGCCACTTTTAAGCAGCTCCCGGCAGACGCACCACTGATGGACCTAAAAACGGGCCGGCACTGGCTCATGCACTAGCCGGACCTCGTCACTATGCACAAGACAACCCCTCGGCCTCGCGGCCAGGAGCGTCTATCAAAATCTCTGCCTTCCTAAACATTGCGTTTGTAATACGTTGTAGTCCAACTGATCCTAACCCAATATTGCTCCTCAAAGGGAGTCCCTTTCACATAGCCAAAAGGCTCGAATCACATACACATGGGGTTCCTCCTACGGCTGAATGCCGTCAACCCTCTGCGACTCTCCTACACCTTGGGGATTGGCCCCTCGATGCGTCGCTCAACATTTAGACATTTCGCACAAACGTCACTCAAGGTACCAAATAAACGTATCCAGGAATGTACCATTTCCTCACTTGACTTCCCCTTTATGATCCCACGACTAGCCTACGACATAGGAACCTCACTGCCTCTCAACGTAGGTCATATCCCAAAAACAATTGCAATGCATATCCAGGAGCTAACTCTGATACTTTTAATTTCCTCTAAATGATCATGCAAAGAGGTGGATGCCTAGTGCTCAAACATCTTAAAAATCAGCAGCGTGCAAGTGCAAATCATCTCTTTCATGCTTTTCTTTCTAACCGCTTTGTGCTTCGTTGCAACACCTAGCACCGAAGTGATCTTCGTGCTACTAGGTTTTAATTCTTATCATTATTATTCCGTCCTAGATGCAATACATATAAAATCAGCAAATTATTCATCATGCTCAGTGTCATTTAACCATTTTTCCACAACTCTACCCTTCCCCGTTGATAGTGCATCATTATATTCATTTCTTTTAGGGTTTCCTTGTCATTTTATGTGGAGAAAGGAATGAAACACGCACCAAAACATATAAACAAGGCTGAACTGAAGCATAACTTCATGCCCCAACCTTGCTATACATCAACAAACATAAATCCTATTTTTCTGTATTTTTCGTAGCCCCAAATGTATTTTTCCCCTATTTTTCATGGTGTTTTTATCATTTTTCCCCATTTTCTTCATTTTCTTGTATTTTTTTAAATTGCTGAAAATGAAAACCAGTTTGTGGGCTGTGGCCCTTAGTTCATTTGCAACAAAATTGAAAGATTAGTTGATGTGTATCGACGGTTTTCCCCATTTATATGCCCAAAACCCTTGTTTTCCTCCATTTTTATGGTTTTTCGTGTCTCGGTTCCCTATTTTCTGCTATCCCACACATGTTTTCCAGATTTTTAAATGATGAACAGCTAGAAACCAACTCAAAGCACGACATACTCAAAACTCAATCCATATGAACACATTTTTATCAACCAAATTTGCATCAAAAGACCATTTTCCTTGAAAAAACAATTATTACCGTGTCTTGCGGGTTTTTCCATTAAATTTGGCACGTCCCACGATTGATTTCCAGCCATGAATTCTGCTTGGAATCAGCAATCTACAATGGTTTTGCATTGCTCTTTCATCCCGTCAAGAATCGGCATCCATCCGGCCGTCCATCTTCATCCTATTCCTTCAAGCACGAACGGGGGCTAAGAGGAGAGAGAGAGAGGAGAGAGAAAGACTGGTTTTCTCTCTCTTCAACCAGTCCACCATTGCGGGAGCGGAGACCGGCGAATTGATCGGCACATCATCTTCATCAGGCCTGGAGGTCCATAACCATGGCTTCTTTGTGAGCCAGCAATCGATTGGGGGGGGGGGGTCGCGTTTTTTTCGGCGGCTGTTTTCAGCCGCCGCCCCCCCTCCATATCCACGATTTTTTGAGGGGGGGGTGCCAAAGGTCACCCCCCCTCCTTCACACCTTTTCAAATTTCCATTTTGGACCCCCTCTTGGGCACCCCGGCCGGTTTCGGGCCATCTTCCGCACCCGGACTCGGAACTTCGATCTGAAAATTCCTATGAGCTCGTCTCAACATCCCGGACAGGCCTGCAGCTTCACTGACTGGCACAGGCGCACGGAAAAATTATGAAAATTCACGGAGTGTCGCACGGGCGCCCGTCAAGCACTTAATGCTTAAAATCGTCCTAGGTCGAGCTGCCGCCTTCGTGGTTGAGCATTTTCCCCCGCATTTCCATATTTTTCCCCTATTTTTAGGCATGTTCCGGGGCCTAAAATCCATCCTTCACTTTAACTTTAAAGCTTAATGAAACTTTTTTTTTTCTGATCACGACCAGGATGGCGACAACTTTTTGTCGACAGTGTCATGATGGAGTACATCCTCCCACAGCATTTCGTCAAATTGTCAAGGGCTTAAGCAAAGCTTAAGCTTTGTAAAGCTTAAAGACAATATTAATGAAAATTTTGCTTACTGTTCTCTCCAATAAGAAAACCTCTTCTAAAGAAACTTCCCGGGTGGTCCTTCATCAGAGGCTGGTCCTTCGTGATCCAACAGCGTAGCAGGGGGTTCTTCACTACTAGGAACACACTGGTATTGACAGATTGTCACGAGACTGAGTGTAGAGCCTATTCATTCCAGAAGCTTCGCCTTCACACAAGATGGTAAGCGATTGGAAGCCCTCGATCTCAACTTGGCTCTGATACCACTGCTGCACAAATCGGATGTCGTATGCATACATAGCGAGCGCCGAAAGATCCCCAAGAACAAAGAACTTTACTTTAAGCTCAAAATTCAAGAGAATAGACTTGCATGACATGAGGCAAAAAAGACCAATTGGGTACAATCTCCCCCCATGCCTTGTGTGGGTACTCCACAAAGCATGTATTTAATATTTTATTCATCTCCAAGCTCAAAAATAGCCCAATTTTACAATTAGCATGCTTTAGCTTTTGTGTTTGCTTTTGTCCAAATAAAGAATAAAGCGGTTGGGCGTCCCAAGAATCGGACAGTGCCCAAATACAATGTCCAATAATAAATATTTAAATCGTGTGCCCATGCGCATACAAAATAATAAATATATGTCAAGCGCTTTAGTAAATAAGCATATCAAAATAAATATTGGCATCACGCCTAAGACGTGCGCCCATAAAAATTGATAATTTCTTTTAAATAACTTGAATACACGCTATCGCCCAATGTTTCCCAGCTCCACCGCCACCTGCTCTACACATCAACTAAAGCATTCATAGTTGTTAGAAAATAATAAAATTAAATCGACAAAAGTGAATACCTAGCAGTTTTCAGATACAAAATAAATAAATAGGTTGGAACTCTATCCTAACCTTAATTTAATACGAGTATGCACTCAAAACTCATAAACGTCCATTAATTTAAATATGTATTTTGTGGAATCACTCACTATGGAATCACCCACTTGCACATTAAATTAACGTGACGTCCGAAAAGGACAGGCGTCCGTGTCAAATTTTTGCACAAGGGATCTACCTTGTGTACGAGCCCCAGTAAATAAATAATAAATATAATTTTACGAAATCCATAGCAAAACCTCATAAAATCCACCGTGGAATATGCCTCCTGGCATCAGATTATGATACCTTTTGGATTGATTAATGAGTCACGTCATGAGCAAAGCCTTTATAAGAAATGGATTAAGAAGAATAGGCTTTCCTTCAGTAGTGGCTCTTGTCATCCAAAGTTACCCTTCCTTGAAGAAGATGATGACGATGCGCCTTGCCAACAACCCTCAGCCCTGTAGCTCAAACAAAACATAGAAGGTTCCTGTTATGTGATGTTCTTGGATGCATCTTTAGAATATGAATCCTCGAGCCAAGAAGTAAATCGTCCCCAACCCGAACTTGAAACCTCAATGGTCCCAAAGAGTGAGCCAGGCCTCCATTAAAAGACAATAGTAGTTCCAGTGCATTATTAGAAGATGAGACCACTCCCTTGAAGGAGTCCAGTCCAAAAGCAGTCTGTGGGACATTTATCCGTGAAGTGGAAGGTGAAAATAATTGACGTTCATGGATGCTGGAGGTACTGAATGTCAGCTAAAGGTGAGTCTAAATATTCCAAAAGATGAACTATTGGTCCTGCGAGACCTACTAAAGGAGAACTTAGATATGTTTGCATGGTCATACAAAGATCTAAAGGGGACTGATCCCATTGTATGCCAACACTACATCGACCTAGAGCCTCATGCCAAAACAGTGAGGCAAAGACAAAGGCACATGCTTATTGAAGCTCCTTGCAGATGAGTTCATTTATCCAATGGCTAACACTGAATGGGTTTCGCCCATTGTGGTAGTACCCAAGAAGTACGGGAAACTTCGAATATGTGTGGACTTCCAAAAGTTAAATTCTAGGATAAAGAAGGATCATTTCCCTATCCCTTTCACAGGCCAACTATTGGACACAATGGCATGCCATGAGCTCTATTCCCTCTTGGATAGATTCAATGGATACAACCAAGTCCAAATTGCAGAAGAGGACCGTTGGCAATCCAAAACAACCTTCACAACAGAATGGGGAACCTATGCTTACAAAGTGATGCCATTTGGGCTCTGTAATGCTCCTACTACTTTTCAATGAGTGATGATGGCTACCTTCCAGAACCATCTATATGATTTCATTGAGGTGTACCTCAATGACTTCTGTGTCTCTAGCCTAATCCATAAGCATTGGGGACACCTAGAATAGTGTTTTGACAGATGTCAAGAGTATGGGATTTCTCTCAATCCCGACAAATGTATCTTTGGCATTTCATCAGGAGTTCTTCTAGGGCACATTGTCTCTACACAAGGGATAGCAACAAATCCTACTAAGATTAAGAAGATTGCTGCCTTAATAGCCCCAACCAACCTTAAACAATTAAGGGGATTTCTTGGCCATGTGGGCTATTATAGAATATTCATTGCACACTTTGCGATGAAGGCAACCCCTTTGCATAAACTCCTAAGGAAAGATGCTCAGTTTACATGGACCACTGATTGTGATGTGGCGTTCAACACCCTGAAGCAGTGTTTGATTGAAGCACCTATCCTACAACTTTTGGTTGGACAAAGTAGTTCCATGTGCACACTGATGCATCAATTGAAGGCCTAGCCACAGTCTTATGCCAAAATGGCCCCTCTAAGTTAGATCAACTGATCTATTATGCAAGTTGGAAAGTAACCGATAGAGAGTGGAACTACGCAATGACAGAGCTTGAATGTCTAGCAATGGTGTTTGCTTTGGAGAAGTTCCAACATTGATCCCTACCTCCTTGAGGTGATCATCCAAAGGAAGCACTTCCATGTCATAACATGCCTCGTTCCAAGAAAAGGTGGTACACACCCTTGAACGGGACACTTGCTCTGGAAAAGGCGCTAATACCCCGCAGCCCAAGATCACCGAACTCTTGCGGAAGACGTTTTCGAGACGCCTCCTTTGGTGCACTGAATCCTGTAACCTCATCAGTGCTTCTAATTTCGACAAACAGAATAAGTTTCCAACATGCAATGCAAGCACCAAATTTGTTGGCTACCTCCCTGGGTAGGCTTCTTCATCAACCAATCCATGTTGAGACCTACAACAGACGAAGTTGATTTTCCTTGAAAAACCTAGAGCGTAGTGAGCTTTCATCCTAACCGGATGGGGATGTGAGTATGGGCTACCCTTCCTCTGTATTCATCAACAGAGTGTAAGACAGAGGGTGGGGTGAGTGACCAATCCTTGCCCTTAATATTCAACAGAGAGGTGAGATGTGTGGATGGAGCATTGCACGCATGGGCGATGGGCCTCTCAATGCACAAAGCACAAACTTGTTCCTGTGCACGGCACTATAAGGCTCCCTGGCCTTCCTCCTTGCACCGTATGCTGGCACATGGCAAGCTGCACAATGCACCATCAATTGTGCACAAGGCATACACGCTCTATAAAAGTGACCATGAGGATTACATCAATGGGTTCTAGGAATGGGCTACTCTCCTATATCTGTACATAGAGTGTAAGATAGAGGCGAGGCTAAGCGTGACTTGTGTTTCCTCAATTAATTATCGAGAGGTGAGGATTGAGGGACATTATGACACTTGGAGTCAGGTATGTTCCCATTTTCCTATACACACACCGGATGGGTTTCTATCATCACCACAAGACACGTCACTCTATTCTGTGCACTGCACTATCAGGCTCCCTGGCCTGCCTTCCTACACCTATGCTAGACAGGTTGGAACGCAGTCTTGCACCATTAACTGTGCACATTGGCATACTCCCTTTGAATAATTTCCCCCTTGTTCCATTCTAAATCGGGTGTGAGTTATGGGTTCCCATGATTATTCATTGAGCAATGTGGGAGTTGGTGCGAGTGACTGTTCTTTCATCCTCCTCCATGAGCAACAGTGAGCTAAATGTTAAACCCTTCATCTTCACCGACGGATTTCACGAACAGAGCTACTTCCTTGGGTGCTGTTGCATGGTCCCTGCCATGTTGGATGTGTGTTGGAAAGACACTCTAGTACCTTCTGTAGATGACTGTGATACCACGCGTGCCATCAACAATCACCGTCGCTTATCTGCAAAATAGGGCCAACTGTTTCTAACCCTATTCATTTTTCTGTTTTCAAGTGATGGTCATGTTTTTAAGTGTGGGGACATCACCGTCTAGTCGAATGTTAAGACTTAGGTCCCTGTTGCTCAGTTCAGCCTTCTTGTTAAAATCTTAAGTGTGGGGACGCATCCTTGCGCATCTACAAGGCATCTACTCATGCATATCTCAATTTTGATCATGCATCTATAACATGGTTAGATTTTACCCTAATGGGGTCCCTGCCCCACCCACCCGTCCTCTCTCACCCCACTCCTGAGGACGTTCCTCCCCTGTTTCTCGCTATTCCTTGATTTGATGAGCTCCCATGTGAATGTACCCTATGTTCACCCGAACCCATATCCAACCTTATAGCCTTGTTCATCCCTTTGACTGGCACACTTTTTCTTTTTATAGCCCCTTGTTCCAATCAGCGGTTCAAAAGTTATTAATTTTTGAAGAATTTTACATCACCTTGATGTCTTCCCATGTGAATGAACCCTTTTTGCTTTGGAACCACCAATGTATGTGACAATCCTGGCCTATACCCTCTATTTGACATTTTTCCATTTTATCACCAGTCATTCCAAGGTACGGTTTGTCCGTTATTAATTTTTGTGGGTTTTCATGTTTTTTATGTGTCTTTTCATTGTTTTTCCCATGTGAACCTGCCCTATTCTCCTCAAAACTTTCTTCTGATGTGATAGCCTTATTTGAATCCCCTTCTATCCCATTATTCCTTTTCACTCTATCCCATTTCGACTTCTAGATTTTTCATTATTAATCTGCATGTCTTTTCGAGCTCCATTTTATTGTTTTTCCATGAGAACGCCTCCTCATGCCCTCGAAAATGTGTTCTGACCTAATCACCCTATCATCCACACTTGTCCTGAAATTTTTCATTTTTATTGTTTTTTGTTCCGAGTTACGGATCCTCCCTGATTAATTTTCACACCCTGTTACTAATGCGGTTTTCTTGCTTTTTCCATGCGAATTTCCTTTTTCCCTTCGGACCAACAATCTAAAGTGCTAATCCTACCCCACCCCTTCCATTTGATATTTTTTCTTTTTACTGCCTATCATTTCGATGTACAGTTTGTCTTTTATTAGTTATTGCATATTTTTAGGTTTCTTTTTACGTGTTCTTAATGTTTTTCCATGTGAACACCCCTTTTTGCATCAAAACTATGTTTTGATGTGATACTGTCATCTGACTCATCTCATTGGACATTTTTTCTTTTTCCCACACTTCATTCTGGCAGATGGATTTTCTAGTATTAATTTTTATGTATTTTGTGTGCCTTGTGTATTTTTTTTCCTCTTTTGCACGTGTCGTCCGTGTTTTCGGGTTTGGACACGTGTCTCCGCATCCACAAGGTCACCCTTCATTCGCACAGCCACCCCGCCCGCCATTTTGATCCTGCCATTGCAATTTTTTAAACCCCTGCACCCACCTTTGTGTGCGAGACGAGCGAGGTTTCTTTCTTTCTTTAACTTTTAAAAAAAATAACACACAAAACACAAACAAACCATAAATTTTTAAAAAAACAAAAAAATCCCCCCCCTCTCCCGTTCGTAACTAACCACCCCTTCCCTCCTCTCTCTCCTCCCTCTTCTTCTTTCTTCTCTTCATTTCTCTTTCTCTCTCTTCCCCTCTTTCTCTCTCTGCAACACCCCTTCCCTTCTCCTTCCCTCTTTCTCTCACCTCCCCCTCTCTCTATCTCTTCTTCTCCTACTCCTCCCGCTTCTTCTTCTTCTTCTTCTTCTTCTTCTTCTTCTTCTTCTTCTTCTTCTTCTTCTTCTTCTTCTTCTTCTTCTTCTTCTTCTTCTTCTTCTTCTTCTTCTTCTTCTTCTTCTTCTTCTCCTTCTTCTTCGTCTTCTTCCTCTCCACTCCCTCTCCATCGCACCACCACCTCTCCTGCTCACCCATTGGCCACTATTGGTTGGCCGCCACCGCCCCTGCTACTCATGCCACCGCTCGCCTCCTCTCCCTGCACCAACCACCCCACCCCCCAATCCTTCCCGCCCCGCCACCCCCACCAATCCCCTCACCCCTCCCTTAACACCCCCCCCCCCCCAAACCCCCTATTCCCACTACACCCCCCACCCCTACCTAAGCCCCCCCCCCCCCCCCCCCCGCCCCCCCATAAACCCCTTCCCCCACCACCCTACCTTACCCACCATTCCCCACTACTCCCCCTTAGCCCCTATTCTTGTAGACCCCCTCCATTCCCACAGACACCCTGCCACCAACAACACCTCAATTTCCATGCCAAAACGAGTAACCTAACACCACCTCGTCCCACCACACTCTTTGCGGGTCTTTCTTTTCTTATCTTGCTTTCAAGCTTCCATGGTTGATTCATGCTCATAACTTTCTCCCATAGTGTCTACTACTCAAGTAACTTACTAAGCATGATCCTCCGCTCCATTTGCAACCATGGCTTTTGCTGCTCAAGCAACTTACTAAGCATGATTCTCCATGCCATTTGCAAGAGATAGAGTACCAGATCAAGTAGGATCAATGTCAGATGGGGACCAATAGAGATCATCATATTTTGCATCACAAATCATGGAAATGTCTGCAACAGCCATCTTTAGCTTGTATCTTCTCTTTGATGCATCCAATGGTGATTTTAGTACCCTTGGTGATTACTCAACAAGATAAAGCTATTTCTTCAGGGATTGGAGGTCAATTATGGTGAATCTCTCTCCTCTTGGCTAAGATTTCAAGATAGCAGTGATTTCTTGTCAATTTCTTGAAGGTTTTATGGAGCTTCTACTCCATTGAGCTCCAAGAAGATTTCTCATACCTCAAGTAACCAATATTAAATCATTCTTTACTCTTGAAGCTTCATTTCAACCTAGTTATGGAGATATAATAGGGCAACATAGTGTATGCTTTAAAAACTTGGACTCATCTTGGTTGAGTCATTGATTACGAAAGGGAAACCTTTCTCAACACTCATTGATCTTCATTGAGCTTGCAAATTCTTGCATATCATTAAATGCCCAAAGCTTTTGATTTAGCCATGCATATCATTTCTAATTTTTAGAACACTAACATTGCCATATATACATATATTGACCAAGAAAAAAGGTTGAAGCTGAATGAGATAGCATGACAAAAGAGAGGTGACCCTCCCTTGCTATTAAGGACTCCATATGGGTGCATAACCTAGCCCGGAAGAAACTTTGCATGGCTTTCAGAGTTTTAGAGCCCATTTAGGTTCACCGTATGCCATTTTATCCCTCACTACATGTGGTGTACTATGAAAGACCACTTGAGAAAGAGTGAAAAAGACTCAAGGATCATTGGTATCAAAACAGGGTAGTGCGCATAAAGAATTGTAGAAATTTGTAGGTTTACATGTCATAACAAGTGGTTGGATAGTACTTGTAGGGTATATAGGTTGATTTTCAATAACCATAAGTATACCATGATGATCTATGGTCATATTTGGCAAAACAGGGCTTAAACAATGCTTTTATATGTGTATACAAGTTGATGTTTCATCTTGGATAGTCATAAAGAAGTGATTACGAAATAGACACAATGATTTTAATAGAGGTCTCTTGTGCTCCATTTGAAGAGGATGAAGTTATATTTGATCTTAATAAAGAAATTTGGTGAACAAACACATGGGTCAAACGTTATGGCCTTTTTATTGACATATGGTCATAATAGACAACTTCTGGATAGCAACATAAGGTTTAGTATTTTAACTTGGATCTATCCTCTACCTCTTTCCAACTTAGTATTTCAAAAAATATACCTTATGCCTACAAAATAATCTTAGTTTGGAGCAAAAAATCAAAGAAATTGGATAAGCACAACTTAAGTTATCAACCATTTACTGATAGGTACTCATTCACTATTGCACCTGTTCCAATGGCAAGAAACAAGAAGAAGGAACAAGTGCTTGAGAACATGGATGAGGAGTTGGCTGACTATGATATAGAGGTTAATTTGACCATGAGGGTAAGAAACCAGGGTAAAATGTTATGGGCAATAGCAATACAAATAAAGAGACACATTGGCCAAGAGACCCTCGTGTTTTGGAACCTCTAGCATTAGTTGAAGCTAACGTATCCCATGATTCAAACGAATATTAATAACTCTCACAAACAATTGATAGCATGAACAAAGGCATCATCCAACTAAATCATACAATAGATGATAAGTTTGGGAAAATGATTACCCATTTTGAAAAGTTTGGACAATACAATCATATGTTGGATGCAAAATTTGATCAAATGATTGATATACTCAGCAAATGGCAAACTAATCCTCCTTCTAATGACAATGGTTTTCCATTCTTAAATGGCAATGCAAATCCTAAAGCAACCAATCAATTTGTACAATCAATGTATGAGCATGGATGTCCTTCAAGAGTCAAAGAAACAGTGTAGCTCCCTTCAAATTCATGGGATAGAGGAAGACTCAATTATGATTTTTCAAAGAATCATGGACAATAAGAGAATTTCTAGCATGTTGATAGAGGTGATGACATACATGGATGTGATTCCTTCTACAAACAGTTTTATCCCCAAAATACTCAAGTATTTAATGCAAGAAATGATCAAGATGATCATACTTTTGATGAATCAAGGAGAGATAGCAGATTTCAACATGATGAAGACCTTGATGGCATGATGCTATATGGCTCCAATCAAAATCATCAGCCATATAGTAATATTTTGCTTATTCAACATTCATTTGGTAACAAGAAAAATGGACAGCATTCTTTCAACAACAATCATGGATAGAAAACAATTAGCAATTACTTTCATAGATAGCAACCATTTAGGTTTCCCCAACAATAGTGGATAGCATTATCGCTATGACAAAGAATATAAGAAAAATATTAATGTATCTTGGTTCAAAGGATATAATCCCTCACCAATAGAATGAGAAGAATGAATCACCAAACTAGAAATGTACTTTACTCTCTACCCATGTAATGATGAAGCAAAGATATGTTATGTGGCCTTGCAATTAAAGGGTTATGCACATACATGGTGGAAACATATTAGAAAATTTGAGCAAAAAGTTCAAACATGAAAATCTTTTAAATCAGCCAATGACTCAATTATTTATGTCTCCAATGGAAAAAGAAACACTAGAAAAAAATTGGTATGATCTTAGACAAAGGGGCTCTACAATTAGAGAATATTCTTACAATTCTTAAATCTTTTCATGTATGTTGAAGGTATCTCTAACTCAGCAAAATCAAACAAGTATATTTTTGGTCTTGATCCAAACCTTTCCATAGAGACTGGGGTATCAAAGCCCACCAATGACCATGTAGCCATACAATATGTTGAATGTTATAGTCAAAAGTATAGAAGAGAATTTAGCTCTTTTCAATCCAAAATAGTAGTGACTTACCATTTAATTTATCCAATGAGAATTGGATAGTAGCCAATAAAGAGAGGGTTATAGATAAGAAAATAGGGTTCCAAATACTTTCAATAAGATTTCCACTTGTCCTACAGTACACACTTCTAAACGATGCAATAAGTTTATATATATTGCTAAACCAAAAGGAGATATCAAGAGAGCATATGGTGGAACTAAGTAGTTAATAATATCAGCATTATCAAGCCCCTTTACAATGATAAGCTAAAAGGTTTATGTTTCAAGTTGGTGAGAAACGGTCACCTGATCATATAAATAGAAATGCAAAGCCAACAATGCCAAGTTTAACATGGTAATCATGAAAGACTAAGATGAAGATGAGATACATGAGGAAAGTCTATTACAAGTAGAGGAAGTCCCTACTTGTGAGTGATGAGACACATGACCATGATGATTATGACACTAAAGAGGATTGATAGCCAGTTAATAGGTTTTCATTTAATCCGACTAGATTACAAAATGGATGATTCTTTGACTATTGCATGTTCACCCATGTTATGTTTCATATCCTAAAATATATGGATAGGATGCAAAGGAGAAAATACACTTTGGCTCAAATACACTATCAATTCTAATGTTTCCCATTTTCTCATTAATATGGGAAGCACCCATATCTTTGTGAATGCCAAATCATTACATGAGCTGAAGTTATTGCCCCAAGAAATGGACTCTCTACTAAAGGTACAAGTTGCAAATGGAGCTCAAAGTTTAGCAAAGAGATATGCTTAGAGACTCCCTTGAGTTATCTCAGTCTTGTACCATTATAATAGACTTGATTGTCCTAGATATGGGTCTCATTGATATCATTATTAGGTGTGATTGGCTCAAATAGCTTAGTAAATTTTCTTTGAATCTCAATCGTATGTTTATGGAGCTTACTTGAAATGGGCAACAATTAACACTTAATGGCATAGAGAGAAAACAAATGGAAATATTCAACAAGAAGAAGATGAGGAAGGAAATTGATGCTATGTCCTATATTTTCACACTTCTCTTTTTGAAGGTGGATGAAAATCAACAATCTTCTTTACCCACGAAACATGATCTATGTCTACTAAACTTTTGGAAGAGTTTAAGGACATATTTCAACCTCCTACATCATTAGCTCCTAAGTGAGAAGTGAACTGTCCCATTGAATTGATGCCTAACACTAAACATATCAACAAAAAATCATATAGGTTATCAAATTATGAGAGAGAAGAAGTGGAGAAACAGGTTAAAGACTAGTTGAAAATGGGATTTAGTCAGCCCTAGTCAATCACCTTTTGCTTTTCACGTACTAGTTATCAAGAAGAAAGATGGTTCTTTCACAATGTGCATTGATTATAGAGACCTTAACAAGAGCACCATAAAGAATGTGTACCCAATCCCTCGCATTGATGATTTGTTGGATGAACTCAGTGATGCAAAGATGTTCACCAAGATTGACTTAAGGTCATGATACCATCAAATTAGGATGAATGAAGGTGATGAGTACAAGATGGCTTTTATGGTAGAAAGGGGTCTTTATCACTTCTCGATTATACCATTTGATCTTTCTAATGCACCTACAACTTTCCAAGCTCTCATAAACAAGATCTTACAACCTTTCTTGTATAGATCAGTCCTAGTATTCTTTGATGATATCCTCATATATAGCAAGGATAGAGAGGATCATTTGCATCATGTCAAAGAAGCCCTTCTCACATTGAGAAAATATAAGCTTTTCGCAAAGAAAAGCAAGTGTACAAGATATAATGCATCAAGGATTGATCCATACCACAAAATTCTACTTCATTCCAAGAATTCTTAGGACTATCCTCTTTTTATCAGAGATTCGTCAAGAACTATTCTCATGTATTAGCTCCTCTCACTGATAAATTAAATAAATAAGCTTTCTTTTCAGATGCTACAACCATGAAGAGCTTGAATGAGCTAAAAAGTCTTCTTATTTTAGCACCTATTTTAGTGTGCCCAAAGGAGTTCACCATATTTGTTGATGCTAGTGGTCGTGGTATTGGGGTTCTTTTATGCCAAGATCATGGTGCTATTGCTTATAAAATAAGAAAGCTAGATGATAAAGAAAGGGAACTCCAATTCTATGAGTAAGAAATGTTAGCCATTCTTCATGCCAATGATAAAGTGGCATCGCTACATTTATGGGAGCCATTTCAAAGTTAACAGTGACCATCGTACTAAAGTATTTTCTGTCATCACAGCCTAATCTTTCTCCCGAATAAAGAAGGTGGTTAGCTACACTACAAGGCCATGACTTTGAGATTTTTTGTATGGCAAGTAAAGATAATGTAGTGGCATATGCATTATCTAGGATGTGGACATGTTGTTCTTACTATTTCTACCTACACAAAGATTGGATTCAAGATATTCAAGAAGATTATTTATTGGATGAGCACACTACTAATGTAATGAAGAAATTATAATAAGGCATTGAATCTAAATTTTCCAATTTCAAGTGGCAAAATAGACTTTTTTTGGTTCAAAGAGAGGTTGTACTTGACTCTTCAAACATCATTTAATCAACGCATATTACAATAGATGTATTTTTCTACTTTGGTAAGGCATACTAGATTTTTTACTACCTTTGATAAGATTCATAAATATTTTTATTAGAATGAACTTTGGAGAGATGTCAACCAATATGTGATGCAGTGCTTACCGTGCTAGTACACTCCGATTTATTGCCTAAACCATTTAGCCATTACCCATTCTACATGGTAAATGGATTGACATAAGTATGGATTTTATCATAGGATTTCCTACCACTAAGTAGGGTTGGAATAGTATTTCATTATGGTTAATCATCTTACCGAATCAGTCCACTCCTTACTTAACAAAGACCAATATTCCACCAAGATCAGTTCACAGAAGAAATTTTTAAACTTCGTTGACTACCTATGAAGATTGTTTCTAAAAAGAATATAAAATTTATGGGGAATTTTTAGAAAATCCTCTTTACTTCCATGGGAACCAAGTTAACTCCAACAAGCACTACCTATCATCCACAGACACAGTGTGATATCCCGACTTTGATTTAAAATCTTATGGGCTTCTCGCAAAATGGACTTGAAGAACTCTAAAATCATTAAATAGAGAAGATCTTGAGGGAAAAAAAAAACCCAATGATCGTAACCCAACATTTTTTTCGAATTGATAGGGACTATAGCCACCCATCACAGAAGTTACCATGTGAACGGAGTTATGAGCCATAATAGTCATTAGTGTCAGTGTCTATAGTATGGATGGTCCAAAAATACTAGATTTTTGGACAAAACTAGTAGATTTTGGATATTATTTATTATAAATATCCTGAAAAGCTATGGAAACTTCTAGAACAGGGTGTCATGTAAAAAAAGTAAGTGGCTTTTTTAGCCAATTTTAGAGATTTAGTGCAAAAAGAAGGATTAGCAAAATCACAACGTCATGATCATAGTTTGCAGGCAGCAACAAACGCATGCAAATGATAAATGAAGGCATGTGGATTTTGAAGAGGGAGAGTGGGTATTCTTGAAGGTACCTAAGTCTCATTATTTATCTCTCAAGAGAGGACATAATAAGTTTGCTCATCTCTATTATGGTCCCTACCCAAACACAAGGAAAGCTAGAGATCTTGCTTACCAAGTTGATTTGGCTTCAACCACATGCATTCACAATGTCTTTCATGTCTCCCAACTCAAGAAGTATATTGGCCTTGGCATTCAAGTTCTTGAATAACTACCTCCCCTTGATGAGGACAGGTTGATTATTTATGAGCTTGGCAAGGAGAAGAAGATTTTAAGAAACCATATTATCATGGAATATCTTGTTAAGTGTGGAAGGTTTTGCCCATGGAAGAATCTTCATGGAAACATGCTTCATATTTGGATCATATTCCATGTATGCTCAAGAAGATACTTAGTTCACTAAGCAATGGACAGCTTGCTGTAATAAATTTATGTACAAAAACAATTGCCCTATTGACATCAAACTTGACATTTGATGACATGAATAGATATCTTATGAATTATACTTCATTTCTATGTCACATATGCATCATTGAGGGTGGATACTCAATGCACACCATTGCAAGAGGTGGATTTTTTGCAATAGCCTCTCATTTTGATTCTCATTGTATCTTGATTCATTTCAATTATGGCTACCTTGTGCTATAGTTTAATGCAAAGTTCAACTATGGCATGGCTGTGGCTAGTTATTTCACATACGTTTTCTCAATTTTCTTGGTTATTTTAATTCAAGATAGGTATTTTTTTATTTTCTCGATTTTCTCGATTTTATTGGTTATTTTAATTCAAGATATGCATTTTTTGTTTTAATTTAAGAAGAGAGCTTAAGCTAGGCCTTCAGAGAAGAGTCTGTACTTGTGTCTACAGAGAAAAGGAAAGAGAGAGAGACTTGTCGATTTACTAAGATCGTGATGTATATGGACTATGATATTGATCTACATACAAAGAGATTGTTTATGCTAAAAATGATATATGTTGACATATTTTTCTCAATTAGATTGATCACATCATTTTTTCACTTTTGTAATATTCAAAAACCTACATGGCATCTATTTTAGCATGGAGATATCCAAGATTGAAACATTATTAGATAGTGAGTAGTTCACACTTGAAGACTCTTGGATTATTCTTGGCTTCAAATTGCACATAGATTTTATGGATTTTTCAACTTAAAAGAATTTCCATGATAGTTTATACTCACTTTGCAAAGATTGTATATGATAAAATTGATTTGTGAATATAATTTGCATGTAATTGGTCTCTAATAAACCATTTTGTACTTAGAAGATAGCGAGAATACTTCAAAAAGCTTGCAAAAAATTCATATACCTTTGATAGTGCTAAAATATCATGTTTGCATTAGTTTTTTGGTGGTTTGATATTTGGATAGTTGTTGTTTAGCTTCGAGTGCACTTTGTTTGTAATCCATTGATCTATTTTGAGCTCGCAATTGGGTATATCTTGTTATTTTTGGTGTGCAAACATATTTTGTCATTATGGCTTCTTCATTGAGTTCAAAGAATGCATTGTTCGATAAAAATATATATACTAAAAAGAACAAATATACAATATATTGGTTGAGAAAAAGTAAGTGAAGTCAATCAAATTTAGTGGGACTAAGCTTGAGGATATAGATCCAAATATTGGGTGACTAGCATAATCCACTATTATGCTAATACTTTCAAAGTCCATGTATTTTAATTTGAAAAATATGCAAGATGTATATGGTGTATGGAAAAAGCTTGGTGACATGTCTGAAAAGGAGAGTTCCTCCTCCTCACAGGTTTGTTGGATTTAAAAACACATTAATCTCTGCATAAAGGAGGGGGCTAAGATGTTTAATAACCTCAATCAATTCAAGATATTTTTTAGCCAAATGATATCTCAAAAGATTACCTTTTATGGTTTAGTAAAGGCCATATTCTTGTTAGCCATTGTGCTGAGTTAGGATACTTTCAAGACTACTATTAGTAACTAAGCTTCATTGCACGTATGGTGAAAGGTAAGAAAAATGTTGGGGGGAACTCTTGTTAGAGAGGCAAGTCAAGGAGCAAGTGATGCTACAAAAAGGATATAGATTTGTAACAAGGGATATATAAAGAAGGAATACTACAAGTGGAAGAAGAAGAAAAAGGGAAAAGAGTCAAATGGGGATGATGGCCAAAAGGAAGAGAAAAACAAGACAAAGATAAAGGTGATAAATTCATGTAGTAGTGATGATGGTGATGTTTTAGATGTATTCTTTCTAGCTAATGCATTCTTGGTTGCCATGGATAGTGACATATCTCAAAACTAGCTTCTAGTTTTTGAAGCATTGTTTCATGTTAACCCGCATAGGGAGTGGTTATCTACTTATGATGTTGGAAAGGGAGATGCACTTATCTTGAGTAGCATTGTGACATTGGGGATATACACTTGTCACTTCCAAATGGTTCTTCTTTTGTTTTGCAGAATGTAAAACATGTTCCAACCTTAACAAAAGTTTGATTAGTACATGACAACTTGATGATTATGGTTATAGAGTGATCTTTGGTGATCATGTGTTAAAGTTTAAAGAGATCTCTTGTTATCACCAAAGGGACAAAATATCATACTTTGTACCCTTTTTGTGTTTTTGGTGTTAAAGATCATATTGTAGCTATCATTGAACAACCATTTGTTTCTTTATGGAATTATCATTTGGGGCATATGTTGCTCATGTTGAAATAAAAGCTTTATGTCATTTGAGCTATCTTTCTTGTCTAAATTTTTTGTAATATTGGCTTTTATGAGTATTATCTCTTTGGAAAGCAAACTAAAATGTTGTATAAGAGAGATATTGGAAGTAAAAGATTAAAAAAACTTAATTTGATTCATAGTAATTTATGTAGACCAATGCCTACAATTTCATTGGGTGAAGCATCGTGCTTTATCACTTTTATAGATAATGCCACAAGGAAGATTTGGACTTATCCCCTTTTTAAGAATAGTGAAGTATTGGACACATTCCAAAAGTTCTTAGCATTTGGAGGGAATTACCAAGCGAGAAGCTAATGTGCTTGAGGACTAATAATGATGGAGAGTACATCTTAAATGCTTTTACACATTTTTTAACAATCCATAGTATCAAGAGAGAGTTGATAACTCTTGAGAATCCTTTGAAAATGGTGTGGCTAAGAAGATGATCATAACCATTCAAGAAAGTATCATCTCTCTAATGCTAGTCTCATTAATGGATTTTGGGCTAAGCTGTAAAGATAACAATGCATTTGATCAACAAGTCTCCTAGTAAGCCATTGTATGGCAAGATACCAAAGGAGTTATGGTCTGATAAGAGACCTAGTTATGATCACTTGTGTATTGTTGATTGTGAGGTATTTATGCATATACCTAGGGACTAGAGGAGTAAACTTGATCCTAATTCTAAGAAATGCAATCTCCTTGGCTATGGAGAGTGACGTGAAATGGGCTATCACTTATGGAATCTTGAATCTAAGAATGTAATATGTAGTCATTATGCCATTTTCAATAAGGACAAAATACATAAGGAACCCATAAAAATGATTGAGATCCACAAAGTGATGTTTCAAGAGGATAGGAAACTAGCACATGACCATAATGTATGACCTATTTCACATAATTAGGGCTTGCATAGCCAATATATGTTGAAGTAAGAGTACCACAGAATGGTGGAAAGCCTCATGTCTTATAGGATAGCCAAGTGGGATAGCTAAAGGCTCCTATTGAGCCAATTTTACATAGGCCTACTAGGGTTTCTAGATCTCCATATAGATATACTCCATCTCTAGACTATATCATGGTCACAAATTGTAGTAACCCTTTTTATTATGTGTTGATGCTATGACTAGAGATGACACAAATGGGACTCTTTAGAGAAGAATGCTACCTAGGAGTTAGCTCCTTTGCCTAAGGACAACATGCATTGCTGGAGCCCCAAGAAAAATCTTTGTATCATCAACAAGCATGTTCTTCATATTTTAAACCACAATAGGAAAAACAACACCAATCTTCTCAAATCTTCACATAGCATCATATAACAATTCTCCCACGAATTTATCACAACAAAACTTCAACACATTATTCATATTATTCATCAAAGGACAAGAGAATACAAAGAAATGCTCCACTTTGAATGAAAATCATCACATAGCATCTTTAATAGTTTTATAGTCTTCATATTCTCTCTTGATCTCTCACTCATAGATATGTTGTTTTGCATGAAAAATTGGCTATCTCTCTCACACACTCTCTCTCTCATGCATGCTTGTTAATCCTGAGTCAAGATGGCAGAAAATGAAGGAAAAAGCGAAAAAAGCATGGAAGAATAGAAAAGACACGCAAACGACCTCTAAAAGCTAAGTCGAGACCAAAGGTGCAATTTTAAATGAAAGGCGTCTCAAAAAACTTGGAAAACTCTTGTAAAAGAGCGTCAGGCTCCCTCCTGTGCCAATTTTAAAATATTAGACGGGCATAGGCTAGAGGCATAAGGATAGAGGAGGGAAATGGAAAAGGACCTTGCCACAATGGCCGGTCATGTAAAAAAGGGGATGGGTGCCCATGGGATTTTAGGGTTTGTATATAAAGTTCAAAAAGTAAATGGAAACTCATTCTTTTTTGTGTGTGGCAAAAGGAGTCTTCATCTTCTTCTCTTCTTCTCTCCTTCTTGCTTGTGTGTGCTCTTGAGAGAGGGAGTGTGAGAGTGTGAGGGAGTGAGTGTGTGGGAGTGAGGGATCAAGAGGGTGAAGCTCTTCACCATCTCCTCTTCTCTTCTTCTCTTCTCTTCTCTTCTCTTCTCTTGCGTGCACGGCTATGGAGGATGGAGCTTGGAGATGGAGGAGGATTGAGGATTCTTGATCTAGCATCAAGAATCGTGGAGCTACCGAGGTGTGCAAGAGAGGAGGCTACTCACATTGGCATCAAGGTAAGCTCACTACACTCGTAGGATCGACGGCGCATCGGCTAGGTGAGAGATAGCCATTAGAGCTCGCTTGAAACGCTTGAAGCAATAAGCGGTCCGTGGGTCTTGCCGGTTGAGCGAAAGCTCCCACATTTTGGTTCCGTTTGCTGGGACAAACGGATTCAAGCTTAGGCACTTGCGCGCCTCATATCAAGCATAGAAGTAGGGGATTCATCCCCGAAACGGAGCTTGAGATAGGTAGGAAGTTTGGGTGTTTTTGATCTTCAAAGACAAGTATTTTGGAAAATTTTGTGTGTTTGATGATTGGAAAACATGGAGAAATTATTTCAGTTTTTTGCTTTCGATTCTTGTTGCGTTTAGAGTAGGCTAACATTAGGAAATCGCACCCGAGAGGCATAGGGTTTGCTGCTATAAAACAGGGAGAAAATCGGGGAAAACAAGTGGAAAATGGAGGAAATGCTCATTTGAATGTGTAGGAATCGCAAGGAGAGTGATCGATAACATCCGGGTAATGTCCAGCAGGGGTATAAGTTCTTGGAGGGCAAGGAAATCCTCATTTGCAACTAGTTGAGAGTGAGAGAGAGAGTGAGAGAGTGAGAGAGAGAGCTTGGGTGACCCATTTCGATCGATCAGTGAGAGGAGTTACATTGCTATCGGTGATCCCCAAGTATATAGATCTCTTCCCCATCACTCCAGCATCATTCCTGTTGAATCTTGTAGCTTGTAATAATCAATACCTTAAGATATTTGACGATTTTATGCTCGAAAGTGCATTCGGGTCGGCGGGATCGAACATCCGATCCAGTGTCCGATTCTCAAAATCGGACGTCCAATTCTGAGAATCGGACGCTCGGACAACTGTTTGATCGGACCATCCTGTCCGATCGGACCACTCGGACCAACCCGTCCGATTTTGAAAATCGGACCATAGGAAATCGGACCATCTATCCGATCGGACGCCTCATCCGATCAAGGAAATCGGACCCACCCCTGTCCGATTCATAGAATCGGACCCACGGATTAGAACACATCAGCAATCAGACCACCCACCTGGTCCGATCGGACCACTTGTCCGATTTTCAAAAATCGGACACTTGATCCCTGTCCGATTCTGAGAATCAGACAGCTCAAAATCGGACCCACCTAGTCCGATTCTGAGAATCAGACCACTGGTAAATCGGATGTCCGATTCTCAAAATCAGACACACCCTTAGGTTTAAAAAAAAAAACATCAAAAATTGACCCCCGCGACCGACTGGAAGCGCAACCCGCTCCAGGACAACATAGCAAACGCCTTGTAGGCAGTTCTCGACGTAGGAGTCATGACCAAGGGACAGGGGGATAGTACTGGAGTACTCCCCAGCGACCTGACACATTGAGAATAGAAATCCAATCGTAGGACCTGTGATCGACCATCGAGTGAACAGCAAGAAGCAGCGCAGACCCTAGAATCCGCTAGAATGGCTAGGACTTGAGCGATGAAGCTTATCAGGCCCGAGACAAGACAAGAGGGTGTAAGGCATATAGAGATTGTTTGCCGTGCTCACATTGAATTTTGCACTTGAAGTATACATAAGAAAGCTGAAAGCCTGATTGACAACAAGTGCACGAGAAACGACACACACTGATTGATCATAAATTGAGGATTGTATTCAATAAGTCAAGGAACTCACTCAGATAAAACCACTCAAGGAACCCACCAGCAGGATTTTAGAACCAAGACATAGACAAACCAGCAAAGCGCAGAGTAGGACCAAGCAAGGAGTGCCAATGATGTGGATTTGTCAAGTCTATTCAACCTGATCGACAGCTTAGTGGAGTACGAGAACTCGACCATGGCGGAAGAGAGCTCAGACCATCGGTCTAATGAGGAGCTCGATTTGAACGTATTCCCAGATGCTATTCAGCAGCTGGTGAGCAGTTACGACGCGCACGCTCGATACGAGCACCGCGGCAAGACAGTAGACACAATCATCGTAGATCTAGAAGAGGAGAGAAGGCTATCCCGCAAAGCATTGCAGAGTATAGCCGAGTATAATAGGGATCAGTAGGCTAGGAGCCAAAGGCAAAGCATGGAGTTGTATGAGGTGCAACGAGTACTGAACTTAGCTGGCCAAAACCGAACGGACCATGAGAGAGCACTAGAGGGAGACTTGATGTTGAGAGAGCTTCTCATGAAGCGGCTGCTTGATAATACAGCAGCAGAGTAGAGTGCCACCGCACTAGCGACGTCATTGCTCGTAGGACTAGGGGCAAACTAAGGCTCAAAGAGCCAGTCCAAAATACCGATTGTTGCCAAGTAACTCGACAAGTACCAACCCCACGACGACACATACAGCTTTGTTGAGCAGTTTGAGCAAGTCTGCGAGGCCAACGGCCTCAACGACCTAACTCAACGCTCACAAGCGTTTGGGCTTTGCCTAGGCAGCAAGGGTAGGATGTGGTATACGAGCCTAGATGCTGTAGAGTGAGCCAACTTCAATGGCCTCAAGGATCTCTTCATCAAGAGATTCACCAAGCCCGGATACTCCGATAACCTACTAGTACGCTTGATGAATGTCAAGCAAAAAGAGAAGGAGGACATCCGTGACTACGTAACCCATGTGAGGAGTCTCTTCAAGAGAATCCCTCTGGGCGAGCGACCGACTGAAAGAGCAGTTTCAACTGCATTCATCAGCGAAATTCGAGATGAGGAGCTACATAAGGCTTTGGCGGGCAATTCAAGCTTGCAGCGGAACATGGTAGCTAGAGTGTTTGAGGAAGCCATCAGAGTCGATGATCAGCTGAAGGGGCGGAGCTCCAGGAGCTCGAGTGTAGAGGAGACCAACTCGCGGGGTTCAAAGAGAGCATCAGCCTCTAGTGAGCAATCAATCCCATCATCCCAAGATAAGGGGAAGGCCACCGAGACAAGGCTTGGCTGATGTCAAGATGGAATTAGCCAAGTTGCAAGACATGTTGAGATGACCAATGCGCCCGCATGTCCAATGCGTGTACTGTGGCAGAAACCACTTACCAGTCGAGTGTCAAGACCCTAGGTCAAGACCTTGTGCTAACTGTGGTAGGTTTGGCCATGACATCGTGCAATGCAGATTACCAAGAAGACTTCCATACTCGCAACCCTATGGCTAGCCTTACCCCTAGCGAATAGGCCGCAGCCATTCCTTGGAAGGGGAGCCCCATTGGCCCTTCTCGCGCCTAAGGATATGAAGCCAACTGTTCCTAGGATGGAAATAAGTCCTACGGTCATCCCTAGACCGCCTGGTCCTTACGTGGAAGAAACCTATGTATACCCTTACATCTCGCATGATGATGAGGGCAACGCTGTCCTCATGGACTATCGACCCGTGCTGGTGATGGTGTTAGGAAGAGGACAAGGTAGAGGCCTAGGAGGGTAGACACAGGATCCAGTCACCTGTTGGACTTGTGGTCACCCCGGTCATGTCTCATCACACTCCCTGAAAGAGAGCAGCAAAACAGAGACAAGGCTGACCAAAGGTGCACAAAGTGCAGAATCATCCATCTCTTTGTAGATTGCCCAAAGTGAAAGCCATCTTCTAGCTCAGCCAACGTACCATCTGTCCCATTAGGGCTGTTTGGTGTTGAAAACCTCGATGGGGAGGCCACACATATCCCATTGCGGGTCATGACCCGAGCCCAAATGAAGCAAGCCGGCATCTCTATGCTAGGACCTAGCAATCTTGATGCAACTTCGATAGGGAAGAAAATATGCGGATTTTCTTCCCTATCGAGGTTGCATCAAGGTTGCATCAAGATTGAGGTTTCTTCCCTATCGAGGTTGCGTAAGAAGAAGAGATCGGAAGCTAAAGTCGCACTAAAAACCGAGAGTGCTATGACTCTACCTGCTAGAAATAAGGTTTCAGATGTAGAGGCAGAGACTTCAGCCCCTAAGACGGCCGAAAAGGGAAGCGCTAAGGTAGGGGAATACCCGCATCCAAAGCGACAGTTAGAGGCCATAGAAAAGGTGAAGGAATGGGTGAAGGAGACTCAAGAGCATCTCAAGGACACTAAGCCCATCATAGAGGATGAGATCGATGATCTCTCTAGCGCAAGCACGCCAATAGCACCGCCCCAACCTAAGTCGGCAGAAGCAACTATGTCACAAGCAGTGCCGCTAAGACCAATCCTTAATGCTACAGAGCCCCAGATCAGTCGCGGCCATTGGCTAGGACAATCTAGGTTAGGGGAAAGACGAGTATCCTGACCACGCTAGTGACTACCCCTGTAACACTTAGCCTAGGAGATCTGCTTAGGCAACATCCTACCCTATGGCAAGATCTTAAGCAGTGGGTTGAAGGCTCAAGAGAGCAGGTCGCGGCATACCCTCAAGACAATGACACAGAAACGCAAATACCGAGCTTGAGGATGCACTCTATGCCTAAATCCTTACACGTCAATGCCTTCTAGGAAGGTTCCGAGATGCATGCGGTCTTGCCGGTTTTAGCCCTAGGTGACACAACAACAAAGGGAATCATAGACAGGGAGCTGGGGTTAGTGTGCTTAGCCACACAGTGCTTCAGACTTGGGGAAACCCGCCTGTCGAAACTGCTAGGTTTAATGTTACATTAGCAAATGGCATGAGAGTGAAGCCATTCGGGGTACTTAAGAATTGGCCAATGAAGATCGCAGGTGTCCAATTCTCTGTTGACTTTATACTCATGAAGGGAGTGGACTACGATATCCTATTAGGCCGACCCTGGATGCGCAACGCTAGAGTCATCGAAGATTGGGATAACCACTTGATCTTCCTTGGCAATAGAACGGATGCCGTAAGGATAGAGATGGACACTTGGAAGACCTCACCAGTTGACCTAGACGCCATCTCTGCTATGCTCAAGGGTAAGACTCAGGTCAAGAAGTCTTATGGGCCCTTGACCAAGTATATCCCATACCCAGAGGATGAGCGGGATTGGATGCACGTTCTCGCTACAATCAACCTGCCATTCTTAGATCATGAGGCGTATGAGCAAGCCATCAAAACGATCAGCAAGTCTAACGAAGCACTCTCTATACCAGTCTGCATGATGGCAGGAAGCCTCCACGGAAAGCCTAAGTCTGTCACCTTCCAAGTACCATCCGACAAAAGGGAACTCCAAGGGATACTGGAATACCTAACGGACAAGCTAGCTGGCAATCCAGCTGCAAACTTCAAACCACTCCAGGATCTCTTAGAGGAATTCAAGTGGCAATGGACCAGGGTCTATGATTTAAACCTCATGTATAATTGGGCCCTAGTTCCTGACCAACGACACGAGACATACCAAACCCTAGGAGACGACGAGCAGTTGGATGACAAAGATTCTAGCAACGAATACGAATACCGTAGAATACGGCATTGAAGGACAAGAAATTGAGCAGATACGAGTAGACTCCAAGCCGCAGAAAAGGCAGACCTTTAGGGTAGAGTGAGGAGTCATGCGCATGGAATGTGATCGCGCTGGGTTGGAACATGTAGGAGCCATAGACCTTGAGCAAGCAGGCCTATCCTAGCCAGGAATGACATCAGTACTTAAGATTGAATCACCATCTGAACTATGGCCACCAGGGGAGACCACCTCTTCTAGCGAAGATGGAGGGTTTGACTCTGAATCGGAAGTTAGTTCAGATAGTGATCCAGAGATCCCTAGGCCGCCCACGACTAGACGTACCAAGGGGGACCTACCCATCCACCTGAGGCGCAGACGGTTAAGGCAGGAAAAGGTAAAGCAACCCAGGGATACACGAACAGAAGAACAGCGAAAGCCGCAGGACCTCCCTAAATGCTTCACGAAATTCAAAAAAGGGGATAGGGTAGTAATTATGTTAGGTGCCAAACATCAAGGGCAAAGGAGCAAACCAATCAAGGGACCAGCTAAAGTCAAGGAGGTAGACTTAGCCTAGGAAGGGGAAACACCCCGACCAGTATTCATTGCCGATGACTTGACTGATGAAGAAGAAACGAGTCTTGTCGCTCTCTTGCGAGAGTATATAGATGTGTTTGCCTGGTCCTTAGAGGAGCTTAAGGGGGTAGATACGAGTCTCGTGACTCACAACATACCCATGACGCCAGATGCAACGTCAATCAAGCAGCGACCGTACCCTATGAATCCAAAACATGCTCATGCTGTCAAAGAGGAAATTGACATGCTGATGAGAGCTGGATTCATTTACGAAATTGAGCACACATACTGGATATCGCCCATAGTCATTATGATGAAGAAGAATGGAAAAATCCGAGTGTGTGTCAATTACAAGAAGGTGAACACTGCTACGAAGAGGGACAACTATCCATTGCCGTACACCAAGCATATGCTTGAGAGGGTGGCAGGCAAGGAAGCCTGCAGTTTTCTGGATGGCTTCTCAGGGTACAACCAGGTGCAAGTGCATCCTGCGGACAAGCACAAGACCGCCTTTGCCACTGAGTGGGGCATCTTTGCATACATAGTCATGCCCTTCGGGTTGACCAATGCCCCTACCACTTTCCAACGTCTCATGTGCACCATATTTAAGGACATGCTTTGTAAGGAGTTAGAAGTCTTTGTTGACGATCTCTGTGTCCACTCGGATCGAACACTTAGACAAACTCCTCGTAGTCTTTGAGCGGTGTCGCTTGTATCGTCTCTCCTTGAACCCCTTAAAGTGCCAGTTTTGGGTTAAGCATGGATGCATCTTAGGGCACATGGTGTCGAAGAATGGCATTGCCACTGACTTCTCGAAGGTCAAGGTTATTGTTGACCTTCCACCCCCAATTAACTACAAGGGAGTTCAATGCTTCTTAGGCCATACGAGGTACTATCGCCGGTTTGTACTGAACTATGCGTTGATCACCAAACCATTATACAAGCTACTAATCGTCTTCGAATGGACCGAGGCATGCCAACAAGCGTACGAAGAATTGAAAAAGGCTCTAACAACAGCACCAATTCTACGAGCCCTAGATTGGACCATTACCTTCCACATGCACATCGACGCTTCTAAGTTTACCTGGGGGCAATGTTGTGCCAACCTGGTGAACACAACTTAGATTATCCAGTGAGCTTTGCTAGCAGACAACTCACTGAGACGGAAATGAACTACTCGACAACAGAAAGAGAGGGATTAGCCATGGTGTTCGTTGTGAAGAAATTCCGGCATTATCTTTTGGCCACACCCTTTACCTTCTTCATGGACCATCAAGCCTTGCTCTATCTTGTAAACAAACCTTGTGCTACAAGACACATAGCTTGATGGCTCCTTCTACTTCTAGAGTTCGATTTCTCAGTGGTAGTACGAAAGGGAAAATAGCATTACATGGTTGATCACATGTCATGCATCCCCATGGGAGAAGCCACTAGACAAGGTATCGTTGATGAATTACCTGATGCCCATCTATTTAACCTGTCTAGCGAGAGAGAGTTATTCAAGGCTGATCTAATACCATATTGGGCGGATGACATAGTCCAAGTACTTGAGCACGGACTACTTGAGTGACCAATAGAAAAAGCCCGACTTAGGCGCTTAATCCTTAAGGTCTAGCCCTATCAGCTGATTGTAGGCCAACTCTATAGGCTGGGGCAAGACGGATTGCTGCGTAGATGCGTATGTGAGCATGAGATGCATGATGTGCCCTCGGAGGCACACAGCAGCATTGCGGGAGAACACTTTAGCGGAGACATGATAGCACAGAAGGTGCTACAGTCTCAACTGTGGTGGCCCACACTTTTCCATGATGCCACGCAATTCGTCAAGCATTGTGACGAGTGCCAACGGACAAAAGTCCCGATTCGCAAGGATCAGATGGAGTTGACCCCAATTATTGCTCCGACAACCCTTTGAAAAATGGGGAATCAACTTCATAGGACCCATCAGTCCTGCGGTGCAGTACTCACAAGCCAAGTACATCATTGTAGCCACGGATTACCTCACAAAATGGGCAAAGGCAAGAGCCACAGGACGACTGCCAAGTTCTTATGGGAGCAAGTGATCTCGCGATTCAGCTGCCCCATCGAACTGGTCAGTGACTAGGGCATGCACTTCATCAATGAAGTGATAGCGCATCTCCTGTCCACCTTTCTCATTATCCATCGCAAATCATCTCCATACTACCCTCAAGCGAATGGTCAGGCAGAATCCACATGACCAAAGTAGTCTCAGCCTCACGTAGCGACTGGGACAACAAACTTATGGCGGCTTTGTGGGCTTATCGTGCAGCTTATAAAATGGCTGACGGTCAAACCCCATTCAGGCTGACCTATGGAACAAAAGCAATCCTACCCTTAGAATTCTTTGTTCCTAGCCTGAGAATAGCCCTTCAAGAATGATGGGAAGGGAAGGAGGCATGGACGCAACACCTAGTCGAGCTTGAACGCCTATCAGAGACCCATCTTCTAGCCACCCATGCACTTATATGTGAGAAGGCCCGTCGCAAGAGTTGGTTTGACAAGCATATCAAGCAGCGCGACTTTGAACAGGGCGACTTAGTGCTGCTCCACTCCGTTTAGGGACATAAACAGAAAATGAAATTTCGAGGCTTTGGACCCTTCAAGGTCCGTGTGATCAGCCGCACAGACAATGTCGAACTCGAAACCTTAGATGGTGAGGGAATAGGCTTCTTCAATGGCAGTCGTGTCAAGAAGTACTACCCTCCCACCCATCCTTTGCACGAGCCCCCGATGTTACAACCGCCTCTGTCAAAGAACGAGTGGCCACAATCATGGAGATTGATGATGAGGATGAGGAAGCTGTAGAGCCCGCATACCTCCATATAACGGTCACTGCAAAACAAACCTGCGCTTTCAACACTCTGATTGATGAGGGAGCAGACTACAATGTCCTAACTCACGATCATTGGACCAAACTTGGCAGCCCACCACTTCAACCCACGAATGCTAAATTAATCCCATATGGGGCCCATTCCTACGCACTCCTCAGCAAGTGCAAAGTAGCCGTTTCTATCGAGTCTGAGACTCGCAATGATTTTTTATGTGTTGCCAAATGCTAAAGACGGAGTGGCTGCTAGGACGCACTTTTAAAAAGCAGACTCACTGCAATGTTGATTATGAGTCGCAGCGCATCCACCTTGCAATAGGCAACGTTCACGTTGTCACAGCTTTCAGCAAGGGCTACGCGACTTCACCACCGTCCACAAAGCCACCGACAGAATCCTCCATGACCAAATCTACGAAGGGGGGTAGTGCGCAGCCACCACCTTCTAGAATTCAAGAATCACAGCCCATAGTAGCAAAACATCAGGCTCAACAGCCTAGATTTCAATGGAAGCCCAAACAATCGCAACCACCGCCTAGGAGTCGACACTCCTATCCTCGTAGGACCAAAAACTCTAACCCTAGGAGGCCAAGACGCAGTAACAGAAAGCGCCGCATGATCAAGCAACGATGGGTCCCCAAAGCCCTCTTACATGCGCAAGGCTACTATGAGGGAAATACCTGCCTGTGGATCCCTAAGGCCCATGCGGCCAAAGGCACCATTCATACACGGCCCTCAAGCTTGATCAAACCGCGTCCCATAAACCCTCAAACCCACAAGCCACAGTGCTCTCCTGAACCACAACCATCCGCCTCATCCATGCCTAGACCCAAGGGAGTCCCACAAGTCTACCAGCCCAAGCCGCAGGCTCCGTCACAAGAGTCATCACCCGGCGAAGTCAATCCAGCTCCCCAACTCCAACCTGAATGCAGCAGCCCATCCGTCATGACTGCTCCCAATCCACTCAACATCCAAACGGCCCAACCACAAACTCACGAACCGTCCCAACCACCCATCTTCGTTGTCAAAAGTTCTTGTTCTGTCAAACCTCAACCACCTGTCGGCCTTACACCCTCCTATGAACGAAAATCCTTTTTAGCGCTAGTCGTTGACCTCGCTGAGGACACCGGGGATGATGTGGTGGAATGCATTAAATGACACGATGCCACCTTCGTGTCGCTAGCCCTCAACTACAACCGCTTGGACTTAGGTCTATTAGAAGAACCCTTTGCAACAGAAGTGCGCAATATGCCTTGCTCTTGGGAGACCTTTGAATCCGCATTTGCAAAAGCTTCTCGCTCTGCTCTGAGTTGCTCAACAACAAGATCTCTAAAGAGCAAGCCATTAAACAATGTCTCATCACATCCTACGATCAGCAAACCACTTCTGCTATCACTGATCAGGAAATCACATAGTTATCCAAGCTCGCTAATACTGACTCCACGTTTTTGAAGCATTGGTACACTCTTAGGCTGCAATGGGAAGTTGAGGGGTGCCGCATAATGACCAACGCTGAGCAGCGCCACGCAATCAAAACACCAGAGTACGATCCCACTTATGTCGTGCCAACCTCGTATCGAGTATTAATCACTCTTCATGGCCGACCCATGGAAGAGCACATCAAGGGGCATCCCTACCTTGACCGCCTCTTAACAGAGGAAGAACTCCACATTGCTAGCCAAGTCGATCCTGGCGATCTCCTAACCGATGTTCTAACATACATCATGCACATGGGTATCCGTCCATTTGATTTAGACCGTGAAGCTCAGATAGAGTACAACCCCAACTTCTATGCTTGGCTCTTGCGCAAATAGACTGACGCTCTGTATGCTGAATGCCCTTGTCCTCTCAACCTCCAATTCTGGGACAGATTCTTCTCGTTCCAAAGGGGGAGGGGGTAAGGTGGAATTTAAAGAGTGAACCAAGTATGAAATGTCAATAAAAGTTGAAATGCAATGGTAAAAGTCTAAAAAGAAAAGTTAAGGCTATACTCAAAATATTTTAGATCAATAAAATCTGCTACGCTTTTCTTCTTTCAGCAAGTTACTTGTCAAAAAGCACTAATAATGGAAATGGCTGAACTTGCAGGCATTTATCATGGCAAGCCAGGACAAGGCTAGCAAGCTCCCCTTCTCGGAGGAGGAGCAAGCGAAGTACGGGCTCACGGTGGAGACTAGAGCCTTTAGCCAGTTGAAGTTCCGTCACATCTTCAACCTTGAAGATGTTGCCATCAAAAAGCCGGCAGTGCGCCAGATTATAGACTAGTGCCATCTGCAGAAATACCTAGAAGCAGTAGGCCAGAGGGTGGACTACACCTAGTGTGCCGACTTTTTGCGCACCTTTAACAGAATCAGAGGCACCATCACGGTGCGCGAGAATGAAGCCACCCGGCAAGTACAAATTGAGCTGACCCCGGAATTGGTGGAAAGGGTACTGGAGCTGCCAAATAAAGTGGAAAGAAAGCCGAAGAGGGACGTCTACACCATGTTGGGAATGGACAAGGTGAAGCTCCATACCAACGATGGGATTAGCTTGGCAGACATCCCAAACCCAAATATCCAGCTGCAAGCAAAAATGGTGCACACTTTGTTTTCGAGCTAGAGGTACAATACCATAATGAGCCGGATCAATGTGCCTCTTCTCTACAACATTGCGGCACAATCACTAGACGAGGTAAACCTGAACGGGTTTGTGAGGAGAACCATAGAGGCTTCAACTAAGGCTCTAGAAATGGGAGGAAGAGCTGCTGGAGGAGAATCCCCATCGTCCAGATCAAACGCAAGGCATCATCCTCCAAGGCCTCAACCATAGGGTTTGGAGGCATCCTTACTGCCATAATCCGAGAAGCACTAGGGCAAGGACGGGAAGAAGAAGATAAGAAGGGAGACAAAGAAGGAAGTGATGAGTCACCATCACAACCCCCACCTCATACAGAAGAATAGCACAGGTCTTCAAAGGAAACAGAGACTGACAAAGACAAAGAGGGAGAGTCCCAGGGCAGCCCCCACAGAGGCACACAGAACAAAGAACGAAAGCCCTGCATGGAAAGAGGGAAGAAGAGCGCAAGAAAAAAGAAAAAGAAGATTTGGAGAGGGCTCAGAGGGAGTCGCTCAGGGATGAGGAGGAGAGAAAAAAGAAGGAGCAAGAGGGGCCAAGATTAGCTGAGATGGAATCAAAGAAGGCAGAGGAGGAGAGGAAGAAGACTGAAGAGGAGTTGAGAAGAAAGGAAGAGGAAGAAATAGCACTGGCCACCCGTTGCACCATTGAGGAGCAGCACAAAAGAGATGAGGAGGGCTCAAAGAGCCCACACGGAAATCACACCCCCGCCCCCAGCAGAAGGAAAAGGCAAAGAACCAATGGCGCCGATTCCCCCTCTCTTTGTACCTACCACACCAACCACTCTCACCACGACAATGCCCACTACCACTGCCACCCAAGGCTCCACTCCCAAGGTCGATCTCAGCAATGACTTGGAGTGGGTGCAGTTTTTGGTTGACAAGCAGATGGGCCAGGGAGGAGGAGAGGTCACGCCCTCTACACCCGGAACTAAGAGACCTATAGCTGTTGATGCAGAGTCGCAAAGGGACCCAAAGAGACAAAAAATAGAAACTTCCACCACCTCCGTCCCCACAACAGGCATGCTAGCACAAGAATATGATGAATACATGAAGCAGCTGCTAGCTCAGCTGGAAAAGGCGAAGGAAGAGAAGAAAGCAGCGGCTGCTGAGCTAGAAGCTGATAAAGAGGCTAGAGCTGCCTTCCAGCTAGAAACAACGAGGCAGCTAGCCGTAGCTCTGAGAGAACTACATGAGCCGAAAGGGCAGCTCCAGGAAAAGGAGGATGCGGAAGCCGAGTATCAGACCAAGGCCAGTGAAGATACTGAGATCATGGCATCTTTAAGACAGCGAAATGATGAACTTATAGCATTTTGCGAGGATCTGCAGGCCCAGGGGGAGAAGATCCATAAGGCTGTGAATGACCTTGAGAGTGGAATCTTGGTGCCGGAAAGTGCTTAAAAATAGCTAAAAATTATGAATTTCAAGGGGCAAATATTCACCGTCAAAGGCGGTGGCTCGATCTAGGACGATTTTAAGCGTCAAAGTGCTTTAAAAGCGCCCGAGTGACACTTGTTGATTTTTCATAATTTTTCAGACAATCGTGCGGGTTGGCACGAGCTACTGGCCAATGCGGGATGCTAAGCCGGACGCCCAGGATTTTTCAAAGCTCAATTCCGAGTCCGGACGGGGAAATGGCCAAGAAACCGGTCAAGATACGAAGAGGTGGACAAAATTTGGCCAAAATGGGCAAGTGACCCTTGGGAGCCCAATTTTTAATGTAGCATGAAAGTTTGATGTAGGAGATGAAGAAAAAACGTGGAGAGAAGGCGTAGACAGGAGGCGCCGAAATTTGCCCTCCATGGATGATGGTGCTCCCTCCTGCCTGTGAACAACCATGCCAACTGATCACTGGCCCTCATTCCCTCCTAGATGCCAATCATTTCGCCGCCCTTCGCTCGCGCAATGATGCTCTCTTTGAAGATCTCTGATTTTAGTCTTTCTCTCTCCTCCCTCTCTCTCTTCTAAAGGCAAGTTCATGTGGGAAGAAGAAGGAAGAAGAAAGAATGATGGAGGCTTGTCCCGCATGGATCGGATTGCTCCATGGGCTGGAAATGGTGATTTGTGATTATGCTGGACATGAAGTGTTGCTGATTTTCAAATTTGCAGCCATGGACATGAAACCCGAAACACGCAAATAAGCGGTAATTCAAAATTTTCAAAGGAAATTTGAGATTTTATGGCTTTTGATTGATAAAATGTTGTTCATGTGGGCTAAAAATGTTTATGTTGCTGTTTTCCATGAGTACTTGCTGGTCATAATCAGAAAATCAAAAAAATATGCATCTTGTGGTTCAAAATAATATGCTAAAACACGTAAAATATGGAAAATCAAGGGAAAATGATGGTTTTGGGCATAAAAATGGAAAAATGAATAGGAAGACCAACTAAATCTTCAATTTTGCTACAAGAAGGAACTAAGGGCCACAGCCCATAACCTATTTTGAATTTTCAGTAATAAAATAATGCAAAAAATAAGGGAAAATCCAAGAAAAATAGAGAAAATTCACTAAAAATATGGAAAAAATGCATTTTGGGTGTGGAAAATTAATGAAAATTAAGAACAATGTTTGTGAATGTTTGTGGGGACTGAAGCATGAGGATTTGCCTCAGTTCAACCTCACCTTCTTGTCCTAGTGTGTTTTTTCCGCTTTGTATACATAAAATGATGGCAAAATGCCCTATAAATCTATGCAACAATGCAACATTTGATCGATGGGAGGGTAGAGTGGTTAAAGTGTGTCTAAATGTGGAGTAAAATGATGAAAAGATTACTGTTTTTGTTTGCATGCCATATAGGTCGGTGAATAATCATAAAATAAGGGCCTAGTAGTACGAGGGTTCCCTTGGTGCTAGGTTTGTGCAACGCCGCATAAGAACGGTAGTTGGAAATCATTGAAAGGATGTTTTCCACATGTGCACAATGTTGATTTCATAATTGTTTGAGCACTTGGCATCCACAATATGCATAAATCATGGAAACATTTGAAGGTATCAGAAATCCTGGATGCACAGCAATTGCTTTCATTAGGACTTTGACCCACATTGAGTGAGAGACAGGGCACCCTAAGCCACAGGCTAGTTGTGGGGTCTAGGAAAAAGAGAAGTAAGGACAATGGTACATTCCTGTATACGATTAAATGGTACCTTGAGTGGACTTTTGTGCGAAATGTTTATATGTTGAGCGACGCATCGAGGGGCCAATCCCTAAGGTGTAGGAGAGTCGCAAAGGGTTGACGGCATTCAGCCGTAGGAGGAACCCCATGTGTGTGTGATTCGAGCCTGTTGGCTATGTGAAAGGGACTCCCTCTAAGGAGTAATATTGGGTTAGGATCAGTTGGCATACAACGTATTACAAACGCAATGTTTAGGAAAGCAGAGATTTTGATAGATGCTCCTGGCCGCGAGGCCGAGGGGTTGTCTTGTGCGTAGTGACGAGGCCCGGCTAGTGCATGAGCCAGTGCCGGCCCGTTTTTTGGTCCATCAGTGGTGCGTCTGCCAGGAGCCGCTTAAAAGTGGCGGTCCTCGAATCCTGGTTTTCTAGGGACCAACTAGTAGTTTATGCCAAAGGATATTGAGATTGATCCGTTATTTATTGATAAGCATCGTCTAGCAGAAATCCAAAAGCAAGAAAGAGACGAAAGAGCTAGGCGACGTGCTGAAATTTTTAGGAGATATTCCCTTAAGCGTAGCGGTGCTGAACCCTTACGAGAGAGTGGATCTAGTGGTCTTGGGGCCACAAGCAGCAAGTTAGGAGAAGGTGGAAGCTCTAGTGCTCCCCTTCCTGCCATAAGCCAGTCCACGTCAATTGCGGGAGGTGTAACCCCACCGTCCCCTATTCCTAGTGCAAATCCAATCCTTGTCATGGCGCAGCCTATTGCAATTCCAGTGGGAACGACGGATTTGCCGGCTCTAGGTTACCCGCTACCCATTTTTAATGGGTTAGTTGAGGAAGATGCGGAACTCCACATTAGGGAGTTTCAAAAGCTGATGTTTAACTGTCGCATTCAAGAAGAAGGGCATTTAATGATGTTCTTCAATATGACTCTCAAAGGAAGAGCTGCTATATGGTATCATGGTTTAGAAGCCGGAACCATATTGAATATTGATGCATTTTATGGAGCTTTTCGAAGGGAGTTTGCCCCTGAAAGGGGTGGGCAATATTGGTTGCGTGTACTCAACGTGACCCGCCAAGAACCACATGAGGATATTCGTGCTTATGCGAAGAAAATAAAAGAGGTTTTCCGTAAATTGGACACCTCTATTCCTATCCCCGCAGCTGCCCAATTGCAATATTTCCTACATGGTTTGGACTTTAATATCCAATTGCAGTTGAGTAGTGTCCCCTTGGGGGATATAGATACTGCCATTACACGAGCACAAGACATGGAATCCCGACTACAAGCAGCCTATGCTTCTCGAGGCAATTCGAATATGGGTTTAGTATTGGGAAACAATATGGCAATGGCCAATGGTAGTAGTGGCCAAGGGATAGCAATGGCTAACCCTAATGGGAGAGGGAACATGATACAGAATGTGCCTTTATCACCAGCTCCCCCTAGCATGTCGATGCCTACGGGCAGTCAAATGGCTCCAAATGTCGATGCCTACGGGCAGACAACCTGTGCCTAATCGAATTGTTAGGCCGATGGAACGACATGGTAATGACCAAGGCTATGAGTCGAGTTCTTCCAATGTTCTTGGCGAGGTTAAGGACATGATGAAGCATTACACTGACATGATTACGGAGCAGTATCGACAAATAGCCGTTGATGTCAACTTCCTTAAAAAACAACAAAATTTGATAGGAAGTAGATACCCAGAGGAGGGTGCACCGTCGAGGTTTAGTTGCAAATGGTGTGGTGGGCAGCACTATCCAAGAAATTGCCCAATGTTAAGTGAGACATTTGTGGAAAATCTGGCCATTTAGCAGCTACTTGCTGGAGTAAGATCAGTTCCCTCCAGCGCGGTAGTCGGCAGCCAGGGCCTGTTAATCATCGTGCCCAAGGAAATGATTCCCAGCGAGAAGATGGGCCTAAACAAATACTTCAACGACCAAAGACTACAGTGGAGGAGCTACCAAGTGGTAGTGGGGTTAGTTTGATTGAGGCTGTACGCGTTAACGATGCTGAAACCTCTAATCTGCGAGCTGTTCTTACAAGAGGTCAAAACGGTAGAGAAGCCGACAAGGATAAACCTGTCGACGGAAACCCTAAACAAGGCGACAAAGGAACGCAAGTTTTGGATCCTTCCATGGAAGGGGGACCTTTGAAGCCCGTGGAAAGTAAAGCCGATAAGGAACCACCAAAGAAGAAGGTGAAAGTTAAAAAAGAGGCAATAAAGCCGGTTCAGCGACCTAAAGAGCGGATAGTTTGGCGTGAAAAGCGAGCTCTATCAAACTATCATGAATTCGATTTGGCGAGCTCTCTTTGCGAAGTCAAGCCGGATGTGAATCTTTTACAGCTTATTAAGCTTTCCCCAGGAGTACGCAAGGAATTTAGAAAGATCCTACGTACCGGGTATATCGTAGAACCTTTGGGTATTGTGCGAGTTGGTGATGACTGGTTCGAGCATGCTGAGAAGCATTGCCCAAGGGTTGCAGCCTATGTCGATGGGATATTAGTAGATTATGCCATTGTCGACACGGGATCATCTGTTAACATTATGAGTTCTGAACTGATGGAAAGGTTGGGTCTTGCGATCCAGAAAGATACCTCCACAATTCTCAGAATGGCAGATGATAGTTTGAGACAGCCGGAAGGCTGCATTACTAAGGTCCATGTTACTGTTGCCAATGTAGAATGCTTGTTGGACTTTAGGGTGATTCGTTTTGCAGGCCGTCCAAGTTACCAAGTATTACTCGGACGACCTTGGATCTTGCAAGCGGACTGCCAAGTGGATATACCCGCCGGTCGGCTAATATTTGGCAGAGGTGCCCAGCGCGTAGTGGTTGATGCTTATCCTGAGTCCCCGCAGCGTGAGAGAGCTCCTCTGTCTTCTACAAAATTGGAGACATTAGAGGATTTATCTGCCAATGAGACATCATCGAGTGATGAGTCCAAAGAGGGATCCACCACGGAAGACATCTATCAGATCACTTTGAATGAGCCGATAGAGGGCCAAGATCGTATAAGAGATGCAAATGTTATCGAGCTAGACCTTGGTACGCCTGATGATTCGCGGCCAATCAAATTAGGTTCTATGCTCAGCTCAATAGAAAGGGAGGACTATGTGGCCTTGATCCAGGAATTCCATGATATCTTTGCATGGAGTTATGATGAGTTAAGAGGCATCCCTCCTAGTCTTGCTGTTCATACAATTCCGTTGAAAGAGGGCAGTCGTCCTGTACGGCAGAAAGTAAGGCGTATGCCTTTCGAACTGAGGGACGGGCTGTTTGAAGAGTTATAGAAGCTTCGAAAAGCGGGTTTGATTTTTCCTGTGCAACATACGGAATGGTGTTCGCCGGTTGTGATAAGAAAGAAGAAGAATAATCAAATCCGATTATGTGTAGACTTTAGGGAGCTGAATAAGCAGACAGTTAAGGACTACTACCCGTTGCCATTTATTGACCAGATTTTGGATCAATTAGCGGGTAGGGAGATATATTCGTTTATGGATTGCTTTGCAGGATACAACCAAATGGCAATTGCAGAAGAGGACAAGTTGAAAACAACTTTTATCACTGTATTTGGTACTTTTGCGTGCCATGTGATGGCCTTTGGTTTATGCAATGCGCCTGGTTCATGGCAACGAACAGCAGATAAGACATTCGGTGACATATCCCCTGAAGAGTTGAAGGTGTTTATTGATGACTTAGGGGCTGCCACCGTGAGAGGAAGGCAGTTGATCATTTTAAGAAAATGCTTCGAGCGTTGTAGACAATTTTGCATCGCCCTAAACCCACGGAAGTGTGTTTTTGGAGTACATTATGGGCTTTGTTGGGTCATGTGGTCACTTCGGTAGGAATTGCGACAGACCCCGAGAAGGTTAAAGTTATAATTGCCATGGGTCCACCACGCACTCCGAAAGAAGTTCATAGCTTTCTGTCTTCAGTTGGTTACTACTGTAGATTCATCAACGCCTTAGCAGAAAGAACGTTGCCGCTTACAAATTTATTGTCCTTTAGTTGTTCATTTGTATGGGGTGACCCTTGTAAGGTAGCATTCGAGGATGTGAAACAAGAGCTAGCAAGAGCACCCGTTTTAAAAGCACCTAAAAGAGGAGAGGTGTTCTATATATTCTCAGCGACCACCATGTATAGTATCAGCTGCTGTTTAGCCCAAATTTGGGAAGAGAAGTGGTACCACCCGATTGCTTTTGCTAGCCGAAAGCTGGGGATATCCGAAATCAACTACACTTACATGGAGAAATTGTGTCTAGCGATGGTCTTTGGGACCAAGAAATTCAGGCATTATATTCTCTATGAGAAAGTCGTGCTTTATACGAAGGCGAAGGGACTTCGATTATTGATGAATAAGCTACAGCCGCCTGATCGTCTAGCAAAGTGGTTGATCACTTTGCAGGAATTTGATTATGAAATCAGGAGTAAGCCACCAAGGTTGCAAGGCATCGTGGAATGTCTTGTGGACTTTGGGAAGCCAAAAGAATCTGTGGCCGAAGGTAGTGACATGGAGTCGTTATTTAAAATAGATACGGCATCTATTCCCTCCTGGTATGCTGCAATAACGCATTATTTATCAACAGGAGAGGCGGGATCCGAATTATCTAAAGCTGAGAGAAGGAAAATTAAGCAGCAAGTGTTAAAGTTTGCTTTGATCGCAGGTACATTATATCGGCAAGGGGTTGATGGTATCTATCGCCGGTGTGTGATGCCTGACGAGGTGCCATTCATTTTGGAAGAGTGCCATGATTCTGCTTGTGGTGGCCATTTTGCTGGACGGCTTACAGCACAAAAGGCTTTAAGAGCAGGTTATTGTTGGCCTGCCATCTTCCAGGATGCGTTTGCGTATGTTAAGAGATGCGATATTTACCAACGACATGATAGTCGAGAGAATAGGAAACGACCACTCACCCCTATTATGGTGATACTTCCATTTGAGAAGTGGGGAATAGATTTTGTGAGTCCTATTACTCCGTCCTCGACTACACAAAAAAGGTACATCATTGTAGCAACTGACTACTTCACAAAGTGGTCAGAAGCACGTGCAACAAAGAAAGATGATGCTAAAGAAACTGCTAGTTTCCTTTTAGAGCAGATAATATGCCGGTTTGGTCCGCCAAAAGAATTAGTGTCGGACCGCGGAACCCATTTCCTAAATAAGGTGATTAAAGGTTTGACAGAGATGTGGCAAATCAAGCATAACAAGACAACCCCATATAATCCGCAAGCCAATGGGCAAGTTGAAAGCACCAACAAGTAGCTTGTGGGCCTGTCCAAAATTGTGTCGAAAAAGAAACGGGATTGGGATAAAAAGTTATACGTGGCAGTGTGGGCTTATAATACGACCTTCAAACAAGCCACTGGCCATACCCCGTTCAAGTTAGTATATGGGGAGGAGTGTGTCTTGCCTTTAGAAATTGAGCTGCCAACTATTTGGTTTACCATCAATCATTCTTTGAGCGGTGAAGACGCACTTTTTGAGCGCTTGACGACACTGGCACATTTAGATGAGCTTAAGCTGCAGAGCTTATTGCACCAACAAGTGGCAAAGTGCCGAATGAAGCAGCTACATGACCTCAAAGCCAAGAAATATACCTTCAAGAAAGGACAGCTTGTTCTATATTATGATGCACGACGTGAATTATTTCCAGGCAAGCTAGAGCCCAAATGGGACGGGCCCTATAGGATCGTTAGAGTAGGAAAGAATAAATCCACAGTCTTGTTAGCTGACCTTGAGGGGATAGAATTTAAAAATAAGGTTAATCTTAATAAGATTAAATCTTATTATTTCTAATTGCACTAATGCTATGACTGCCTTGCAGGTCTAGGCGAGATCGATCAAACATCTGCAAGGAAATCGTGATAGAGGTTGATGGGTCGTCTGATCCCTTATTTAGAACACCCATATTTAGAACAGAGGTATCGTCAGGGAAAGCTCATTTGGTGGAGCAAAGGATACAAGGTGATTGAGCAAGAAGGCGGGACATTTATTTGGGAGATCAAGGTCTTCTGCCATCACTGCCTACAAATTTTGACGAGCATCCCTATTGAATTCAATGATGATGGAGGGATGGAGCCTACAATCCACCCGTTGAATATGCTGAATTTTGATTACCATAATTACGAGTAGAGTTCAGGATGGCGGGATATGTAAACCCTTTATGGACGTACACCTTGTACTTTGATGGGGCGTCCAGGGGTGCATGCAGAAAAGGAAGTGTAGGAGTTGTCATCCGTGACCCCCGACGACGCATTGTCATGAAGTTAGCTGCTTATCTCGGGGCGAATTTTACCAATAATATGGCAGAATACAAAGCCCTGATTATGGGTTTGAATATTGCCAAGAAGGGTGGTATCCGCCAGTTATTGGTGAAAGGGGACTTTCAGTTGGTTTTAAATCAACTCAATGGGACATACATGGTACGAAACCCCATCCTTTGTATGTACCATCATACTGCCATAGCCTTGCCAGACGAACTCGATAGAGTGTCTTTTCAGCTGATTCCACGGAATTGGAATCAGTTTGCCGATTCTTTGGCTAATTTTGCATATGAAGAAGACCTCTTCTTTAATTGTGGCCCTTGTCCCGATATATCTATTGATGGTGAGACAGGACCCGTCGTTTGTGGGGTATGCTTTCTGAACATGCCCTCTTTGGCAGACGATGGTTGATCTGGGTGATGCAGAGGGTAAGCGAGACTCATCTGCCTTTATTATCTTGGACCCATAGACTGATTAGACGACATGTGATGCGAACACCTCTTGAGATATACGCAGGAGGGATGGGTCATAATTTAATACACCTAGTTTAGGGCTACGAGCCCTGTTTCCCTGGGAATGGTATGCTTTGATGTCTATCATAGTTGTTTCCAGGAGGATGTTATGCGTAGTATTGTTTGATTTCATTAGGCCAAGAGGGCTGATTCAGTGTTTGATTTCATTAGGCCAAGAGGGCCATTTCCCTGTCTAGTGCGGGTGCATTTAATGGGGGTTTTTGGTTTAAGTGTTGTGCTGGACAGGTTTCGCGGTTCATGGACTTCGGTGGAGCCTGGAGGAGCCTTTGCTGCGATGGAAGCTTCTTGTGGCCAATCCAGGTGATATCTCTCCTTTACGAGTACCTTTCTTTCTTGTTATATGTGCATTTGTACTTGTCGAGGGGATACATTTTTGTTAGGGACCGACAACCAAGGCATGAAGTCCCAGTTTTAGGCTAATTATGTTTTGAGGGAGGTCGGAGTAGTCATTGCCTCCTGTAAAGACATTGTCAGACATTGAAAGACCTGGTTTAGAAGGAAGTCCTAGTGGCCCTGTTTTGCTAGCCTGCTAGGTAGCCGTCCTAGGAGTTCTTGTTAGTAGTGAGGCAGTTAGAGAAGCCTGCCAGGAGCTAATAATAATGATGCCAAGAAACCCTGAACATCCTACAAGATGAATATAAATACGAAGGTGTGTAAAAAGGGGTTCTAACCCCTATCCCAAGAAAAGAAAAGAAATGGAAATATATAAGCAGTTGATCATTGCCTTGCGAGGGCTTGGTAGGTTCATGGGGACGAGTCAGACCCGAGGCCGATACCTTGTCTTCCTAGGGGTGGCTTCTTGCTGGAAAAAAAAAAGAGATAAAACAAGGAAGGTTGGAGCGAAAATAAAAGTGAGCGTTAGAAAAGGATTAAGTGTCGCCTTGCGAGGGCTTGGTAGGTTCTTGGGTGCCAAGACAGGTCCTGAGGCCGATGCCCTGTTCTCCTTGGGTCACTACGCTCAGCTCCCTCCTTTTTACATGCCCAAGTATGTTCATCCAATAACAAACCTAAAAGAAGAAATGTACTGAAAGAAAATACTTTTTGATCAGGCTATAGGAGTCCTCGCCTTGCAGGAACTCCTAGTGGTGTTGTTTTTAGTTGGTAAATAGCACAGACTACCACTTAGGGCAACCTCTTTGATCGGTTTTTTTAGTTTGGCTGTGTTGGAGCAGCTGGTTAGTGACTCACTTCGCCTCTTTTATTAGATGAAGCTTGGCCTACTCCTTGTGGATGTCATGCCTTGGTTCTGTCCAGGGGTAGGGGGAGCATTGTGCTGAGTTTTATTATATAATTGTTTTGTATCAGTTTGATGCTTCTTTGGTTGTTTATGTGCAGATATGTTCATGGATTCGACGGGCTGAGTCGCCCTATCCCGTGGTCGCCGATGAGAACGGAATCTTGGTGCCGGAAAGTGCTTAAAAATAGCTAAAAATTATGAATTTCAAGGGGCAAATATTCACTGTCAAAGGCGGCGGCTCGATCTAGGACGATTTTAAGCATCAAAGTGCTTAAAAGGCGCCCGAGCGACACTTGTTGATTTTTCATAATTTTTCAGATAGTCGTGCGGGTTGACACGAGCTACTGGCCAATGCGGGATGCTAAGTCGGATGCCCAGGATTTTTCAGAGCTCAATTCCGAGTCCGGACGGGGAAATGGCCAAGAAACCGGTCAAGATACGAAGAGGTGGACAAAATTTGGCCAAAATGGGCAAGTGACCCTTGGGAGCCCAATTTTTAATGTAGCATGAAAGTTTGATGTAGGAGATGAAGAAAAAACGTGGAGAGAAGGCGTAGACAGGAGGCGCCGAAATTTGCCCTCCATGGATGATGGTGCTCCCTCCTGCCTGTGAACAACCATGCCAACTGATCACTGGCCCTCATTCCCTCCTGGATGCCAATCATTTCGCCGCCCTTCGCTTGCGCAATGATGCTCTCTTTGAAGATCTCTGATTTTAGTCTTTCTCTCTCCTCCCTCTCTCTCTTCTAAAGGCAAGTTCATGTGGGAAGAAGAAGGAAGAAGAAAGAATGATGGAGGCTTGTCCCGCATGGATCGGATTGCTCCACGGGCTGGAAATGGTGATTTGTGATTATGCTGGACATGAAGTGTTGCTGATTTTCAAATTTGCAGCCATGGACATGAAACCCAAAACACGTAAATAAGCGGTAATTCAAAATTTTCAAAGGAAATTTGAGATTTTATGGCTTTTGATTGATAAAATGTTGTTCATGTGGGCTAAAAATTGTTTATGTTGCTGTTTTCCATGAGTACTTGCTGGTCATAATCAGAAAATAAAAAAAATATGCATCTTATGGTTCAAAATAATATGCTAAAACACGTAAAATATGGAAAATCAAGGGAAAATGATGGTTTTGGGCATAAAAATGGAAAAATGAATAGGAACACCAGCTAAATCTTCAATTTTGCTACAAGAAGGAACTAAGGGCCACAGCCCATAACCTATTTTGAATTTTTAGTAATAAAATAATGCAAAAAATAAGGGAAAATACAAGGAAAATAGAGAAAAATCACTAAAAATAGGAGAAAAATGCATTTTGGGTGCGGAAAATTAATGAAAATTAAGAACAATGTTTATGAATATTTTTGGGGACTGAAGCATGAGGATTTGCCTCAGTTCAACCTCACCTTCTTGTCCTAGTGTGTTTTTTCCACTTTGTATACATAAAATGATGGCAAAATGCCCTATAAATCTATGCAACAATGCAACATTTGATCGATGGGAGGGTAGAGTGGTTAAAGTGTGTCTAAATGTGGAGTAAAATGATGAAAAGATTGCTGTTTTTTTTTGCATGCCATATAGGTCGGTGAATAATCATAAAATAAGGGCCTAGTAGTACAAGGGTTCCCTCGGTGCTAGGTTTGTGCAACGCCGCATAAGAACGGTAGTTGGAAATCATTGAAAGGATGTTTTCCACATGTGCACAATGTTAATTTCATAATTGTTTGAGCACTTGGCATCCACAATATGCATAAATCATGGAAACATTTGAAGGTATCAGAAATCCTGGATGCACAGCAATTGCTTTCATTAGGACTTTGACCCACGTTGAGTGAGAGACAGGGCACCCTAAGCCACAGGCTAGTCGTGGGGTCTAGGGAAAAGAGAAGTAAGGACAATGGTACATTCCTGTATACGATTAAATGGTACCTTGAGTGGACTTTTGTGCGAAATGTTTATATGTTGAGCGACGCATCGAGGGGCCAATCCTTGGAGTGCATGAGCTAGTGCCGGCCCATTTTTTGGTCCATCAGACCTGGAGGTGGTACGAGAAGAGAGGGCTCGTAGGTATGAGCAAGAGATAGAAAAGTTAAAACAGGAGCTGAGTGCGAAGCAAGAGAAACAGGTATAGCTGAAGAAGGACATGCAAGACCAAGAGCAGCGAGACTGACAGTGCTGGCTCAAAGGCAAGGGGAGAGTCTAGAGGATATGAGAAAGAGGGCCGAGGAGTGGGCCATTCACAATGAAAGGCAAGTGAAGACTCTCGCCCAATGCCTAGGATAGCTTCAATGCTCAACAATGTGCTTTCATGACCACCCTGCTAGACGTAACAGTGCCAGAAGACAACGAGACCGTGGAAACAGCTTGTAAGAAACTAGGCATGGCACGCAGAGCACTAAAAGCAGGACTACAGCTGCCGGCTCGAATGACAAGAGCCAGCCCAAGCCTGGAAGAACAACATAATTCACTACTAGAGGTAGGGCTATCTCCCCAGGAGATAGACTCATTGGGGTTCACAACAGAGGCAGTGCAGCAAGAGCAACGGCAAGAGGGGGATGAGACCGACTTCAATTCCGAAATGGGGCCTCAAGAGGAGGAGTTGGTCCATCCACCCCCTTCGCCACCACCAGAAGACCAGCTGCCCACTGACCCATCTGCAGATAGAGCAGTCGCTCAAGAAGAAAGGCAGAGGAAGCTTATTGAAGAGGTCAGGGCTAGACAGAGGGCTCGGCCAGTGATAGCGGCCGCAGTGCCAATTCCGCCCATCCTAGAAGAGCGCCCTACACGCTTCCAAGCAGACATTACCGCCTGGGAGCAACAGGAGCTGAATAGACAACCCTATGACTTCGCTTTCATCTTTCTCATGAACTTAAGAAGATTTTTACCCATTAAAGTGGTGGACGAAGTCATAGGTGCCGCTGGAAGGCTTAGAGACAGGTGGTTGCTGGAAAGAGAGCAGTATCTGACTACATGGAGCAATGTAGGCAGCGAATACTGGCAGAACAAGGTATTCAGACCACCAAGATCTGTGCCAAGATTTGAAAGCCAGCCTCTATGGAGGAGAAGGCTATGTTTGATGAATATGGACACTTGGATGACCTTTTGCAATGCACTCCCCTCCGAGCGTAATGATCCCACTCACATGCTGTACCCTCGGAGGATTGGAGTCGATTTTGACCCAAGTGCCCATGGAAGGTATGATTTCCCAATCATATACAACCCTAATTGTACAAATTACGAGGATGCTCTTACCTTCACCCCTAGCGATCTATGTAATGCCATTGTACACTTCCTAGACACATTCTCCTCTTGCCCTGACCCAGCATTTATCACCACTTGTAATTATCTTCGCCTACTTAGAATTCTCCTTAGGATAGATCCCATTCCGCAAGAGCGCAACTTACCCCCTCTCTTCTTCGATCCTAACATGATTGATAGCTGTGCCATGGCCCGTCTCATGATGCGAGCCACGCTCCTACCCTCGTTTTGCCTAGCCCTTTTAGAGGATATGAGCGACAGCCGATTTTCGACTTGTAGTCATCCCTTCCTCTCCACCACCACACTCCAAACCCGCCTCGATCTACATAGGTATCTGCAAAGCCGACTCTTCCTTAATAGATCCCGCAAACCCCAACCTCCTTCCCAACATGATCAGAGTGAACAACGGTAGCCATATCCCCCTCTGTAACTTCTTCCCTTATTAACAACAAAAAAAAAGAGAAGAAAAGAAAAGAAAAGCAAAGAATGTACAAAAAGAGAAAAGCTAAGAAAGAAAGGCAAAGCAGAAAGCATGACAACACAAGCACTCACTTGTAGAAGCACTCAATCACCACATAAGCACTATCACTGCACCTAGGGGTTCTCAAGTTAGGCGTGCTCAGTGGCTTCGATTGGCCAGGTCCACTCCTAACCCCCTAGTCTCTTTTGCTCCCCCACTTCACCCTTAGGGCACATCAAGGGCAGGACATACCTAGGGAGGTAACACTCGCCTATGGTTAGACCTGTCACCCTAAGCCACTTGCACTACACCTCCATTGGCAAAAATGGGGTCCTCAAGTGTGGGACATCACCCAGGCTTGCCTGCGGTTAGACCCACCTCCCCATTCCAATAGCACGAGCACAGTACACTAACACGGTAGGTAGACACTCCCCTTAGGTAGAGCACAGCACCTTCTCCTGTCAGGCATCACAGAAAGCAATAAACCACCAACTTCAGAGGCCTCGTCAACCACTCGCTATCCATTTAACTTCTCTGACAACCATCCTTCCTCAGCTTCCACGAGCACCTGAATCTCCACGTGGCCCTCCCCTTTACATCATCATTTGTCCAACTACCTACCACTCTGCAACAACACAGAAGTGCCATGGGACTGGCACCCGTCTAGGAGGGGGGTAATGTTAACCCCGAATCAAGATGGTGGAAAATGAAGGAAAGAGTGGAAAAAGCATGGAAGAAGAGAAAAGACACGCAGACGACCTCTAAAAGCTAAGCCGAGACCAAAGGCACAACTTTAAATGAAAGGCGCCTCAAAAAACTTGGAAAACTCTTGTAAAAGAGCGCCAGGCTCCCTCCTGTGCCAATTGTAAAACATTAGACGAGCATAGGCTAGAGGCATAAGGATAGAAGAGGGAAATGGAAAAGGACCTTGCCACGATGGCCGGTCATGTAAAAAAGGGGATGGGTGCCCATGGGATTTTAGGGTTTGTATATAAAGTTCAATAAGTGAATGGAAACTCATTCTTTTTGGTGTGTGGCAAAAGGAGTCTTCATCTTCTTCTCTTCTTCTCTCCTTCTTGCTTGTGTGTGCTCTTGAGAGAGGGAGTGTGAGAGTGTGAGGGAGTGAGTGTGTGGGAGTGAGGGATCAAGAGGGTGAAGCTCTTCACCATCTCCTCTTCTCTTCTTCTCTTCTCTTCTCTTCTCTTCTCTTCTCTTCTCTTGCGCACACGGCTATGGAGGATGGAGCTTGGAGATGGAGGAGGATTGAGGATGCTTGAGCTAGCATCGAGAATTGTGGAGCTACCGAGGTGTGCAAGAGAGGAGGCTACTCACATTGGCATCGAGGTAAGCTCACTACACTCGTAGGATCGACGGCGCGTCGGCTAGGTGAGAGATAGCCATTAGAGCTCGCTTGAAACGCTTGAAGCAATAAGCGGTCCGTGGGTCTTGCCGGTTGAGCGAAAGCTCCCACAATGCTCTCTCTCAATGATACAATGGAATCATCAAGAATAATCATCCATAACCCCTCTTTGGTTGTAGATACACCTCCCTATGTTTGATATGAAAGGTCACTAGAGCCACTACGATGACCTTTCATAGCTCAATAGTGTCACTATTACTTCAGTCTTTACTTGAGTCTTTAGCATCTACTTTTTTCACTTCTTTGAGCTATTTTGGACTTATATTCATCTCTTTCTAAGGTTATAAAACTTTCCCAGGCTACAGATTCATCCCATAGAATACTTACAGAGGCATACAAAATAGAAACAGAACAGAGATAGAGGCTCTATAGAAGCTCATCAAAGGGTCTACAATACTATATAAAAGGCCAATAGAAATCCTTTACTCAACTAAAACCATTCAAAACCATCAAGAATCATTCAATAAGCTACCAAATACTCTCAAAATCCATCAATCATTATTCCATCCTCTCATAGAGAAAGAAAAAAGAACAAAACAGAAGCTCAACAAACTCAATCAAAACCAATCAAACACTATCGGGACATTAATACAACATGTCAAAACATCATATCTCCATTGAGAAACATCATGAGCTTCTCAAGCCTCTTCAACCTTATCCAAAATTTTCTCAAGCACTTCCAAATAAACTAATCAACATACAAAATCAATCAAAAATCCCCCAAAAATCCAACAAAAAACAACCAAAAACAAAGTCATATCAATCCTCAACAATTGCCATGAAAGTGGGTCCACATTTGGAGGTATCTCTATTTGATGTATTACCTAAGTATAAGGCAAGACTAGTGGCCAAAGGATTCAAGTAAGAGAAGGGGATTGACTTTGATGAGATATTCTCACTAATAGTCAAGATAACCACCCTTTGTATGATCCTTGCTTTGGTTGCTAGAGAGGATATGGAGTTGGTTCAAATGGATGTAAAAGATCCCTTTCTTGAATGGAAACTTGCACAAGGATATCTACATACAATAGCTTGAGGGGCTTTTGTGGAAAACAAGGAGTAGTTGGTGTATATATGGATTGTGGCAGGCTCACATGGAGTGGCATCATAAGTTCAATGCTTTATGCAATCTCAAGGGTACATTAGATGTGAGACCGATTAACTATATATACACTAGAAAGGCCACTTTGGATAGTAGATTATTTATCTTTATTTTTTGTGTGGATGACATGATAATTATTGGGAATTTAGTCATGAATGTGGATGTTTTAAAGAAAACGTTGCATGACAACCTTTGACATGAAGAACATGGGAAATGTTGGTCATGTTTTTTGTATGCACATTATGAAAGATTGCTTGAATACTGACAAATACTTTTGGTAGCAAAAGCATTATTGAACACAATGCATAGTTAAATAGTGTGAATAATAATAAATAGTTGGGTCAATTTTCTAGCTCTAGGGTTTCATTTTTTCCTTACTTGGTCTCTCTTGGTTGGTCTAAAATCCTTTTAATCACTTCCTTCCAACAAGTTAACCTAATCTATGTTTTGTATTATATCTTAGCAACAAACAATCTTTTTCCACTTCATGCAAGGATTGTGTACTACACAACTAGGCTTTCAATTTTCCACAAGCAATGTGATTGAGAACTATGAAATTGCTTTTGTTACAAGGTGCTCAAGCGAACCCTTTTTACTTAATTCCTAATGCAATGTGTGAAAAGCATTAAGCCTTAATAGTGCAACACATTTCTCAAGCATTTGACATTCTTCTCCATGCTTTAGGTACTTGCAACTATTTGCATGGTTTAATCTTTTTGTTCTCTCTTGGATTCATGTGGTCAAACTCACAAGTTGGGTGGTCACTTTCAACTTGTCATGTGTGCCCACACATTTTCTATCACTCCAATTCTCAACTCAAGCCTTTCATAGAAATGGTTTTGGTGGTTCACACAAGGGTATTACGTTGTATCTTGAGTCCTATAGGAAGTACACTATGGGGAATTGTAAATGCTGGGTGTGATTGTCGCTATAAGCTCTTGGGAAATAGTGACACTCGATTTTGTCCTTCCCTTTGGTTGGGTTTGCAAGTCTTGAATATGCCAAATATTGAGACGTTGGGTCCTATAGGTTTAGGCCAATTTTGATTTTGAATTTGCCACTAATTGCAAGACCAAGAGGAAACTCTACCAGCCTTAGCAACACCATTCTCGATGGATCATGCATTGCATGGCCCACACTCCTCAATAAAACAAGACTACATAATATGCTTTTAGGTCATAAATTTTTAGGTTATCAATGCCTCAATGTTCCAAGTGCAATGTATGGTTGAGCAAGAAACATCATTGCAAGTGCTTGGTCCTTGAGGCTCAAAGGTTATGCTATATCCTTTTAAGTCTGTGATTCACAAAAGGTTATAAGGGGGTGGTCAAACATGTAGCTCCTTGTTGTTTGTGAGATATGCAATTGAGTATCACTCAATTTGAACTTTCATTGGGTTGTATGTGGGGTCTATGCCCATTGGATCCTCAAGCCTACCCAAATAGAATTGGGCACTTACTCCAAGCTTTCTTATCCCCTCCTCATGGCCTTAAGTGTGTGAGTCATATGGAATCAATCTTAGAATTGCTCAACCAAGGCATTGACTCGTGCTAAGAATTTCCATGAAGCAACTAGGTGCAAGTATGAAATCTAATGTTCAAATGTGGTTCCCTTATCAACTCATGGCTAGTTTATGACTCTTTGCTCATCTATTTTGAATGTGCATACCTAAGGTGACTTGGTAAGCAAGTACCTCACCTACAACGGTCATACTTTTAAAGCTTAACACAATCTTGTGGTTGAAGGCTTGGTGGTTCATCCAAAAGGTCATAATGGCCAATTTCCAATTCCAAGGTCCTAGGGTCTTGGTGAAAAGACCATGTTGGTAGTGTAGAGACCTTATGGCCAAGAGGCCTTAAGTAGAGCTTTTGTGGCCATTTTAGTGGGCCTAAAGCCTAGAGGCCTAAGAGAAACCCTTGCAACCCAATTCAAAAGTCCTTTTGGTTGACTTAGAATACATAGGGCTAATGACTAAGTAGACCTAGTTTAGGCCAAACATCAGATAGACCTTAGCTATGGCCTTATGGTCTTATAGTTATTTGTTTTGATTGAATTGGCCTAAGCTAAGGCCTTATGGATTTATTATCATTCATCTTGGAAGATGGGTCTATGTTATTGCCTTATGGCCCTATGGGTTAAAAGCCTTTCTAGGCCACCTCAAAAGCAGCCAAATCAATGGAGCTGATGCCTGAAGGACTTATCCAAGTTGTCTTAAACTAAAAGGCCTTATGCCTTGGACAATGACCTCAATAGGTACTCTCCATTGTAGAGCTCAATATTCCAAGGCTAGGGAGACAAGTCTAAAGATGAGGGCAAGAGGAATCATCTAAAATTTAGCTAGCATAGAACACAACTATGAAAATCCACAAAACACATACCTACAAGTCCTTGCTATGGATGAGGAAGAGAATGCCCATTGTCTCAATCAAGCCTCATTTTGTCTATTTCTCCCTTGTTTGATGCACACAACTCCAATTTGTGGTCTCCCCTCTCTTGTCTTACATGGTTCTTACATGTCCACCATCCTCCAAATTTTGATCTACTTGCTTTTGCAAAAGGCACAAAATACAAAAGCTTGCCAAAAACAAATGTGAATACCCTACCTACAAAATGCTATTGATTCATCTAAAGTGCTTGCTTCCTAAACCTCCTCCTTGTGATTTTCTTTTATGGACTTATAGACATTGAAAAGTTCTACAAACCTTTAAACTTTATTTTATCAAGCTTTTCCTTCTTTAAAAAGAATCAAAACACCTACAACTCTATATAAAATTCCAATTCACACAAATGACGAGTTGATTGCCTCTTGAATCCCCTATAATCCATGTCATGTTTCACAGTGCAAGCTCCTATTGTGCCGCATGTATAGAGAGTGTGCACCTAATTGCTTGATTCCATTGGTCTTAGCAATGGAACTAAAATGTCGTCACTTTTAGAGGCTACGAATGACAACAGACTTGAGGGAATACTTATTGTTTTAAGTGCTTTGAGCAACATGGCTATGGCTACCTCTCACATAACCATTATATCCTTTCAAAAGAAACATAGTGAACTCCCTGATTTACCTTCTTGTTGTAGTCTCTCTAGAAAGTTCCATTGATGGCTCCACTACTCAAGGGATGTGTCTCAAGCAAGCTCCATCTCCACAACCTTGATCATTGCATGAGCTTCAAGAAGAAGAAGAAGTAGTGGTAGTGGTAGTTTCACCCACACTGGTCCCTCCCTCTACCTTACTCTTTCCCTCTCTCACTAGAAGAAGAAGAAGAAGAAGAAGAAGAAGCTTCACCCAAACTGGTCCCTCCCTCTACTTACTCTTTCCCTCTCTCAAACAAGCAAGATGCAAGCAAGAAGCAAGAAGAGAGCTCCACAAATTGCACACCACAAGAATGAGTTTGTCCTCTCATTTCTTAGTTGTTATCTATGAACTTGATTTTTTTGGGTATCCTTCCATCTTATTGACTTAAACTAGTCCTTTCTTACTCATGCATCCTCCATTGGTTATAAATCCTTTCTAGTTTGTTGACCTAAGAGTGTTATGCTTGTGTCTCACTATGAATATTATTACAAATTGCATAGCAGTGAGCTTGGCTCTCTGAAATAATGTACCAAATAAATTTCTTGTTCAAATTACAAGCACTTGGTGAACCTTTTCTTTTTCGCATCTCTTTTCCAACATTTTTTGACTCTCTTTGCACACATCATCTTCATCCTTACTCTCCTAGAGAGGGTTCATCATTTTTTCAAACTTAGAAATCATTGTGCTTAAGACTAAACTCTTATCTCGTTTTGATGATCCATTCAATTGTGACATATTATGGCTTCAATGTCATTAGCATGGAGTGAGATTTATGCACTTAGAGTACCCCTAACATTGTCATAACCATGAAGTAGAGAGTTCTCTATTCTTCCAAGTATCTTATTTTAGCCCAAATAACAAAATTGAGCTACACAAGGCAAAATAATCTTGAATGTGATCATATATGTGTCATGCACATCTATTCTTATAGGATCATGAACACATGAAAATTTAATTAATGTTAACAATACATGTGGCATTGAGAACATAAGGGTAGTGATGCCAGGAGGCATATTCCACGGTGGATTCCGTGAGGTTTTACGGTGGATTCCGTAAACTTAGATGACCGGGGCTCATACGCAAAGAGGATTCTTTGTGCGAGAAGTTGATGGGGACGCCTGTCCTTTTCGGGCGTTTCATTAATTTAGTGTGTACATGGGTGATTCCATAGCGGGTGATTCCGCAAAATGCATATTAAATTAATAAGCGTTTATGAGTTTAGAGTGCGCACTCGTAATAAATTAAGGTTAGGATTTATTTCTAACCAGTTGATTTATTTATGTAGCTGAAGACTGCTAGGTATTCACTTTTGTCGGTTTAATTGTGTTATTTTACTAACGATTGTGAATGCTTCAGTTGATGTGTAGAGATAGCAGCAGTGCGGAGGAAAGCATTGGAGTCTAGCGGGTTTTTCGACCTTTGGACTATATTTTGATAGGCGCCATGCCTATATTTTGTTATGTCTATAGAGACATCGATTATTTATTATTATTTTGTATGCGTTTATGCGCCTGGATATGTTATTTCTATTCGAACATTGAGAATGGGCGTGCCAGACTCTATGGGCACCGTCCATTAGCTTTATTTTCTTATTTTTGGTAGAAAGCAAACTCAAAAGCTAAAAGCTTGTCATATTTTTGTAATTGGGCTATTTTTGAGCATAAAGATTGGAAATATACATTAAATACATGCTTTGTGAAGCGCTCACACAAGGCATGGGGGAGATTGAACCCAATTTGTCTCTTGTCTCATGTCGTGCTTGCTTTTACATGGGTTTTTGTGCTAAAAAGTAGAGTACTTTGTTCTTGGGGACCTTCCGGGATTCACCACGTGAGCTATCTGCGTCCGATCTGCGCATCAGTGGTATCAGAGCGGAGCAGAGATCAAGGGCTTCCAATCGCTACCAATCTCGGGCGAAGGCGGAGCTCCAGGAACAAACGGCCTCTACAGTCAATCTCGTCGCGAACCGTCGATACAGGCAGACTTCTGGCGATCAAGAACCCCTATTTCCACTGTCAGATCGCGAAGGACCAATCTCTGCAGGCGGAGGACCACTCAAACACTTCCTTCATGAAGTCGTGGAGTTACAGATAAGCTTGCCTAATTTTCTCATTCTTTCATTAAAAAAAAAGCTTAAGACAAAGCTTAAGAAGCTCATAAAGCTTCAAATCGTCAAATCGATCAACAAGAGGAGCCCCGAAAATCACGCGCGGAAAAAAAAACGGACCCCCCCCCTCACGATCAAAAACGGCGGCCTCTGTGTTGAATCATTAAGCTCTCTAAGCTTAATCCTTAATACAAAGCTTAAATCATTAAGCTTTCTCTGCAAGTCACACAGATCTGACAAGTCGATAAACTCCGGGTCCTGCACTCCAGAAGTCAAGTTCAGTAAGTCACTTGGAATCAAGTCCTGCAAGTTCTGCAAGTCGGTTAAGTCCAGCAAGTCAACAACTCTGCAAGTCTGCTAAGTCTGCAACTCTGCAAGTCAGACTAAATCAGAACTGACTAACGCTTAAAACTCATAGAAGACTTGTTCGTTTGCAAAAACTCTGAACTGGAAAGTTGTTCGCAGCAAGCTGTTCTACCTATCTACAAGTTTGTTGAAGTACTTTCAACAAACGGAGATAGAAATATTGCAGAATTTCTAAAAATTGAAGAAGAAAATACCCAAAAATACATAGCCTTGTAACCCCAAATTTGAGCTATGCCCATCCCGCTAACTGATTTTGAGTGAGAAAGGTTTGTTGAGTTTTACAGGATGACTACCCCACATATGGATGATCCTATGGCTGAAGACGATCTACCCGAGCCTACCATGGAACAAAAGCTGGATCTTATCATGCTGCAATTGGAAGAAGAGCGAAGAGCTAGGCAAGCCTTGCAAGCGCAATTGATAAAGCTACAAGGAGCGTCCATTGACAAAGAAGAACCACAAGCTCAAGATCTGATTCGCCGTACCATCGACGCCACTCTTGAAGCACAAACCATTCGCAAGGAATCCAAGATAAGTAAACGAAGTTTCAAGTTTCTCACTTTCAATGGCATAAGAGAAGGAAAGACTGTTTTATCATTCATTAGCCAGTTTGATGACTATTTCCATGAGGAAACTTATCCTGAGAAAGATAAAATCAAGTGTGTTACTAATCATCTGATAGATAGAGCATCACTTTGGTGGACTGTAGTCCGCAAGAGTATAGAATGTCCTGCTACATGGGAAGATTTCAAGAAGAAGTTCATGCAAAATTTCCTACCACCGCAATTTCATGAGAAGGCTATCAAGCAATGGGATTTACTCCAACAGCGCGACCGTGAGCCTATTCCACAGTATACAGAGCGTTTTTGGAATGCACTCCTACAGTTACGCATGCTTGAAGACGTACCAGAGACGACACATAAGCGGAAGTATATGTCTGGACTTCTTGGACATTACTACGCTGAAGTGAATATGTTCAAGCCTGCTACCCTTGAAGATGCCATCTCCTTAGCTCACGACACTGAAGATAAGTTACGTGGAAGAGATCGACGACCACAGCCATTCCAAGCAAACGGTAATTATGGATCTAAACAATTCAATTCCAATTTCAGAAGGTTTAATCCAGGTCATTTTTCATCACCATCTTTCCGCAAGAATTGGCCTAAACCACCTGCATTACCATCCACTGTCAATCCAAATCCTAAGCCTATTCAACAAACAAATCCAAATATACCCAGACTCCCAGTAATTGCAAATAATGTGACCAAAGCCAAGCCCATCGTATGCTACAAGTGTCACCAGCCAGGCCATCTCGCAGCAAATTGTCATTCAAAGAAGCCATCAGCACATATCAACTACCTTGGAGCTATGGACGAAGAAGAGCATGAGGATATGCCGGATTTCACTGAAGAAGAAGATGATCCTACTACTACTTCCGACACTTTACCAGGTATGCCTACTTCACATTCATTGTTGACTATGAAATGTATGGTGCATGGAAAAGAAAGAACTATATTGCATGATGACGGTAGTACCCATGATTTTATTTCAGCAAAATTGGTAAAGGAATTGAAATTGCATACAGTACCTACGCACTATCGCATAAAAGCTGCATTTTTAGGCACTAGGTACAATGGCACACAAGAAGTTCAAGATTTAGAAATTCAAATTGGTCCATATATTGAAAGAAGAAATTTCTTAGTTGTCCCATTACAGTCTAGCGACATTATTCTAGGAATGCCATGGAGACACCAACATAATCCCAATATAGATTATTCCACACACACAATGAATATTAATTTTCAAGGAAAATCTATTACATTATTTGGTATGCATGCATCTCATATTTTTCCACTGCTTTCGCATACTCAAGCAAAACGTGCACTACGCAAGAACATTAAATCATATCTCATTTGGGTGAATGAATTGCACGCAAAAGAAACTCATATGCATCCTAGGCATAAGGAATTTCTTGCATATTTTAAGGATTGTTTTGTAGAAGACCTACCACCAGGTTTACCTCCATCACGTCCAGAAGACCATTCTTTTTAGTTGTGACCGATGCTAGCGGATCAGGAATAGGAGCCGTATTAATGCAAGATAACCATCCAATAGCATATTCTAGTTCTAAACTGAAACCCTCTGAGCTTAAATATTCCACTTATGACAAGGAACTCTTAGCAGTTGTCCAAGCATTAAAACAATGGAAGCATTATTTAATGGGTTCAGAATTCATGATAAAGACCGACCAGCAAAGCATTAGACATCTACTTAGCCAACCCCAAATTTCTGACCGTCATATCAAATGGGCTTCATTCATTCAAAGTTTCCATCCTATCATTCAATACCAACCTGGAAAAGAAAATGTAGTTGCTGATGCATTAAGTAGAAGACCTGCAATTCACAACATTTCTATCATATCTTTTGATTCTTTAATTGCTATGAAAGACACATATCACCAGGATATTACTTTTCATTCTGATTGGCAAAAATTAGTTCAAAATAATTTCATTCCTGTTGATTCATTGTCATATAATGATGGATTCATGTTCTTTGAAAAGAGACTGTGTGTTACTATTTCATTCCGATCTTTTGTTTTAAATGAAATTCATTGTCCCCCATATCAAGGTCATAGAGGTATCATTTCTACATTACGCATGTTAACTGAAGATTTTTATTGGCCGCATATGGATGCAGATGTATCTAATTTTGTTTCTGAATGTCTGATTTGTCAAAGAATAAAAAGACATCATGGTAAACAGTATGGATTATTAATGCCTTTATCTATTCCATCTAAACCTTGGGAGCATATATCTATGGATTTCATTACTGGCTTACCAAATACTAAATCTAACCATGACATGATTTGGACAATTGTAGATAGATTTAGTAAGCAAGCATATTTCATTGCATGTAAGAAAACTTTAACAGCATCACAAGCAGCACAGTTATTTTTGAAAACTGTTTTTACTAACCATGGATTGCCGAAAGTGATTATTTCAGATAGAGATTCTAGATTTTGTAATAATTTTTGGATTACACTGTTTGCAAATCTATGCACAAAGATTGATTTCTCGTCTGCATTTCATCCAGAAACAAATGAACAAACAGAAGCCACAAATAGCACTATTCTAGATCTTTTACGTGCATACACTATCTCTAAACCTCAGACATGGGATACTCATTTGCATTTATTACAGTTTGCTTATAATAATACACCACACACATCTACAAAGAAAGCACCTTTTGAAGTTATTTATGGATATAGATTATCTACACCTGTTGCATCTTTGTCTAATAGAATACAAAGTGCCGATGATATTGCTGTTATGCATAACACTATTTTTGATGAGGTCAAGGATATGATTGCTAAAGCCCAACAATCATATACCAAACAAGCCAACAAGAAAAGACAAGCCATGAATTTCAAAGTTGATGATTATATTTGGCTTAGAATAGAAAAGCGTAGACTCCAAAGTGTAGATAGACATCCAGTTGTCAAATTAGCCCCTAGATTCTACGGACCATTTAGAATCATTCATAAGATTAATGACAATGCATTCAAGTTAGAACTGCCATCCCATTGGAAAATTCATAATACATTTCATATTAGTTTATTGAGACCATTTCGAGGACAATTACCTATCCATCCTGTCTATGAAAACCCACCTTTACTAGAAGAAGAGACTGAAATACTTGAACCAGAAGCCATCATAGACACTGACTACATGACCACTAGAACTGGCCGGAGGTACTCTAGATATCTAGTAAAATTTAAGAACCATCCTGTAGAGGAAGCACAATGGATGCACGCTAGAGACCTAAATGCTTTCCCCACTCTGTTAGCTCCACATTGAGCTAATAGCAATTGAGGTCAATTGCTATCCCACCCCGGGGGTATGATGCCAGGAGGCATATTCCACGGTGGATTCCGTGAGGTTTTACGGTGGATTCCGTAAACTTAGATGACCGGGGCTCATACGCAAAGAGGATTCTTTGTGCGAGAAGTTGATGGGGACGCATGTCCTTTTCGGGCGTTTCATTAATTTAGTGTGTACATGGGTGATTCCATAGCGGGTGATTCCGCAAAATGCATATTAAATTAATAAGCGTTTATGAGTTTAGAGTGCGCACTCGTAATAAATTAAGGTTAGGATTTATTTCTAACCAGTTGATTTATTTATGTAGCTGAAGACTGCTAGGTATTCACTTTTGTCGGTTTAATTGTGTTATTTTACTAACGATTGTGAATGCTTCAGTTGATGTGTAGAGATAGCAGCAGTGCGGAGGAAAGCATTGGAGTCTAGCGGGTTTTTCGACCTTTGGACTATATTTTGATAGGCGCCACGCCTATATTTTGTTATGTCTATAGAGACATCGATTATTTATTATTATTTTGTATGCGCTTATGCGCCTGGATATGTTATTTCTATTCGGACATTGAGAATGGGCGTGCCAGACTCTATGGGCACCGTCCATTAGCTTTATTTTCTTATTTTTGGTAGAAAGCAAACTCAAAAGCTAAAAGCTTGTCATATTTTTGTAATTGGGCTATTTTTTAGCATAAAGATTGGAAATATACATTAAATACATGCTTTGTGAAGCGCTCACACAAGGCATGGGGGAGATTGAACCCAATTTGTCTCTTGTCTCATGTCGTGCTTGCTTTTACATGGGTTTTTGTGCTAAAAAGTAGAGTACTTTGTTCTTGGGGACCTTCCGGGATTCACCACGTGAGCTATCTGCGTCCAATCTGCGCATCAGGTAGAGACAAAGCTAAACAGATCAATGATATATGATGATGTGTCACCCCCGTGAAGAAGGCATGTGTGCTTAACTTGTAAACATTTATGTGCACTTAAAAGTTCAACTTATTGTCAATCCTCACTTCCTTACTGTCTTTAGAGACAAAGCATTCCATGCACATAAACTATGCATTCTCACAAATAGACCAACAAGAGTTTTCTACATTTTGTTTTATGGCTTGCCAAGTTGTGATAACATTTTATGAAAGTCCTAAATAGTTAAAGACACCATAAAGAGATTTGGCATTATGCTTGTTGTCCTTTGGTTTAGTCAATTTTGAAGATAGCCATTTGATATACGATGAGATACATCTATTTGGTTCAAAGAGGCTCATGTAAAGGGGCCCATTCAAGATTATTGTCTCTGATAAGGATAATATGTCGTCATGCACTAATGCAAAAATTTCTTTTTTTGCATTAAGAACATCATCTTCACTTAGAAGTAACCACATCTCTGTCAAGATTGGTAGTTTACATGAATACACCACTCAATCATAGTTGGTGGTTACACGCTTGTAGATAGATCTTTAGTACCTTAGATGGGATGAACGCATCTAGATATGACCCTATTGTCCTTTGAGGCTTGGGATTTTTCCCTCAAAAGTAATATTTGTGTGGGTAAAAAGATACTTGATGATAGCCTTGGAGGATTCTAACCATTGATCAAGGTTTCCTTTTTTCCTCCTTGAGAAAGCTATCTAGGCAACAAGAAATTTTTGCTTGGCAATGGAATTTTTAGTATTGGTATGGGAAATGCTATAAATTTTCTACAAATAAGAAGTAGGTTTAGCTATAAGAGCAGAAGATTTTCTCAATCTAAATTAACATCGAGGGTTGCATTATTCAACTCAATGATGGTGTGATAAAGTTCCTTAGAGCTAATGCAACATAAAAGTCCTAGGATGAATATGGATAGTGTCAGTAATGGTTGTTAGTATCCAAGTAATGCTTCCAAGTATGGATATGAATGTGATAGACTATAGTTACAATAAGCTTGTTTTAGTATTTAGTACTTTTAGATAGAATAGTTGCATGCTACACTATTCTTGTGTGTGTGTGTGTATGTGTGCGCACGCGCATGTGTGTGTGTGCATGCACATATGTGCATGTGCGCATGTGTGTGTGTGTGTGTGCGCGCGCGCGCGCACGCGCATGTGTGTGTGTGTGTGCACATATGTGCATGTGCACATGTGTGTGTGTGTGTGTGTGTGTGTGTGTGTGTGTGTGTGTGTGTGTGTGTGTGTGTGTGTGTGTGTGTGTGTGTGTGTGTGCACATGCACGTGTGTACGTGCATGCACTTATTTGAAAGACTCAAAGAAGCATTAATAAGAGTGAAATATGTCATGCATACCTAGACTAATGCATAGTAACAAGTTATGAGAGAGAGGGCACAGGAAGACATGACATGTAATGCATGCAAGTATGAATAGGTGCACCTATACATATGAAATCATGTATACATATATAGATGTAAAAGTGCATATATATGCATGTGTACTAAAAATATATAATTTGGAGATATTTGCAAAGATTATGTAATTTGGAGACATGTGGCCATGTATGCATGTAGACAAAATAGTTATGGAAGATGTATATGTGTGCATGCACATATGTGTTGTAACATGTTGCGAAATCCCCATTTTATTTAGCTAATTGCTAAAATTGTGAAACAAGATACTTAAGATACTTGGCAATTGGATCCATTATGTTTGTAGAAAAGAGGATAAGATATGGATTGTAAGATATATATACCAATACAAAAAGAGGAGCCAAAGTTTTGGCAAACGTCATGCCAATGAATAGAAGAGATAGGCAAAGACTTATAATGTACCACTTGAAGACGTACATGGAACAACCAAGAAGGATAGTCATGTGTCAAAAATCAGTAGTTGCTCAAAGGGTACTTTCTCAATGTATTTTTTTCTTATAGTTGGATGTTGAGTTCAAATATCCATGTGAGGGTTATTTCTTAATGTATTTTTTCCTTACTTGGATGTTGAATTCAATGGAATCATAGTTTCTTAGTGCCATTACAAACAAGATGAACTCTCTTTGGGCCCTTGAAAATAATATAGTTTAAGAGGTGGGCCCTTGATTTATCCATTAGGAAGGTAGGATATTGGCATTTATGTCAAGTGAATCTACTTTTTTAAATGTTTCTATTTTAAAAAGTAGATGAAGGAGACTTTATGATTTAAACATTGGATGAATGGGATCTTGTATTGACTTTTGAGATTTTCCTCCTCCACTTCCCCCTCCTTTTTTGTTTGATTTTCAATTATGACTTTTCTCCATCACCTAAACTCATTTTGACCCAAAGATAGCAACACACTCTTCCTCCTATCATCTCTTTGCTCCTAGCGCGTCATTCGGTCTCAATCTCTATTCTTAGATAAATGAGCAATTTTGAGTATCAAGTGTTTAGTTGTGGAAGTGCATTTTGTGCTAAGCCTAAACCTCATTTTCTCTTCTACAACTCTTCTCATATGTAAGTTTAAATTCTACTTTGATCAAATTTTTGAGATTAAGCCTCACCTTTTTAGCTTATATTGAGTTGCTTGATCTATGTTATATGAAAATATAATAGAATGGCATATTGGAGCACGTTCCTCTTGAAAAGTTCATTTTCTTTTGTAAATTTTCATCTTTCTATGGTCATAGATGTGTTGATAAACTAGGGTTTTGACCTCTACACTCTCACAATTCCTTATTTCCTTTCAAATGATAGTGCTTGATTCTTACTATGTGAAGGTATAAGGTAAGTGCACTTTGAAAAGTATATCTATTGTGTTAAATTCCCTTCTAATTGATCATGAATACACAAAAAAAGGGATTTGATTTCTACATTTTACGATTCACTTCTAATACAAATGATTTCACACTATAATAGTGATTTACATTCATTTTGTAGTTTTTTGGTTGAAACTCTTTACAATCAAGTCTTAATGATCATAAAGTTAGAGAAGAGCAAGTATCCTATCAATAGAATACACAATAGGAGGGATGAAGATGAAATCATGTCATTAATGCTTACCATTGTTCATCTTGGATGCATGTGTGTCGAAGTATGGAAGGTTATGGTTAAAGATTTTGACTTGGGAGACATTAAATAGAATTGGAAGGGTACATTTTTATCTTTTAGGTAGAGAAAGGTGGATTCTTGCACTATGAGTGAGGCCAGTGTAGCATGTTTTCTTGCATAAGAAGATCCATGTTGAGCTAACATTATGGATCTAGCAACACAATGCCAATAGTAAGCTCCATCTCATTTTTATTGGGTACTCAATGTTTACACTCCAAAATTTCAAGTGTGTTGATCATTGCACTACCGTGTGAGTCTTGTCCACAAGGGGACAAACAAGGCTCCAAGTTATTTATCCTTTCATAGCCATTGAGTGCATAGAGTCAAGCGCAAGGGCAGGAGGGAAATCGATTCAATGATTGAATAAGGCAAGCAGGGCTGCATATGAGAAAGGCCGATTTGCCTATGGCATCAACTCTTCTCACACAAGTTCTCGCAAAACGATGTAGGTCGATGGCTACAATGCATAAGGGAGATGTCAAGGAATGTGAGAAGCTGAGGTGAAAGCAAGGAGGCGTAGCACCCGAGGAGTCATATAGCAAAGGAGGTCAGAGAACGTGATGGGTGTGATGGTTGGTGAGGGCATGCGAGAGAGAGAGAGAGCGACACACACACACACACACACTCTCTCTCTCTCTCTCTCTCTCTCTCTCTCTCTCTCTCTCTATCTATATATATATATATATATATATGCAATGGGCAATACGCGGGCTAGCAAGAAAGTAAGGCCAACCTTGTGTGTGTGTGTGTGTGTGTGTGTGTGTGTGTGTGTGTGTGTGTGTGTGTGTGTGTGTGTGTGTGTGTGTGTGTGTGTGTGTGTGTGTGTGTGTGTGTGTGTGTGTGTGTGTGTGTGTGTGTGTGTGTGTGTGTGTGTGTGTGTGTGTGTGTGTGTGTGTGTGTGTGTGTGTGTGTGTGTGCGTGTGTGTGTGTTTGTCAGTGTGTGGGTGGGTGGACTAGTAATGGGTCACAGCTAGGAGCAGTGTTCAGGAAAAACATTTTTCATAGCAGATACAAAAACCTCTAACTCAATTTTTTGCAAGGATTTCTAAATCAAATTACATGTATTTGCCATTTTATAGCTAAAAATTTTCAAAAGTTCAAGGTTTTAAACTTTCTTCTTTCAATTTTGAATGTTTTTTTAAAATTTGCAATTCACTTTACATTAAACCTCAGTTTTTCATGAACACTGGCTAGGAGTAGTGAGAGGAGTAGGCATTAGGCAATGAAAATAGTGGTGGTCTGCTAATGACACATAGGTGGAAACAACGTAGATTTCACGAAGTATAGACAGCCGGAGACACCCAAGCACACACAATAGAGGTGCAGGTGCCTAAAGGGTATGCCATGTGGGGGAAGAGAGTGTGTGTGTGGGTGCGCATGTGCATGCATATGTGTGTATAAAATCTAAAAAATATATAATAAGTAGTTGCATAATCTATAATTGGCAAACATTAGGTTTTCAGTCTTGATTTCGGGTTAAAGTTGTATGTCTAAGATGCATTAATGGCATAGGATTTAATGCTTAATATGTTGTGAAGTAGATTTGATTCAAGGCCAAGCTTTGTTAGCACTTTAGGGCTTATGAAGAAAAGTTTGTCTTTCAAGGTTAAAGGTTTTGGGTGGGTTAGGCCTTAAGGTAAAGGTTTTAGGAATAGTTGAGTATCAAACTAGAGGATTTGAGAACTATAGTTAACTACTAGCGTTCCGCACGCACAGAACGCGCACAGAACGCTAGGCCACTTCGTAGCAGCTTCGCTGCCTTGAAGCGGCAAGCAAAGCTACCGTGCTATCGCACGGCAACTTCACTCAACAATCCATTTCTCATCTCTCTCTCCTCTTTTTCCTCCCTCTTTCTCCCCTAAATTCCCTATGTCTAATTCTCTCTCTCTCTCTCTCTCTCTCTCTCTCTCTCTACCTTCTATTTTAGTTTATTTTTTCTTCTCTTATGGTTCTCTCTCTCTCTCTCTCTCTCTCTCCTTTTATTCTCCCCCCTCTCTCCTCTCTTTTCTCTCTCCCTCTCCTATTTTTTCCTTTTTTTCTTCTTTTCTCTCTCTCTCTCTCTCTCTCTTCATTCTCTTTTTAAATTTTTTCTTTTCTCTTTCTCTTTCTCTCTCTCTCTCTCTCTTCTCTCTTTCTCCTCTATTTTTTATTCTCTCTCTTTTTAAATTTTATCTTTTCTCTCTCTGTAATTCTCTCTATATGTTCTCTCTCTTCTTCTTCTTTCACTTTCTTTCCCTCCCCCAGTCTCTCTTAAAGAATGTAAATTTTATTTTTTTCCTATATATAATTCTCTCTTTTCTTCTCCTCTCTCTCTCTCTCTCTCTCTCTCTCTCTCTCCGTCCCCTTTTCTTCTTCTCCCATTTCTCCCATTTCTCCTAATTTTCTTTTTTTTCTTCCCTCCCTCTCTCCCACTTTTCTTCTCTCTCTCTCTCTCCTTTTATTCTCCCCCCTCTCTCCTCTCTTTTCTCTCTCCTTCTCCTATTTTTTCCTTTTTTTCTTCTTTTTCTCTCTCTCTCTCTCTCTTCATTCTCTTTTTAAATTTTTTCTTTTCTCTTTCTCTTTCTCTCTCTCTCTCTCTCTTCTCTCTTTCTCCTCTATTTTTTATTCTCTCTTTTTAAATTTTATCTTTTCTCTCTCTATAATTCTCTCTATATGTTCTCTCTCTTCTTTTTCTTTCACTTTCTTTCCCTCCCCCAGTCTCTCTTAAAGAATGTAAATTTTATCTTTTTCCTATATATAATTCTCTCTTTATGTTTATATTCTCTCTTTTCTTCTCCTCTCTCTCTCTCTCTCTCTCTCTCTCTCTCCGTCCCCTTTTCTTCTTCTCCCATTTCTCCTCATTTTCTTTTTTTTCTTCCCTCCCTCTCTCCTTCTCTCTCCTTCTCTCCTTCTCTCTCTTCTCTCTCTCTCCTTCTCTCTTCTCTCCTTCTCTCTCCTTCTCTCCTTCTCTCTCTCTCTCTTCCCCCCTCTCTCCTTCTCTCTCCCTTCCTCTCTCTCTCTCTCAAAAAATATTTAAAATTTAAAGAGAATTTTCTCTTTTCTCTTTTTTCCCATCTCTCTTCCTCTTTCTTCTTCTTATTTTTCTTCTCTCTCCCTTCTCCTCTCATGTCCTTCTCTCTCCTCTTTTTTCCTTTTTTTCCTTCTCTTTAATTTTTTTTCTTTTCTCTTTCTTTTAAATTTTATCTTTCCTCTCTCTATATTCTCTCTGTGTTCAAATTCTCTCTTCTTCTTATTTTCTTCTCTCTATCTCTGTCTCTCCTCTCTTTTCTTTCTCTCTCTCTCTCTCTCTCTTAAATTTTATATTTTCTCTCTCTATAATTCTCTTTCTCTCTGTTCCCCCTCTCTCTCCCTCCCTCTCCTCTTCTTTCTTTTTTGCTCTTTGTATATTTCTCTTTCTCTCTCTCTCTCTCTCTCTCCCCCCTATTTTAATTAAAAAGAAAGTTTCTCTTTTCTCTTTTTTCCCATCTCTCTTTCTCTTTTCCTCTTTATTATTATTATTATTATTATTATTCTCTCTCTCTCTCTTTCTCTCTCTCCTCTCCTTTCCTTCTCTCTCCTCTTTTTTCTTTTTTTTCTTCTCTCTTTAAATTTTTTTATTTTCTCTTTCTTTTAAATTTTAACTTTCCTCTCTCTATAATTCTCTCTGTGTTCAAATTCTCTCTCTTCTTCTTCTTATTTTCTCTCTCTCATTTTTTTCTCTCTATCTTTGTCCCCCCTCTCTTCTCTCTTTTCCTTCTCTCTCGCTCTCGCTCTCTCTCTCTCTCTCTCTCTCTCTCTCTCTCTCTCTCTCTCCTAAATTTTATACTTCCTCTCTCTATAATTCTCTCTTTGTTCCCCCTCTCTCTCCCTCCCTCTCCTCTTCTTTCTTTTTGCTCTTTGTATAATTCTCTCTCTCTCTCTCTCTCTCTCCTTATTTTAATTAAAAAGAAAGTTTTTTTTCTTTTTTCTAAATTTTATCTTTTCTTTCTCTATAATTCTCTCTCTATAATTCTTCTTCTTATTTTCTCTCTATCTCTCTCTCTCCCCCTCTCTCCTTTCTTTTCCTTTTTTCTTTCTTTTCTCTCTCTCTTAAATTTTATATTTTCTCTCTCTATAATTCTCTTTCTTTCTTTTAAATTTTGTCTTTCCTCTCTTTATAATTCTCTTACTGTGTTCAAATTCTTTCTCTTCTTCTTGTTTTCTCTCTCTCATTTTCTTCTCTCTGTCTCTCTCCCCCTCTCTCCTCTCTTTTCCTTTTTTCTTTTCCTCTCTCTCTCTCTCTCTCTCTCTCTCTCTCTCTCTCTCTCTCTCTCTCTTAAATTCTCTTTCTATAATTCTATTTCTCTTTATTCCCCCTCTCTCTCCCTTCCTCCCTCTCCTCTTCTTTTTTTTGCTCTCTCTCTCTCTCTCTCTCTCTCTCTCTTAAATTCTCTTTCTATAATTCTATTTCTCTTTATTCCCCCTCTCTCTCCCTTCCTCCCTCTCCTCTTCTTTTTTTTGCTTTCTCTCTCTCTCTCTCTCTCTCTCTCTCTCTCTCTCTCTCTCTCTCTCTCTCTCTCTCTCTCTCCTTATTTTAATTAAACAAAACGTTTCCATTAAAAAGTCTAATCACAGAGAGAGAGAGAGAGAGAGAGAGAGAGAGAAAACCTAGGCCCTACACATGAGAGAGAGGGGGGAGGGGGAGAAGAAAACTATTTAATTAAAAAAAGACTATTCTCTTTTCTCTTTCTCCCCCTTCTCTCTCCGTCTTCTTTTTATCCTTCTTCTTCTTCTTCTTCTTCTTCTTCTCCTCTCTCTCTCTCTCTCCTTCTCAAAGTGTGAAAAACTATGTTCGAAAAACTTTAAATTAAAAAAAGTTTTTAAAATATTTAATTAAAGAAAAATTTAAATTAAAAAATTAAATCTAATTGTGAGAGATATATATATATATATATATATATATATATATATATATATATGAGAAAACCTAGGCCCTACACGAGAGAGAGGGGGGGAGGGGAAAAGGATTTAATTAAAAAGGGGATGGGAAAAAGAAAGAGAGAGATTATAAGTGAGAGAGAGGGGAGGGGGTTTTAATTTAAAAAAAGGGGGCGGGGGGGGGGGGGGGAAGAGGAAGCTTTAATGAAAAAAGGGAAGGGGAAGAGAAAATGAGATATTGCACGTGAAGGGGAGAGGGTTTTGATTGAAAAATGGAGGTTTGGAAAAGGGGGTAGGTTCGGGAAGCCCTCTGGAGGTTCGGGGCTTTCCAAACCTATAGCTAAAATAATATAGTAGTAATATAAGATAATGATTAGGATTTGTTAGCCTTGCCCTTTGGTGCATATGCTTATAAACTAGTGCATTGGCAAGGTGCTATAGGTCCAAAAAATTTACCCACTGTTACCTTTTGTTAATTAGCCCACTTTTTACCTTTAAAATTAAAAACTATTTAGTTTGCTTTAAGTTCACTTCTTTTTTCTTTTTGTTTATCTTGAGAGGGCCCTCATTGTAATGAAATGAACTAGCATTCCACACATGCTTTGCGTGCATGGAACACTAAGCCGCTTCACTACCATTGTAATATCTCCGCACAATAAAAGTTGGTTGGTTTGAAAGTTAGTTAGTCAATTAATAAGTTAGTAAGTTTACTAACTAAAGGCTAACTAAGGTAAAAACTAAGTAACATTAATTATTAATCATTTTTATTTAATTTAAAATATTTTATTTAGAAAAATCAAGAGTTGTAAAATTCGATATTTTTCTCGAATTGGCAAGGACCGTAGTCACCCTTCACGTAAATTACAACGTGAATAAAACTTATGAGTTATATTAATCACTAGGATAATATGTATAGTTTGGATAGTCTAAAAATATTAGATTTTGGGCAAAACTAGTATATTTTAGATATTTTAGATATTATCCTTTAAAAAAAAAGATATGGAGATTTTTAGAACTAGATGTCATTTAAAAGGAAAGACAAGTGATATTTTAGTTAGTTTGGAGATTTTATAAAAAGAAAAAAATAAAGAGAGGATTTGCGAAATCGCGCGCGCCGCGATCGCAGTTTTACAAGCAGTAGACAGCACTTCGAACAGAGAAAAGAAGGAGTGAACTGAGAGCTTTCTAACCAAATGTATTGGAGTTTTACCCCCCTTTCGGAGCCAATGGAACAATCAGATTTATGATCTGAGCATCAGATCACTGATCTTTCCAAGATCCCCCTCCACAAAGAGCTCCACTTCTCAACCACAAACCCTCTTCTCTAATTCACTATAAATATGAGGCATGGGAGAGGCATAAAAAAGCATAAGGAGACCCTGAGAGGCTGCGAGAGAGAGGTAGAGAGGAGGATACTCCTCCAAGAGATTGTGAGGAAGCGCTTGAAAGAGAGCTTGAGAGAGAGAGAGAGAGAGAGAGAGAGAGAGAGAGAGAAGAGTCACCCTGAGAGGCTGCAAGGAAGAGAATTGGCTCAATTCCCTCTATCTCGATCCTTGACTTAACCATATTCTCTTACGCTCTCCCATCTTGAATCTACTCCACCTTCTTAATCTCTTGAGTCTACTTGCGGACGATGGCCTCCAAGCGAAGAATGTCGCGTGCGGATGACAATCCCGCAACCAACAACAAGGCTTCGAGCAAAGGCATCACTGTCAATCCAACTATAGTTCCTGTTGTAAGTAATGTATTTTCAAGTTGATAGATGCTTGCTTTGATTCTCGTATGAGATACGTTAAGCCCATACTATTGCACGAGTATAGGTCATGGGAAAGGATAAATTTCATCTCGCTTACTCGGAAGATGGAGTTTGTGAAGTGCATATATCAAGGGAAGATAGTTGCACCTAGTTACATATGACTTATTTGCTAGTAGAGCAATTACAAGGAAGAATTAGTCAAGCGTTATGAATGGCATAGTCGTCAAAAGAACGACATTAAAAGATTGGGCATATAAATGCTAGATTAAAGTATAGTCAAGGGTTATAGATAGCATAATTGCTAAATGAATATGACATTAAGAATCATGAATGGAGAAGTACTAGTTTAAAGTTTAGATACTTCAAAAGTACTTAGCCTAACAGGCCAAATACTAAGAAAAACTAGATTCTAGGTCAATGCGAGGCCTATTGGAGTCTAATTACTTGAGATCATCTTGCACTTATCTTATCAAGTATTTATATGTTATGCCTATAACATGTTTGATATATGAGGATAAATTTCTATTTACCTCATGACTTGACTAAGAGCTAGTACAAGAAATTAATCATAAGGGTTAAAACTAAGATATCTTGAGATCCGTCGGATAATGATGACTTTTGCTAATCCAAACTCCGGGTTGGGTTATCAATCAAGGTAAGTGACCTATAGAACTTACATCATGAATAGTGTTTGAACCCTTAACATATACCCTAGTCGAAGGAAGGAAGTGTTAAGAACATTTTTATATAATATTGCTTTTAGATCCCAAGGGGAAGAGCAATTATGCAATGGGAAATATTATTTCATCTACTCTTGCATTGTTTTGGAAAGAATGCAATTGGTTTTGTTGGTTGATCAAACAATATCCTAAATGCTTTTACATTCAACTGGTTGTTAGTTGTTGTTTGGATGATTATTCCAAGTGCTTGTGATTTATGGTAAATGCATGGCAAGGGTCTGTGATGACAAGACGCCATGGGAATAAAGGAATGTTTTCTTGGAAAATGATATTAGACTGAATGTCTTGTTTGTGCTTGATTCTTAAAGGATTTAATTAAGGAAGGATATATTGTACGGGTGGATCACCTCCATGGTTGCACCGCGTATTAACCCGAGAGGGCACTGCTCGATTCATGGGCCGAAGGTCGAGTGGTGAAAAGGCCAACCACGGGAATGATGTTTCGCTCCTAGACAGCTTGCGGGTCAGTTGGAGCTCTGGACACCCCTTGCTAGGTCTAGAATGGAGTTGAAAACCTCTGTGGCCCCCAACATTTGGGCATGTTGGGAGATCCTATTCTAGATAAAGGATTGAGTTTTGGTGCCATGTGAATTGGACCAGTTACTTCTGCAAGGCAGAAGGGATACTTCTGTTGGACAGAAGCGAAACATAATTTCTCCTGTATGGGCGGGAGACAAAGATCAACTTGAAGATAAGTTAAGGAACTTGTTTGATCTTGTTTGTCAATAGATTGCTTTGCTCTGTTTTCGTGTATGTGCTATAATTTACACGAACGAACCTTGTTCCCTAAAAGGCTTAATTAATGAAGCTGATTTTAAGTGTCACACATAAATGTGGTAGGACCTAATTAGAAAACTAAAGCTATTAAGGGAAGCGGGTGGGCGGAACCCCCGACGGGTCCGTCCTACGGCAGGGTGGTCCGAGAGGACTGGGAGGCTTCTCACAAGATTTTATCGTCATTCGACCTTTAGGTATTGATAGGTTAGAACCCGATTCATGCCGTTTTAGGGGACCGGAATGGGACTATGCCCTATGGGCAGAGAGGTTGAGCAACACATCCCTCTCGTTTCCCATTCTCTTTGAACCAAGTGCGGCATAGATCTGCTTCGGGTTGGGTATCTCTGCGTAAAGTAGGATGTCTAATACCCGATGCTAGAATGCTAACAGGAGACCTTGACAACTAGGAACCCAAATTTCAGGTCGATCCTAGTGGGTTCGGTCGTGAACTTTCCGTTGCAAGGTGGATTTGGGAAACCCTAGGCGACAAAACTCGAAACATTCCCTGGGAGTACCGGGCAGCGACGCTTAGATTCATTTCTCGATAGACCGCTAAAAGAGTGCCTAGAAAGCCGATGGGCGGGCACCTCACAGTTGGTATTAGAGCGAAACTTTGTAATGATACGTGATTGATTAATGTATGGTTTGTAGACATATCCTAAACAAAATAATCTAAGCAGTATGGCTTGATTGTTAGGCACCTTCTGCACCCACGAATGTTGACATGCAAGAGAAGAAATTCCTTCTCAAGCAAATTAAGGTACCCGAGTTTGATGGAGAAGGGATAGACATTGCAGCAGAGGCAGAGATATGGATTGAGTCGATGGATGACTATTTCTTTGCTTCGGGAACTGCCTCTACCAATCAAGCAATGATAGCCAAACTTAAGTTAGTTGGCCAGGCTCGATTATGGTGGAAGCAATGGTGCAAAGATGAAGGTGTTTCTGAAGCCACTGTTACTTGGGTTCAGCTGAAAGATGTTGTACGCAAACGATACCTTCCACCAACCTACCAGACTTTGAAGATGAATGAATTCTTCAGGCTAAAGCAACTAGAATTAACTGTGGAAGCTTACTACTCAAAGTTTGTAACCCTACTAAAATACGCACCACCTATGGATATTGCGCAGCAAGTATCCAAGTTTTGCCATGGCTTAAACACTCCTCTGAACCACCGTCTTGAAGCAATGCGTCCAATAGACTTGCAAGACGCATTACTCCGAGCGAATCCAATTGTCCAAGATTTTAAATCGGAAAATTTTAGTAAAGATGATTCCCGAGATCTGGGTAAGAGATGCCATACATGTGGAGAGATAGGGCACATCCGTAGGAGATGTCCCTACCGTCAATGTTTCCATTGCAATGAGCTAGGACATGTCCAAGTAGACTGCCCTGACTTAAGTCCAAAAGATACGGAGTCTCCAAGAAAACGAAGTTACACAAGTGCAGTCTTCGGATATATAGAGGAATCAGATGAAGACGAATACTTAGAACCTACTACACCACTTTAGGATTATTAGAAATCCTAGAAATTTTGTCGACATGAAATACAACTTGTATTGGAATAAACTTTACTCTTGTAACTACAGTTAACTTGAGTAATATGAGTTGCGTCTATTTTGAGCCTAGAACTTGTAAATGATTAGAGATACTTTGGCAAGGAATGATAGTCATAATGTGCAATGAATTTCTCTTAAGTCATTTCTTCTCAACTAATATAGATTGGGTCTTACCAGAATGTCGAAGCTTGGAAGTATTCTTTAGTATTACAAGCAAAGCCAATTGTCCATGGAGCTCAGTCCCGAACTAAGGGCAGGACAATCTGGAAATGTAGTTTCCAAGATAAAGGACCACTCCAATCTGCTAAAAGAATCCTAGAACACTTTGGTCTAAAGAAGAAAATCTTACTAAGGACAACCAAAAATCTTGTGACCACAAGTGATAAAGCTCCGCGTATTTCTATTGCAAGGAGTTAGGTCATTTCAAAAGGGAATGTCCAAAGCACCCTAAACATCGATGCTCTGAGTGCCACAACATTGGACATAACTATATCAATTGTCCCAATGGAACTCAAAGAGAACTTGGGCTTACAAGAAATAAGCCGTACAAGCTCCAATGATCTAGAATATACCAAGTGCTTAGGAAAAACCTAGAAGATATCCATGAGATGTAGCTACAATAAATTTTCTCTTGTCATCAAGACTCGGATATATCAAATACCATAGGTTATTGTTTCAAAAAACCGTATGTCTGTGAGAGATCAGAGTAGCGCAGCGGAAGCATGGTGTTCCATAACCCACATATTCCAAGATGATACCCCTTGTTTCTCTCGAGATGAGGACATCTCGATTTCTCTAAGGGGAGGAGGATGTAATATCTCCGCACAATAAAAGTTAGTTGGTTGGTTCGAAAGTTAGTTAGTCAATTAATAAGTTAGTGAGTTTACTAACTAAAGGCTAACTAAGGTAAAAACTAAGTAACATTAATTATTAATCATTTTTATTTAATTTAAAATATTTTATTTAGAAAAATCAAGAGTCGTAAAATTCGATATTTTTCTCGAATTGACAAGGACCGTAGTCACCCTTCACATAAATTACAACGTGAACAAAACTTATGAATTATATTAATCACTAGGATAATATGTATAGTTTGGATAGTCTAAAAATATTAGATTTTGGGCAAAACTAGTATATTTTAGATATTTTAGATATTATCCTTTAAAAAAAAAAGATATGGAGATTTTTAGAACTGGATGTCATTTAAAAGGAAAGACAAGTGATATTTTAGTTAGTTTGGAGATTTTATAAAAAGAAAAAAATAAAGAGAGGATTTGTGAAATCGCGCGTGCCGCGATCGCAGTTTTACAAGCAGTAGACAGCACTTTGAACAAAGAAAAGAAGAAGGAGTGAACTGAGAGCTTTCTAACCAAATGTCTTGGAGTTTTACCCCCCTTTCGGAGCCAATGGAACCATTAGATTTATGATCTGAGCATCAGATCACTGATCTTTCCAAGATCCCCCTCCACAAAGAGTTCCACTTCTCAACCACAAACCCTCTTCTCTAATTCACTATAAATATGAGGCATGGGAGAGGCATAAAAAAGCATAAGGAGACCCTGAGAGGCTGCGAGAGAGAGGTAGAGAGGAGGATACTCCTCCAAGAGATTGTGAGGAAGAGCTTGAAAGAGAGCTTGAGAGAGAGAGAGAGAGAAGAGTCACCCTGAGAGGCTGCAAGGAAGAGAATTGGCTCAATTCCCTCTATCTTGATCCTTGACTTAACCATCTTTTCTTACGCTCTCCCATCTTGAATCTACTCCACCTTCTTAATCCCTTGAGTCTACCTGCGGACGATGGCCTCCAAGGGAAGAATGTCGCGTGCGGATGACAATCCTGCAACCAACAACAAGGCTTCGAGCAAAGGCATCACTGTCAATCCAACTATAGTTCCGGTTGTAAGTAATGTATTTTCAAGTTGATAGATGCTTGCTTTGATTCTCGTATGAGATACGTTAAGCCCATACCATTGCACGAGTATAGGTCATGGGAAAGGATAAATTTCATCTCGCTTACTCGGAAGATGGAGTTTGTGAAGTGCATATATCAAGGGAAGATAATTGCACCTAGTTACATATGACTTATTTGCTAGTAGAGCAATTACAAGGAAGAATTAGTCAAGCGTTATGAATGGCATAGTCGTCAAAAGAACGACATTAAAAGATTGGGCATATAAATGCTAGATTAAAGTATAGTCAAGGGTTATAGATAGCATAATTGCTAAAAGAATATGACATTAAGAATCATGAATGGAGAAGTACTAGTTTAAAGTTTAGATACTTCAAAAGTACTTAACCTAACAGGCCAAATACTAAGAAAAACTAGATTCTAGGTCAATGCGAGGCCTATTGGAGTCTAATTACTTGAGATCATCTTGCACTTATCTTATCAAGTATTTATATGTTATGCCTATAACATGTTTGATATATGAGGATAAATTTCTATTTGCCTCATGACTTGACTAAGAGCTAGTACAAGAAATTAATCATAAGGGTTAAAACTAAGATATCTTGAGATCCGTCGGATAACGATGACTTTTGCTAATCCAAACTCCGGGTTGGGTTATCAATCAAGGTAAGTGACCTATAGAACTTACATCATGAATAGTGTTTGAACCCTTAACATATACCCTAGTCGAAGGAAGGAAGTGTTAAGAACATTTTTACATAATATTGCTCTTAGATCCCAAGGGGAAGAGCAATTATGCAATGGGAAATATTATTTCATCTACTCTTGCATTGTTTTGGAAAGAATGCAATTGGTTTTGTTGGTTGATCAAACAATATCCTAAATGCTTTTACATTCAACTGGTTGTTAGTTGTTGTTTGGATGATTATTCCAAGTGCTTGTGATTTATGGTAAATGCATGGCAAGGGTCTGTGATGATAAGACGCCATGGGAATAAAGGAATGTTTTCTTGGAAAATGATATTAGGATGAATGCCTTGTTTGTGCTTGATTCTTAAAGGATTTAATTAAGGAAGGATATATTGTACGGGTGGATCACCTCCATGGTCGCACCGCGTATTAACCCGAGAGGGCACTGCTCGATTCATGGGCCGAAGGTCGAGTGGTGAAAAGGCCAACCACGGGAATGATGTTTCGCTCCTAGACAGCTTGCGGGTCAGTTGGAGCTCTGGACACCCCTTGCTAGGTCTAGAATGGAGTTGAAGACCTCCGTGGCCCCCAACATCTGGGCATGTTGGGAGATCCTATTCTAGATAAAGGATTGAGTTTTGGTGCCATGTGAATTGGACCAGTTACTTCTGCAAGGCAGAAGGGATACTTCTGTTGGACAGAAGCGAAACATAATTTCTCCTGTATGGGCGGGAGACAAAGATCAACTTGAAGATAAGTTAAGGAACTTGTTTGATCTTGTTTGTCAATAGATTGCTTTGCTCTGTTTTCGTGTCTGTGCTATAATTTACGCGAACGAACCTTGTTCCCTAAAAGGCTTAATTAATGAAGCTGATTTTAAGTGTCACACATAAATGTGGTAGGACCTAATTAGAAAACTAAAGGTATTAAGGGAAGCGGGTGGGCGGAACCCCCGACGGGTCCGTCCTATGGTAGGGTGGTCCGAGAGGACTGGGAGGCTTCTCACAAGATTTTATCGTCATTCGACCTTTAGGTATTGATAGGTTAGAACCCGATTCATGCTGTTTTAGGGGACCGGAATGGGACTATGCCCTGTGGGCAGAGAGGTTGAGCAACGCATCCCTCTCATTTCCCATTCTCTTTGAACCAAGTGCGGCATAGATCTGCTTCGAGTTGGGTATCTCTGCGTAAAGTAGGATGTCTAATACCCGACGCTAGAATGCTAACAGGAGACCTTGACAACTAGGAACCCAAATTTCAGGTCGATCCTAGTAGGTTCGGTCGTGAACGTTCCGTTGCAAGGCGGATTCGGGAAACCCTAGGCAACAAAACTCGAAACATTCCCTGGGAGTGCCGGGCAGCGACGCTTAGATTCATTTCTCGATAGACCGCTAAAAGAGTGCCTGGAAAGCCGATAGGCGGGCACCTCACAACCATGAAGCTACAACTTTACTCAACAATCCATTTCTCCTCTTTCCCTCTCCTCTTTTTCCTCTTTGTATCTAATTTTTTCTCCTCTCCTCTCTCTCTCTCTCTTTCTCTCTCTCTCTCTCTCTGAATTCCCTATCTCTTTTTTCTCTCTCTCCCTTCTATTTTACTTCATTTTCTCTCCTCTCCTCTCTCTCTCTCTCTCTCTCTCTCAAATTTTATTTTTTTTCCTCTATAACTCTCTCTCTCTATTCCCCCTATCCCTCTCTCTCCTCTTCTTTATTTTTTGCTCTCTTTGTATCTTTCTCACAGCTTTTTGTTCTCTCTTTCTCCTCATTTTTTCCTCTCTTTCAAGTTTTTTTTCTCTCTCTTTTCTCTCTCTATATTTTTATTTTCTCTCTATTTTTCTATTTCCTCTCTTCCTCCTCTCTCCCCTATTTCCTCTCTCTCTCTCTCTCTCTCTCTCTCTCTCTCTCTCAAATTATATCTTTAATTTATCTCTCTCTCTTTCTAAGTCAAAAACTATATCATAAAATGTTTAATTAAAACAAGATTTTTCTCTTTTCTCTTTTTTTCCCCTCTCTCTCTCTTTTTCTCTTTCTTCTTCTCTCTTCTCTCTTTTTCTTCTCTCTCTCTCTCTCTCTTTTCATTTTTTCTTCTCTATTTAAAATTTTATCTTTTCTCTCTCTATTCCCCCTCTCTCTCCTCTTATTTCTTTTCTTCTCTCTGTATCTTTCTCTCGGTTTTTTATTCACTGCCAGTCTCTCTCTCCTCATTTTTCTTTTCCTCTCTCTTTCTCTTTTAAGTTTTTTTCTCTCACTCTACTTTCTCCCTATATTTTTTCTTTTCTCTCTATTTTTCTCTTTCCTCCCCTATTTCCTCTCTCTTTCAAATTATATATTTTCTCTTTCTCTCTCTAAAAGTCAAAAACTATATCAAAAAAGGTTTAATTTCAAAAAGACTATTCTTTTTCCTCTTTCCCCCTCACTCTCCCTCTTTTTCTTTTTCATCATCTTCTTTTCTCTTCTTTTCTTCTCCCCCCGATTTTCTTCTCTCTCTCTACTCTCTTTTCCTTCTCTCTCTCTCTCTTTAGTCTCTCTTTAAATTTTTTTCTTTTCACACACACACACACCCTCTCTTTTTAGTTTTATATTTCCTCTCTCTATAATTCTCTCTTTGTGTTCATATGGTCTCTTCTTCTTCTTCTTCTTCTCTCTCTCTCTCTCTCTCTCTCTCTCTTTTCTTCTCTCTCCACTTTTCATCTTTCTCTCTCTATCTCTCTCTCCGTCCCTCTCTCTCCTTCTATCTCCCTCTCAAAGTGTGTGAAAAACTATATCCAAAAATTTTTAAATTAAAAAAGTTTTTTAAAAATATTTAATTAAAAAGAAAATTAAATTGTAAAAAGTTAATTTGAGAGAGAGAGAAACTTTTGATTTAAAAAGAAGTTTGATTTAATTAAAGGAGAGGGAAAAGAGAGAGAAAGAGGGAGAGCCTAGGCCCTACACATAAGAGAGAGAAGGGGGAGGGAATTTAATTAAAAAGGGGAGGGGGAAGAGAAAGGGAGAGATTACACGTGAGAGAGAGGGGAGGGGGTTTTAATTTTAGAGAGAGAGAGAGAGAGAGAGAGAGAGAGAGAGAGAGAGAGAGAGAGAGAGAGAGAGAGAGAGAGAGAGAGAGAGAGAGAGAGAGAGAGAGAGAGAGAGAGCTTAGGCCTTACACATGAGAGAGAGGGGGTGGATTTTAATTAAAAAGGTGAGGGGGAAAGAGAAAATGAGAGATTACATATGAGAGAGAGGGGAGGGGGTTTTAATTTTTTAAAATGAGATTTGGAAAAGGGTATAGGTTCAGGAATATAGTAGTAAAGTTCTAACTTGCTATATTTGACGCTCTTCTTTGCATGCAACCTTATGATGCAAAGCGTCTCTCAAGAGGAGGTGATCAATACCTATGGATGAAATATGTAGATCAAAGGCAAGAAGTATGAGCATGTTATATGTTTGTATATTATTTACAAGTTATTATGTAATTATTGTAATGTGTTTATTATTGTCTACAACACAGGAGTCTATGCAATCTTTTTTTATGTATTGTACATGTAGGCATCATTAAGAGATGAAATCACAAGAACTATAATCATTTTGTGAGTTCTTGATTATCTTTTCATCTCATGTAAGCATGATGTTAATGTGTCTTGTTGATGTGCAGCATTGATCAGCCATTCATGACTGGAGGAGGAGAAGGAAGAGGACCTAGCCTTCTTGCCAAAAGAGGTAGCATATGCCACACCTTGCCTTGCAACTCCCATACCTAGCATTGCGTTTAGGTTTGCCCTATTGTATACTACTCTACGGTTTTGTCTTGCAGGCGTTCCTAAGCTCCCAACCATGTCTAAAGCCAAGGGCAAACAACCTCATTAGAAGGAGCCAAACATTAACCTTGCCTCGGCCCTAACCTTAGCTCTAAGACTATGTTGCAAGGTCCTATAATGCACATGCAAATGCACACATAACAACAAACACTAAATCTCAAAGTACTTGCGTCTACATGTGATAATGCTACTTCTCTCTAGTGAAAAGTGGTTTCACTTGGTGATTGTTAATGCTCTCCAATGGAACGAAGATGGTGAAGAAGAGAGCGGTTGAAAGGGAGAAGGAGAAGAAGACGATTGAGTGAAAGGGAGGAGGGATTGCCAATTAGATTACAAATTAAAGTCTCCTTAGGCAACCGACAACCTACAATTACCTTTACATTCCTTGGGTCGGTGCTCTCAAATCTAGAAAGAGAAGAGGGGTGATGTACTCAGGTTGGTAGCTCATCAAGATGGATGGCTATGGCTAGTAAGTACCAAGAAAATCCTAGAACAGTTCTTGTCTCGAAAAATTACAACCTAACCTTGTGAGCATGAAAAACTGAAGACACGAAAAATAGGCTATTTTTTCAAGGGACTATTACTTACAAAGGGGCACCTAGTCAAAAAGACCAGGAGCAACATGGTTGAATTATCCTATGCTAGAATAGTTGAAAGAGGAGGAGGCACTCCACTTGTATTGAGAAAGGAAGTAGAGGAATCAGTAGGCTTTTCCACAAGGAGGTTCAATGAACAAAAGAGTGGAAAGTTTAATAGTAGCTTTGAGCATCCACAGTCTATTGCTTTAGTCCATGAATTTATAAGAAACCTATATAAAGGGAGGCTTTTGCAAACTATAGATGGACATTTGAAGGAGAGATACTTTTGCAAGGCATAGATTTAAAGGAGTGGTTGATTTCTCTAGTATATACTCGTACATAACTTCTACGAGAGAAACTACTAGAACCTCCATCATTATATGACAACAACAGTGCATGCTCTTGCAACCTCTGATAACATTATTGGTGTACATGCCTCTTCAACATCCTTAGTGCATGTAACATCATTAACATCTTTAAAAAAAGATCAAAATTGGTGCATTTAGAGTAGGCTGACACCAATGGATAGTGTGAAGCAAGAAGGCATTGAATTTATTGATCTAACTATAGTAAGGGTGGAAGGACTATAGGCAAGTTGCAATACACGATTGAATATAATGGAGAAGGGTCTCGTAAATCAATGCCCTCATAAGTACCACTAGAGAGAAAAAAGATTAGGAGGAGCATTAACAAAAGGCATCTTGTTCCAATAAGAGGGAGAGAAATTACTACATTTCCAAGGATCTTTCTATTGATATTGTGGTAAGCTATTGAAAAATCAACTCAAACGCAACAAAAAGAGGACATGAAAGATCCTCAATCTCTGTATGTTTTTGCTTGAGGAGATTAACTAGTTGGAAAAGAGAAGGCCATATGAACATGTGACTACCATATTTGAAGTCTATAAGAGCAAGTCAACATGACAAAGCAAAAGAAAGCAAGTCTACATAATGGTTTGGGCATGCACAAGAGCCTAGACTGAAGAGATACAGATGCATAGGTATCCCCATATCACTAGCGCCACGAAGTTGCAATACATGTGGAGAATAAGCACCCATAGTAGCAATGGCAATTTGAGCACCATTAGGAATGTTTCGTTGTGGCCAAGTACAATGTGAGTAGCTAGGTGAGCCTCAGAGAGAGAGAGAGAGAGAGAGAGAGAGAGAGAGAGAGAGAGAGAGAGAGAGAGAGAGAGAGAGAGAGAGAGAGAGAGAGAGAGAGAGAGAGAGAGAGAGAGAGAGAGAGAGAGAGAGAGAGAGAGAGTGTGTGTGTGTGTGTGTGTGTGGGGGGGGGGGGGGGGTATTTATGGTTTTCTCTTTGATCGAGAGAAGAGGAGGTGCCACTATGGGAAGAAGAAGGACAAGAGGAGGAAGAGAAAGAAGGGATGATATCTTATTGTACACATTCTAATAAAAGTAGGATAACTCCTATGTAGGGTTTTACTAGTAGCTCAATCCTCACATTTGTTTACAGCAGGACAATTCCAAAGGTTTCACCATCACACAAGCAATTCTTATTTGGATTCAATTTTGATTGTATTGTTTAGTTAAGGAGAGGGTAGGGTTTCTACTTGTTGTCTTGTGTCCTACATGTATGTTCCCATGGAAGCTAGTACGATGACTTTCATTCTAAGTAATCTAGAGTCATCTCTAGTGCCGACACATTGATATGACTAGTCAGTCACACTAGTGGCACTAATAGTAGTACGAACAAAGCTATCCATGTCTTGTTGGCTGCATACCATTCAAGTATTAATGCAACAATACCTAAACAATGTGTAACAATCCATAAGGTCTTAATGGTCACCACTTAAGGTGGAGCAAGTCTTCCGTTTCCCATGGGAGGCTGGGACACTAGTGAAACTATTGAGGAAGCTACCTATCGAGAAGCGTTCAAAGAAATAGAAGGCTTTTGTCAAGCATACATGTTTGCTTTGGTGGTAACAAGGAGTTGAATTCATGGCTTGAACAAAATTCGTGATAGTAGAAATGGGTAGCTATGTCAAAGGCATTTGAACATTGCCACTATGATTGGATGCAAAGAGTCCTTGAGAAGTTTATCTCTTATCTAATGTCAAGCAATCTAGCTTCTAGAGAAACATTAGATTCTATACAATGTTTCTCTTCTTCTTCATCTTCTTGTTAAAGGTTAACCATATTATAAAAAATGGAAACAAACTCATTTAGCATGGACTTTTCATTTGTAAAGTCATAGTAAAAGTGATAATGGTGCTCCATACCTGAGGAATAGTAGTTTTAGCTTTGTAATGGTAGGATTGAACTAATACAAAATGTTTTCTCAACGCCCAAAGGCTTTTTTGAGGAAATTGTAGTTATAGGCATAGTTGTCATATGACTATGAAATCACATTAAAACAAAATGCATCCATTTTATTTATATGAGAGAGAGAGAGAGAGAGAGAGAGAGAGAGAGAGAGAGAGAGAGAGAGAGAGAGAGAGAGAGAGAGAGAGAGAGAGAGAGAGAGAGAGAGAGAGAGAGAGGTGCTCGTTCACCTTGAGGTGCTGCGGGGGGACTAACGAGCTGAAATTGCTTTTTACCGACCTATTTGACCTTCATAATTAATCTAGGCATGGCCTTGATAAGATGTGTATCATAACTTTGCGAAATTGGATGATGAATCTAGGTATGGCAACGCTCTCAATGTAACTATATGATATGACATCAACACTGTATAATATAAGAGCCCAGGCATGTGACTTGTGGTGAGTGCTATCAAGGTGACCAAGTGCAACATGGCGTTGCGTGAGTCATAGACTCTATGGACTCTGTTGTTGGGAGGGCATAGGAGGATTGAGAGGGGATGCTGAGTCGTGACTGGAGCAAGGAGGGATGGAGGTGAGAGGCGAATTTAATGCAGCCAATAGTATATCGACATGAGCACTATACTTTTGTGGAGTTGGGGGACTACCTCTCTTTTTGAGGGTATTCCTTCGATGCTATCAAGTCCTAGATTTCTAAGCTCTTCGTTGAAGACATGCAGTCCTGGATGCGCAATTTGTGCTGGATATCGACCTGCGCGTGCCGCGGCTCTTAAGTTGTCATCTTGAAGTAAAGAGCAAAAAGTAGTGGAATAACACAGTTTGTTATGAGGGACCAGCTCATCGGCCCATGTGTACAGAAGTGAAAGGGAAGTTCCCCCCTCCTCCCGACCTTTCTCTCTCGCACTCTCCCTTGTCCTACTCGGGATCTTGCTTATGCTTCTGGCCAGTTAGCCATGGAGCCAATGTCGGAGCTTTCGACATGCTTGCTTCTGCGGACTCGTAATTAGGTTCGCTTGATCTGCCTTCTGTAGATTAGGGTTTCTCTCTGCTGCAGGAGTGACAAAACTCGCAGGCCGCCATTATTTGGAGCACTATGTGGATCAGTAACGCGACCTCGGATGTTGATAGCACAATTCGAATCATCAAATTATCCATGTGGATTTTGGGCACCTCAACTTGCCTCGAAGAATGATGCAGTTGATCCATGCGAATAAGGTTCCGCATACGGGGTTCATGGGCTCCCATCCGGAAGAGAGACTGATTTGATCTCCGTGATGCCCCTCAATGAGTGGAAAATCTGTGAGAATGGGAGTCGCACGACCCAGTCGGCAGATGGCAGGATCCTCCAGCCGTAGCACCGTCGCGGCAGTGACCCTCATAGGCCTCACTGTGCTGTTTGGCTCTTTCCTTTTTGTGAAGTCCCCCCGCGGTCTGCAAACAGCATTCGGTGGAACAATCTTCCAGTTGCGGTTCGATGATCAGCAGCACATGGCACGCAATTCCAAAGGTTTAGACTTGTATACATCAGAAAGCCCTCTGGAGGTTGGTTCGACTGACAACAATGCTGCGGACCCCATAATGTCAAGTGAGTCAAAGCTGGTGAGATATCCGGCTTATTGCAATAAGAGGACTGCCCTTCTGAAGGTCTACATGTATGCTCTGCCACCAGAGTTCCATTTTGGTATGATAGAGAAGGCTTATGGTGATCATATATGGCCTCAGAATATATCTCAACTTCCAAGATACCCCGGTGGTCTCAACTCTCAACACAGTCCCGAATACTGGCTTACTCTGGACCTCCTGGCATCGGCAGTTTCTGAGCGCAATTATCCTTGTGCAGCTATGCTTGTGGAGAATCCTAAAGAAGCAGATGTATTTTTTGTGCCATACTTTTCTTCATTAAGTTACAATAAATATACTAGGTCAGATTCAACTGATGGAGTGGACAAAAATGTGGAGCTTCAAGAGAAGCTTGTAAGGATACTTCTGCAACAAAATGCATGGTGCAGATCAGGAGGAAAGAATCATGTCATCCTTATGCACCATCCCAACAGCTTGCATGTAGCAAGAGAACAGTTACGCAATGCTATGTTTATTGTGGCAGATTTTGGACGTTATTCCCCTCAGGTAGCAAATGTGGATAAAGATATAGTGGCCCCCTACAGGCATATGGTACCAACGTTCAAGGGGGATAATTCAACTTTTGAAAGCCGAAAGACGCTTCTTTTCTTTCAAGGAGTCATTGTAAGAAAAGAGGTAAGCTTTGTTTCTGGTTTCAATGTCACTTTAAAATATTTCAGAACGGTTATCTTAATTGTCTTTGGCATCAGTTTGGCTATCCTCTGCTTCATGTTGTCATGATTTCGCAGCTGCCATGCTCAATATTTGTGAAACACCTTGAGACTTGCAAACTAAAGCATGACTACTGTATGTTTCTGATACGTATTGAGACTTACCAACTTAAGTTTGGATACTGAATTACCAGTTTTTATTATGGCATAAGGTTGAGCGTTTTGATGATGCTTGTTTATTCCTTGTTTTAGTTTTGGCATGGTACTTGTTCTCCACTTATGTCTATGATCACAAGTTTTGTTGTGGAGCTGGATATGCTATGTAACTGTGTGTGTCAGGCAATTTTGTCAGTAGGTTTCATGGCTCACATGTATAAACTAATATGCTTAATTTACATATGCCTGGAATAAAGACTCCAAGGATTGTTTGCATGTTGTCCCTCTTAATATGACTTCTTAAGTGTATGGTATGCTGTTGACATCTATTCCCAAGTAGGTGAAGTTTTCTATTTGTAAGAAGAGTTACTCTTTTCTCAGGGGGGCATCATAAGACAGCAGCTGTATGAGATGCTCAAAGATGAGCCAGCCGTCCATTTCTCCACTGGAACTGCACAAAGGGATGGAATAAGAAGTGCTTCAAGAGGTATGCGTTCGTCAAAGTATTGCCTGCATCTTGCAGGTGACACACCATCTTCCAATCGGTTGTTTGATGCTATAGTAAGCCATTGTGTACCCGTAATTATAAGTGATGAAATAGAACTGCCCTATGAAGATGAGCTAGACTACTCTGGATTTTGCATATTTGTGAGGTCCACTGATGCTGTTCAAAGCGGGTTTCTGATGGATCTACTTCAGAGTGTTAAAGAACAAGAATGGACACGAATGTGGAATAGATTAAAGCGGCTGGATGAGCATTTTGAATATCAGTTTCCTGCTAAACAAAACGATGCTGTGAATATGATATGGAAAAGTATAGCCGGCAGGGTACCTTCTGTAAAGCAGTCCCTGCACAAGGCCAAAAGGTACTCAAGATCTAGATTGGCAAATAAAGCTTCCTAGTTATTCTTTAACACATCATATGTGAAATGTCATTTGGTCATCTATATCATACTGATTCTTTGATAGGACTTCTAATAAATATAGCAGAGAGGGAGTTCAGAATGGTTATGGCTTATGTTCGTTATCTGAGAAGCACAAAATGTTTTTAGGAGAATATTTGTATCATTTCTAATGAAGTCGCTTCGTAGGGAAGCTCAAGTCATATGGTTTTGAGCTGTGAATGGTTGAGATTTAACATTGTGTAATCTAACAGCATGGGGAATGTTAGATACTTACATTTTCATGGTTTTTACTGTTTTTCATAGTCACAGAGTGTGATCATGTACTTCTGAAGTATGATTTACCATTAAAATGTGCTTCGAGGTATATCAATTGCATATCTCACTCAGCTTGGTAAGCTAAATCAATTGTCTTTTTATCGGTTTAGAAAATCGACTGCCGGTCCTAGTCCAGATGGATAAAGGCACCGTTTATGACAGTTCCAAATAGGCCTAGATACAAGATTCATGTTAATAGTGCAAAATGAACTAACAAGAAGATGGGTAAATGGAAGGAACAAAAAGGGGGTGGGTTTTGGTAGACTGTGTTCAATGTATGTGCCGAGAATTGAGGTCGTGATGAGCTAAATAGGAAGGTTGGGAAGGGGAGAAATTGAGATATGAACGAACCTTGTTGAGTTTGAAGACCTTAATCATGGTTGCCCAGTTGGTGATGTCTAAATTTGAGGACTTTGCTGATGCTAAACAAGTGAACTCCCTTCCCACTTTTGGACAGGGAGTCTCCTCTATCCACTTTGTAAAGTGGACGGCCAAGGGCGCACTTTTTGCATTTGCAACCACTCAATTTTTTCAAGTTTCTTATTTTTTTACTTTTCTACAAACTGTGTCCATTTGGTGTGTAAAGGTACTGTGCCCATGTTCGTGCCTAGTTTCAAAAAGTGTATGCCCATACTTTGGATAGGGTTTGGGTGTTTGTCACTCGATGTGTAAGTAGCCTTAGCTTGAGGATTCATACAAGCTAAGACGGGATATGGGTTCAAAAAAAGTACTGTGTAAAGAGCATGACTACAAAACTTGAAAAGAGCATGACTACAAAACTTGAAATTTAGCAATAGAGTGTACACTCATGAATTCCATGGCTTGAGATTTTGTTTGTGGGAAGTTAGCTTACATTTAACCATTCATATGCCTTAGATCAAATTACCCATTGTAAAGGTAATTGCATGCTAAGTAGAAAGATCAAGATATGTGGAATAATTGTCCCAAAGTGGTGATTTGAAACCATTAGAATCCCAACATTCATCACTTTCATCATACACATCTATACATCTCCTAAGCATATGTACTCTTGTCATAATATATGCGTTGTTGTGGAAATTCTAACACAGTTGATTTGGATTGCATGGACCTAATTTGCTTTGGCTTCCAAAATAATTAATTGAGTAGTAACTTCATCTTTTGACTCGCGAAACCCACATTGTTTCAAAATATTATGGGTTTGAGGGCACACCCTCATTGTTGATTGAATACATAATCTTGATAGCAAGAGGGGCTATGGGGGGATTACTCTCAAAACAAGAATGAGATGGTGAAATTCCCTAACAAAACACACACACACATACACACACACACACATACAACTAATTGAACTATATTTTCATCATGTGTTCGACGATTATGAGTTTGCAAACCAATGTTGCAAGTTATTACTTGGCTCTTACCTACCTTATCTTGTATGTGTTAGTATTCTAGTTAGCTAGTGTGAGTTTGGGCTAGTTGGGCCAAGCATTCTAGTACTATTTAGGCATTGCTTAAGTGGTCACTTTAGTGATTATTTTGGCATTTATTGTTGGTGCATTGTTTGCACTTTTTTGGCCCATTTATTTGTGTTTCTTCACTTTTTGTTAGTTATTACTTGTAGATCTAGTGTGCATGCCTTGTGGAGAGAGGGAGCTGGGGCCACTACCACATAGCTAGTGACTTATTGTTGTATGTGATTGTCTCGTATTTGGTATATGGATTTCATTTCTCAAGCATATCTTTGGGTTCTCCTTTGCAATATTCTTATGTTTTCTCTTTCCTTTCTCTTTTATCTTGTGTTTAATAGTTTATTGCAACTTTCTTTTGTGCTTCCATTGTTGCATTGAATCTTGTCATGGTATTGATTTTAAGGATCTACACTCCTATAGTTGTTCTTTGTTGATTACAGATCTTCTATTGTTGATTTTGGTTTCCTTAGCTTGTTGCCACCTTCTTTTAGCTTGGCGATGCCTATTTGTTTCAAATCACCCTACTTCTAGTCTCTGCAGTCTATATTTACTGCATTAATTGCTTCTACTGCTTGCATTTTGTCTAGCTTGTTGCCATCTCCTTCTAGCTTGGCGATGTTTGTTTGTTTCAGATCACCCTACTTCTAGTCTCTGTAGTCTACACTTACTCCATTAATTGCTTCTACTGCTTGTGTTTTGTCTCTAGTAGTTTGCATGTTTTATTTTTGCATTATTTTTTGTGGTATTGTTGCATTTTTTGAGTACATCTTTGAGTTTTCCTTAGTAGTATTCTTGTGTTTTCTCTTTTCTTTCTCTTTTGTATTGTGTTTTGCAGTCTATTTCAACATCAACACAAAATTTATCTCTCTCTCAAATAGGTGGTATGTATGAAGGCATATAATAGACATTAGTTAGGTAAAGCTGAACTCTTAATAGATTCATGTATGGAGTTGTCACTCGCCCACTGTTCTTTATGTCTTAACAATCATACAAGCTTAGGATACTAAACATTATCCATACTATCTCTTATTTTTACATTTCTTGAAGCAAGTATCAGACATGGCACTCATCTAAAGAAACTTTGAAAAAGAAAATACTTGGAAGGTTTTTCAAAAACGCAACTTGCATTTGCTCTCTCTCTCTCTCCCTCTCCATCTCCCTCTCCCACTTGAGGGGTTGCAACTTGTAGCAATATCCTCTGTCTCTCAATCTGTCACTTTGTGCACGTCTGATGCATCCATATCCTCTCTGTTCTTGCTTATCCCCTGTGTTCTCTCTCTAGGTAGAAATGGAGAGAGAGAGAGAGAGAGAGAGAGAGAGAGAGAGAGAGATGTGCTCATCTTATTTCACAATCATATTTTGCATATCTAAGATACTGTATATAAACATGTTTTTATACATGTAACATTACTTATAAGACTAGCATAATCTCTTAAGAACTTGAGAGGAAGATTGAGAGATTAAAGGTTGCTTTTGCAATCATGAATCTAAAACTTTTATTTTTCATTTTCATGTTGCAATTGACTCCTGGATTGGAACATCAAGTGAGTAAGTTTGGGATCATTTCCTTCACACAATGTGTGTATAAATTTTGGAGGGAGCACTATATAGCTTCAAGGAAAAAGGGAGATGAAAGAAGGGTCCTATATGGATGGGGATTCGACTTAGAGACATAAGCACGAGGCAAACACACTGATTTGCAAGTGCACTAATGACCCACATATGCATAGGTCCTAGCTAGAAGTACTACAATAATGACCATCCGCACTTGTGTGGGTACTAGCATGGTGTCAGAGCGTTTGGGGTTGAAAGTCAACCATGGGGGTAAGAGACAGTAGGGTGAAGGGAGATTCAGGGAGAGGAGTAGACGGAAGAGAAGGGGTTTAAAGAAGTAGAAGAATACTCACAGAGGTGAAGCTTGTCAATTTATTTATGCATTCTGAGAAGATAAATCCCTTATAGACAAAAACATGCATAAAACAATAACTTCCTCTCTACTGCTCAGACTGCCAATTTGATGCTTCCATTGGCTCCGAAAGGGGGGTAAAATAACAAGACACCTTTCAGAATTCTCCCAGATCACTCCTAGTTCGGAGTGTTGTTTGTTGCTTGTAAACTGCGATCGCACATTGTGCGATTTCGCCAATTCTTCTTTTTATATAAAATCCCCCAAAAATGGTTGAAAGCCACTTGCTTTTTTTTTCATGTCATCTTATTCTAGAAGTTGCCTATAGTTTTTGGATATTTATAAGAGATAATATTAAAAAAAAAGGCTAAAGTTATCCAAAAATCTAGTATTTTTAAACCATCCACACTATGGACACTGACATTAATGACTAATATGGCATTGGATCTTTAGATCAATAAGAAAACCGAATGACGATGCACTCTAGAGTTTTTCACACTGATCGCATAGTGGCATGATATCTATCCTCTCCTAACTTGCACATCCTCCGACATGTGCCAAAGTCTTATGGATTTGTAGTGTCAGAAGAAGTATCCTTTGTTATGTCAATGTCTTCATCTTCTATCTCTTCTTCTTCCATATTCTCATGTTCATACTCAATATCCAACTCCTTTAACTCATATGCTGAAGACTCCCTATGTTTAAAAAGCTTGATACATTTTCCAGCCACTGGAATCCTTAGAGCTATCCCATCCATCTCATTCAATTGGCACTATGTTGATTTTCCAAGCTGTTGTCATAAACCAGCACCCAGTCCCCTTCTTGTATAGCTCATGGTTGAAGTCTATGTCACTTGTCAAACCTCTTTTTGTTCTTGATCCTTGTAGTCTTCAGCTTTTTCATGGCTGTCTCAATGTCTTCAAGCCTTCTTTCTAATTATCTAATGCGTAGGACTAGCAACTTTTCTCTATTCAAACCCTCTTTTCAAGGTAGAACACTCCAAGTAGCAATAGTTTCCTCAATAGGCATGATTGGTTGTTGTCCATACATTAATTCAGCAGGCATATACCCTATAACTACACAGTGAGTGGTTCTATCAGCCCATAAAGCAAAGGGTAATATTCTTGGCCACTCTTTCATCTTGCCCTTGCGCAACTTTGCTAATGCCTTAATGATAGGCTGATGACCTCTTTCACTTTTTCCATTTGCTTTAGGATTGTAGGTTGAAGTTAAAACCAGCTTGATACCCAAGCGTGAAAAGAGGTTACGAGCCTCATCTGCATCCAATTCTTCTCTATCTACAACCACTTTACCAACACAACCATACCTGCAAAAGATTTCTTTCAATAAGAACCCGCAAATTGCTTGAGTAGTTTTTATATTAAGAGCTCGACCTTCCACTTGATTTGTCAAGTCTTCTCGTGCAAGCACAAGATATCTCATATTTCATAAACCTGTAGGCATGGTAACCAAATCAACTACCCAATTGTAATGCATAGACAATGGATAGGTCGGTTGCAACCCATCTCTATGCTTTACCATGGAATACATCTGACAGACACTACATGATTCCACATAATGCTCCACATCTTTATACATGTTTTGCCACCAATACTTCTCTTTGATCTTGGCAAATGTGTCCCAAACTCCTCTATGTCTAGCCCATAAGCTTACTCTCGCATCACCTGTTGTTGAGAAGTCCCATCTCCCAATACACATATTAGAGCTCCTCTCTTTTTCTTTACATGCTTTCATAAATATCTGTCTTTCAAGAAAAACCCATAAGCTTTTCTTTTAATCCTTTTAAATTTAGCTTCAAACCACTCAGCCTTCTTTGTCATGAGGTTGAGATATTAGCCTATTTTTAGCCAATCATTCTTATATAACTCTTCCAAAAATTGTATTCTCACAAAAGTATAACACTGATGATGCTTTCTCTCTACTACCCATCTCTTCTCCATGGATGTAAGTTCTTTTGTTATTGTTGAAATCCATGTTACAACAGTTGTACATGTAGTAATAGCAGTTGCATACTTATTTTCTGGTGTCATAAAGTTGTTTTCAGTACCTATCACATCGCCCTCTTCATCTTCCATCAGCTTCTCTTAATCTTTAAACCTTGCTTGTGAAAACATGTCAGCCAGGGGATTTTCTCTACCTGCAATATGTTGAAAATCAGGGTTAAGTGACTTTATATATGCAATCCATCGTAACATGGCAATATTGGGAGTTGAGCAATTTACTATCATGCCTAATAGAGGTAGACAATCAGTCTCTACCACTACATGACCTCCCATAAAATACTCCCTATCACACTTAGTGCTGTCACTACGCCCCAAAGCTCTCTTTTGACTTGAGAATACTACCATTGCCATTCATTGAAGACCTTTGCTCTAAACTGAATGGCATACCTATTCACATAAGTATCATCCTAACCCACTACCCAACCAATGCCAATCGGGCTTGTATCCACAGTGAGAATAATCGGCTGCCCATTCTCATAATTTTCTCTTTTTAGTGGGGTTGAAATCAATAAGCTCTTTAACTTTTGAATTGCCTTCATATACTGTTTACCCCACCAAAACTTCTGCCCTTTTCTCAAGAGCTGATATAAAATTTCAACCACATGAGCAAATTGCGGAATCCATATCAAGTAAAAGACACATGCACCCAAAAATCTTTTCACCTCAGATACGTTCGAACATGTCTCATGCATCCTGCTTATGGCATCAATCTTTACTAGTGGGGGCTTTCTTTCATATGGTCCACACATGTACCCAACAACTAATACTTCCTCCACTCCAAAAATCGAATTTTCTTCTGACAGAGTCAAATGCACTTCTTCAAGACGGCTCAAAATCTTATCACAATCAACAATATGATCAGCCACAAATCTTCTACATCCATGCTAATTCAACTCTTCATTCTTCTCATAATATCACATCCTTTGATTGACACATCATCAAGAAAGAGTAAGGTCAATTGAGAGATATACTCCCTTAAAACTTTATGCATAGCATTCATCATAGGTGCCACTGAATTGGTTGCTCCCTATGGAAGCGTACACATCCTAACCAATCCAAGTGGTGTCTTCATGGTAGTGATATCTCGCCTTTCTAATGTAAGCTGTAACTAATCATATTCTGAATATAAATCTCCCATAGAGTAAATTGCCTTGCTTGCAAATGCTTCGGCAAATTCATCCACTATCGAGCCTGATCTAACATTCCTTATGATGACCTTATTAACTGGTTGTAAATCCTGTATAAACATCAAAGAACCATTCTTCTTTGGAACAGTAAACCATCAATTCGAATATGAAGCTGAAGAGGGATCCAAAATCCGCATCCTAATCTTCTCATTCAAAAGCTCCAACAGCCTAGGAAAATATGCCCGAGGTATTGGAATAGGCTTTAAATTCCATGGCACATGAGGTACCATAAAGATCACCATAGGTGCAACTATGGTCATATCAATACATCCAATTTCATCTAGTTGAAACGCAAAGGCTGTCCCATGCCTTGCCAATATCTGCAAGAAACAAGCTCTTTCTACAAAAGAAATCTTGCATCACCAATTTTCAGCTTCTATAAAGTTTAAACTGTAAATTTAAGTTTTACTCCATGTGGATTTCACAAACTAGACTGTTGAGATACTTTTTCAGCCAACCCATCACTTTTAGGCATGGTAAAGGCAAAACCACATGCTTAACCTTCTTTGCAACTATTTTGTACTTTGTATCCACCCTTGCTTCAACCCTATTTTGCAGCCTATATTGCAACTTGTAACATTTATGCTCAACAAACTCTTGAATGACTTTATACATCTTTAAAGTGTCAACATAAATAACCTCTTTTTTTGCCTTATTTTCAGCATTAATTGCTGTAGAAGTTTTAGCCACTGTATCAACATCAACCAGCCATAAAAACAACCCTAAAATACCTTCATTTGCAGGCATCAAACCATGTCTTCAGCTCTTTTTCAGCCCATCCTACATATTTCTTTTCAGCCCTGGACATGGCTGAAATATTCTTAAAACTGCAAAGACTACATGTTGTCCATTCTTGCAATCTAGACACACACAAATTTGCCTTTTCTTGAAGGCATAATTATCTTCCTAGAGGCACTGCCATAGCCTGTAGTTATAGCAATTTTGTCTAAAGACCCTAAACTCTCGTGTATTAGATGGCATGGGATTATCGCACAGTCTATCCCGATTGTGGGGATGATTCACACAAATAGTGAAACTGTACCATCTTTGTATTGTCTTTACTCCAAACTCGAGCATATGAAGAACCATCATCCAAGGCTTTTGTTTCCAACCTTGATTTCAAAATATAGAGCTACCCCAAAATCACTGGATAACTACATGAATCCTATACAAAAAAATGATATTCATCCCTAACATCTCCAATAGTCACGGGTACATTCGGACAAGCCGCATAAAGATCCCATGATGAATTGTTTGCTGCCCACATGCGTCATCCCAGATCTACATCAATCAGCCAACTTCCAATCTCATACAAGTTGCGTGCCATAGCATTGATTTTGAAACCATGATTCAAGAGAGTTATGCAAGGTGCCTCTCTGTCTCCCACTTTAACAATTGTCTTTGTTGTAGAACGAGCCCAATGAGTTCATGAATAATGATTTCTTGGAATAAAATGAGCATCTTCTTCTTCATGTGCTTGTTGATAGACATCCCCATTATACATATCCTTCTCTCTATGCTTATTGTTGCCCATAAGACCGATTTTAGCCACAAGCTTGCTGTCTACACTCCCATTTAACCCATTTTCAACATCAACCTTCTCCAAATCAGCATTACATGCATCATCATATTCCCTCTGAAGTTGTTTCTCTGTCTTTGTCAACCTGCATCAATGCTTGCAAAAATTCACCATCAAATTATCTTTTTTGTTTCAGCATATCAACGATTGTATTATGAAATTCACGCTTTGTAATTCCAAGAACTTCACCAAGTGTGAATTCCACTCTATTGCCAAGTATGTGATCTTCCAAGACCTTTTTAAGGTTTGTGGCAGTCTCAAGATGCGATTGTAACCTGTAACCGGGCGGCTTACTCATTTTCTTCTCTTATTGTTTCTTCTCTTGAGATGCATTTTCCATAACATGCTCATGAATGGCTTTTTCAACCTCTTTCTGTTGCTCCATTTTACTTCGTATTATGTGATTGGATGGACCTAAAGAGGAAGTACCAGTAGTGCCCTCATATTTTCTTCTCTTTTCTTCCACAAGAGCTTTTTGATTATGAACCTCAGCCAAATAAGCATAGGTTGAAAATGAATCCATTGGTGCACTCCATCCTGTTCTTCCTCATATACTTTGACTTGCATCAACCAATTTAGACTTTGCTCTTTTGCTATTTTCCATGCAATCTAATGCTTGCATCCAAACACGAGATTTTTCTTCAGCCAAGCCTCATTTACCAGCTTCATCAGTTCTTTCAATTCTCAACCCATATGTGGCTGCATCTATGGCAACAAATGCTGTCCTTGCAACCATCTCTTCCAATCTCTTTTGCATGTCGCTATTTTCAAAATTTGGCTCTATTAGAAGACAATTTTCTATTGCATGTATTTTGCATCTTTTCAAAAGACTAACCTTTTTACTTTCACTTCACGATAGGCCATACAGTCTCACTTTTCATGTTGTAAACAGTCACACCAAATGCATTTTCTCTTGTATCCTCCTTTGTATGGTCTTTGGGTTGTTGCTTGAGCCTTCTCTTCTACCTTAACATCCAACCTTTTGACATTTTCATAGATTTGTGTCAAATTCAACCTCAGATCACGCATGCCTTTGATTAATTCATCCACAACATCACCTTTAAGAGCTAGACCAACAGGTATAACCGATTGTTCTGCCATAGCTACAAGTGCCTTGGTTGCAATTTCATCCCCCTTCTGAGCATTGGCAGATGTGGTGCATGTATCCCATCTTAATTTCATCAGCTCTCTCTTTACCAACATATGTGTTGCCTCAGTTACGTTAACCCAATCCGATTTTAGCCCCGTTTCAATAGAATATGCATCTTCTAAACGATCAGTCAGCTTCTCCTACAAGACAGGATTTGCAGCCTTTAGAAATAAATCAATTTTCTGACTCTCCAATGATTGCTGCTCATCGGCATCCAACTGCACATATCGACTTTCAAATTCACAAAGCAAAGATGTAGCAGCCAATCTTTTATTGGGCTTTTCAATCCAATCTGTAAATGTCTTTTTAGTTACCAATCCTACATCTTCCAAGAAAAACTCTTCTCTCAAAGCTTTCTTAAAAGCTTCCCAATGAGCATCTCTTTTATGTAACTCATCAATCCGATCATGCAATGCATGCATAGCCAAACGAGAGAAATACTGACTCCATGTATATTGTGGTACCCCATGAAACAACATCTTTTCTTCATACAATCAGATGAAGGCTGGAACATTTTGACCCTTAAACTGCTTCAATTCCTGTCCCACTGCCTGCAACGCATTCACACCCAAGGAATCAATTCTTTTTGCTTCTTGCCGAGTTTGCATTTGTTGTTGTAACAACTGCTATTGTACAACAAAGTAATCATATGTTGTAAAGTATCACCACCACTTGAACCTGTAGAATCCCCCATCTTTACACACACGCTATTGACTTTCACATCGGGTTTACCATTGTTGGAGCATTTGGGGTCGAAAGTCTACTACGGGGGTAAGAGACAATAGGGTAAAGGGAGATTTAGGGAGAGGAGTAGATGGAAGAGAAAGGGTTTAAAGAAATAGAAGATGTAGAAGAATACTCACAGAGGTGAAGCCTGTTAATTTATTTTTGCATTATGAGAAGATAAATCCCTTGTAGACAAAAACATGTATAAAACAATAACTTTCTCTCTGTTGCTCAGATCACCAATCTGATGCTTTTGTTGGCCCCGAAAGGCAGGTAAAATAGTAGGACATTTGGTTAGAATTCTCCCAGATCACTCCTCCTAGTTTGGAGTGCTGTTTGCTACTTGTAAACTGCGATCGCGTGTCGTGAAATTTTACAAATCCTTATTTTTGTATAAAATCTCCCAAAAATGACTAAAAGTCACTTGCTTTTTAAAAACATGTCATCCTATTCTAGAAGTTGTTTATATTTTTTGGATATTTACAAAAGATAATATTTAAAATATAAAAAATTGGCTAAACTTGTGTAAAAATCTAGTATTTTTGAACCATCCACACTACGGACACTAACATTAATGACTAATATAGCATTGGCTCTCTAGATCAATAAGGAAACTGAATGATGATGCACTTTAGAGTTTTTCACATAGTGACCGCGTAGCGGCATAGTGGAGTGCTAGTTGCTATTACATAATGGTAGATGTTCATAATGTAGTCCTTGTGCTTATGAATCTTATTTCTTTCTTGTTGATAGTTAAAATGGATCTTTTGAAACTTTTGGGCTTTATAGTTTGATAATGCTACTAAATTACTAGGTTGCAATTATACATGTGTATCCTTACATTTGTGTTCAATAGATTTAACAAAATTTTTAAAAGAGATGCTTGTAAGAACTTGGGTTCTATAGATCCTCTGATCCCACTTCTTTACTTTGTGATAATGTCTCAAATGAATCTTTAGCAAAGAATTCAATCATGCATCAATCTTGATCCAACTGTTAACTTTAGCAAAAAGAATCCAATCTCTCAATCCAAATGTTAACTTTTGAAATAATGAAAAGATGAAATATTCATCTTTTTGTGAACTACAACTTGATAATTGGGATCTTTCAAATCTATTATGTAGATCATTCTATATATCCATGAAGTTGGTTGAGTACCTACTCACTGTAAAATATTACACGGCGCAACGAACAGAATCTGAGAAAGAGATAGAGAGTACACAACAGATAAGAGGAGAATCAGTAAATTCTTTAACTTCAAACAACTGATACAAAGATGGCTCTGTCCACCCGTGCGCTTCCACTGTGTGAAGCTTAGATGGCGATCTAGACAGAAGATAGGTGAAGAGCTTAAGGCTAGCTGGAACAACAACTCTGACTGGGTGAAAGATAAGTGAGAGATGGCTGCGGAGGGGTTTAGCTTTTATAGCCCTCGAAGGTTGTTAGGTCGGCCTGCTGACCGACCTACCATATGAGCCTCCACTAGTCGGCCAGGGAATATTCCAGGGAATATTCCCTTTACCATCCGGCCGAGGGTGCTGCCCTCGGACCCCCACCAGGGGGGGCCGTTGGCTCCCCTGGGACCCCCCAGCCATGGGCTGCTTCCGCGGCCCCTGGACCCCACAATAGGGGCCCCTTTTAACTCCCTTACACTGCAACTCGATGCAATGCGCCTCGAGTTGCTACCAGCTTACCCACTCCATCTAACCCAAAGATTAGACCCACAACAGTCACCTTTTTGCCATCCGGTCACATAGACCTCATCTGATATACAAGTCAGGACTCAACCAATGTCCGGGCTCACATTTGGCTTCTCCTCATAATGGGGGCCTTACAACTTTGAGCACCATGGATCATTGGTAGCACCTAATGAGGGTGGGGCATTCGTCCCCTCAATGTCCACCCATAGGTGAATTATCTCCTTGGCCCAATGTTGAGTCTCTGAAGATGACCTTGAAGCAGATCCTTCGTAAGTGCTTTGGTGAAGATATCTGCTCCATTCTCCTTTGTTGGACAGTAGACCAATTCCACTATCCCATCCTCCATCAAATCACGCACATAGTGATACTGGATCTCTATATGTTTGGTGTGTGCATGAAACACTGGATTTTTGGCAATCGCGATGCAACTCTGATTGTCACATCTCAGCATAGTTGGTTCTTCATCTTGCACTCCCATATGCCATAGAATCCTTCTCAACCATACGGCCTCACATATAGCAAAACAAGCTGCCTTGTACTCTGCTTCGGTAGAAGACAATGCCACTGTTGGTTGCTTCTTACTAATCCAACAGAAAATTCCCGAACCCAAAGAGAAACAATAACCAGAAACTCACTTCCTAGAATCAATGTCTCCTGCCCAATCTGAGTCACAGTTTCCCACAAGAGAAGTTCCGAAACTGTATGTGATACCATATTTAAGAGTTTTCTTCAAGTATCTGAGCACCCGCATCCCAGCCTTCCAATGACTCTCATGAGGTTTGTTTGAGAACCTACTTAAAACACCAACAGAAAAACTGATATCTGGTCTGGTGTTACACAAGTAGATCAGGCTGCCGACCAACCTCCTATACCTCCCAATGTCTGCTAGTGCTGATGTATCCTCGACGGATAACTTTGCATTCACCTCCATAGGTGTAGCTATCTCCTTGCACTCGGTCATGCCAAATGCCTTCAAGATCTCCCATGCATACTTCTTCTGAGAGATGAAGATCTTTCCTGGCTCTTGCCAGGCTTCAATCCCCAAACAATAGTGCAGCAAGCCCAAGTCTGTCATTTCAAACTCAAAACTCAAAGCCTTTCGAGTTTGGTTGATCATATCTTCATAGTCACTTGTAATAAGAAGATTGTCCACGTATAGGACAATCACTACAGACTTTTTACCATCCCTGTAAACATACAAGTTAGCATCTGAGGCACATCTTTTGAAGTTTATGTTTAAAAAGAACCTATCTATCCACTAGTACCATGCTCTGGGGGCTTGTTTCAGCCCATACAATGCCTTCTTCAGTTTACACACTTTGTTCTCAGAATGGGGGGCCTCAAACCCTGGTGGTTGAGCCACGTACACCTCCTCCTTGAGGTCACCATTTAAGAACGCTGACTTAACATCCATTTGGTACACTGGCCACTTCTTGTGGGCAGCCACTGCAAGTACCATGCGAATAGTGGTCATTCTGGCAGTTGGGGCAAATGACTCTTGAAAATCAAACCCTTCAACTTGTGAAAATCCTTGGGCAACCAGTCTAGCTTTGTACTTTTCTAAGGTACCATCAGCCTTGTACTTTACCTTCCAGATCCACTTGGTGCCAATAACCTTCCGCTTTGCTGGTCGATCCACTAGCTCCCAAGTGTCATTCTTCATTATGATGTCATACTCTGCCTGCATAGCAGCCTTCCATGATGGATCTGCAAGTGCTTCTTCTAAGTCAGTTGGCTCCTTTACTTCTCTCATAATCTCAACCATCAAGGCCATATTGACTATGTGAGCAGAAGCCCTCCTTTGCTCCTCTATTCTCTGAGACCTCCTTGGTCTGTCTGCCTTCTCCTCAACAGATGCAGGCATAGGATTATTGTGGTCATAGAGCTGCTTCACCCAGCGCGGCAATGGCTTTTCCGGTGGGGTGATGTCAGGTTGGTGAACTTTTTCCTCATCATCTGAAGATGATGCTTCCTCCTCCTTAAGGATAGGGATAACTCTCGGGACAGGTTCATAGTGGACTACTTCTTCGCTTGATGATAAAGTGGAAGAACTTGCCTTCTCCTCCTCCACTGTATGCTGCTCCTCCTTGAACACCACATCACGGCTCGCGATGATCTTCTTTGCCTCTTGGTCATATAATTTGTAAGCCTTCTGCTCATCACTATAACCCAAGAAGATACATTTTTTGCTTTTTGGTTGTAACTTGTTTCTCTTCTCATCTGGAACATGTGCATAACATTCACATCCAAAAATTCTGAAATGCGAGACAGATGGTTTCTTACCAGTGTAAGCCTCATGAGGTGTTTTTCCCTTGAGAGCCTTTGTATAGCTCCGATTTAGAATGTAGACTGCAGTATTAACAGCTTCAGCCCAAAAATGGTTAGGCAATCCCTTGCCCTTTAGCATGCATCTTGCCATCTCCACAATGGTGCGATTCCTGCGTTCCACAACACCGTTCTGCTGAGGTGAGTGAGGCATCGTCAATTGACGCTTGATCCCTTTGCTCTTGCAAAAGCCTTCAAACTCCTTTGAGTTCAACTCACCACCACCATCTGTTCTAAATTTCTTCACACTTTTCCCTGTTTCATTCTCAACAAGTATTAGCCATTCTTTAAACTTACCAAAAGCTTGAGCCTTATCACGAAGGAAGTACACCCACATCTTCCTACTGTAGTCGTCGACAATCAACATAAAATAAGAAGATCCCCCCAAGGCCTGTGTAGGCATCTTACCACACAAGTTAGCATGCACCAACTCTAGAGGAGCCTGTGCTCTATTCTTGCTTTCTTGTGGAAATGCCTTTCTCTGTTGCTTGCCCATCATACAAGCTTCACATGGTTCCTTCAATTCAGTTATTGTAGGTAGGTGAGCAACCATACCTTGCTTTTGCATCTCCTTCAATACTGCAAATCTGATGTGTCCAAACCTTTCATGCCAAAGCTTACTTGTGCCCACTCCAACGGTGGCTGTAAGAGCACTTAGCTCATATAGGTTGTTCCTTCTTTCTCCTTTGCCAACAATTGTGCCAGCACTATCAATAATTTCTGCACATATCTTCTTGAACCTCACTTCATGACCAAGATCAATTATGGCAGCAACAACTGATAAGAGATTTCTCATGATTTCGGGAACATACAACACATTTGAAAGCTTTTTGACTTCACCATTTGCAGCAACAAAAGAAATAGTACCTGTGCCCGTAGCAGGGCATTTAGCATCATTTCCAACCGTCACATTGATGGATTCTTGTAGAGGCTACATAGAACTGTATAGACCTTTCTTGTTGGTCATGTGACGGGAGGCCCCACTATCCAACACCCATGAGTCAGTGGTAGATTCTTCTTGCGTCGAGGAGCACACTTCCTCAATGGTCGCCATGAATAATTCCAACTCCGCTTCAGCCGTATTGGCAGTCTCTTTCCCTTTACTTTTAAGGGTACCATTCTTTTCATCTGTCTTCTTGACACGACAAACTGCAATTGCATGTCCTTTCTTCTTGCAGTAGAAGCACTCTTCTTTTTTGATGGGTCGAGGGTAGGCTGTGGTTTTGCGTCAGTCCCCAGCACAGTCTCCAGAAACTCATAAGAATCAAGGATAGTTGTAATTTTGAACTTCCACAAGGTGTAGTTTGTACCATCTAACTTGCCTTCGCTGAAGGTTGGTGGACAAATCCTCAGTGTTTGAATAGCCGGTACAGCAACACCACCTCTTGCACCGCCTCCGGAAGTCGACATAGTTTCTCTTTGTTGTTGAAGCCTTTGCCTCTTGCACGCTCTCCGATCTCTAGAGCCCCCTGGGCTCTGATACCATGTAAAATATTACACGGCGCAGCGAACAGAATCTGAGAAAGAGATAGAGAGTACACAACAGATAAGAGGAGAATCAGTAAATTCTTTAACTTCAAACAACTGATAATGAGATGGCTCTGTCCACCCGTGCGCTTCCACTGTGTGAAGCTTAGATGGCAATCTAGACAGAAGATAGGTGAAGAGCTTAAGGCTAGCTGGAACAACAACTCTGACTAGGTGAAAGATAAGTGAGAGATGGCTGCGAAGGGGTTTAGCTTTTATAGCCCGTGAAGGTTGTTAGGTCGGCTTGCTGACCGACCTACCATATGAGCCTCCACTAGTCGGCCAGGGAATATTCTAGGGAATATTCCCTTTACCATCGGACCGGGGGTGCTGCCCCCAGACCCCCGCCAGGGGGGCCGCTGGCCCCCCTGGGACCCCCCAGCCAGGGGCCGCTTCCGCGGCCCATGGACCCCACAATAGGGGCCCCTTTTAACTCCCTTACACCGCAACTCGATGCCATGCGCCTCAAGTTGCTACCAGCTTAACCACTCCGTCTAACCCAAAGATTAGACCCACAACAGTCACCTTTTTGCCATCCGGTCACATAGACCTCATCTGATATACAAGTCAGGACTCAACCAATGTCCGGGCTCACATTTGGCTTCTCCTGATAATGGGGGCCTTACAACTTTGAGCACCATGGATCATTGGTAGCACCTAATGAGGGTGGGGAATTGATCATATCTAACACTCACAAGAATCTCAACTACATCTACCTACCTACTTGGGGAGCTGATTATCTCGAGCTACAGATATTATCTCAAGATGAAGTGTGAAGAAGAGATGTTCCATACATTATGGAGCATTCATCTATCAATTCACCTATCAAAGGGAACCTCAAGATTCACTTAGCCTATAAAGATATTAATTATTCTAGAGCAATTCTGAACAATTTTGGACTACGGGTGTAATAGTAGGATCTTGGTGATGCTTCTTCCTTGATAGATGGTATGGCATGGGTTTTGGTGATTGGTTCCCTAATGTAGGAGAAATAAAGATAGATTTTGATTGTCTTCATTTAGATCATGTCTTTGTCATCTTGGAATTTATGTCAACGGAACCTTGCACCATTGATGAAAACACAAAGGGTTGATAATCAACACCGACGTTTCAAACAACTTGCTTTTACTTACATGAAGAAAGAGGCAATTACTAAGTTGGAAGAGGAACTTTCTTAAGACAATTCACATCCATGGAATAACTTTTTTCCTATACCTTGTAGCATTGCACTTCATTACAATGCCCTTACTTTGTGACTTTGAGAGATATACTTTTGTGTTGGACTAATGAGATATTTGAAGAACTTGCTATCAAGGCTACTAGTCACTACAATTGAGTGAAGAAAAAATTTCTTTGCCAAACTCTACATACTTGATTAGAAGGGCCAATCAGGTTAAATATTTAGAAGGGGTCTTTTTTGTCGTACGATAAAAGGCTAGTTTTGGATTCATTTGTGTCTTGGTAGACTTTATCAAAATCATTAAACTCAAGAAAATCAAGGAAAATTTGGGTTTTCTTGCACAAGAGGATACCTAGAAAGAGTTGTTAGATTAGGGTTTTTTGATACAATTTAGTGAAGCCAAGAGATTCCCTAATCTATCAAATAGTAATAGGATTTCTTGGGAGTTTGTGGTGCAACCAATTAGTAATTGTAATGTCAAGGTGAGAAGTATGTGAGAAATCCCCTTTCTTCTCTTCATTATAAAACCTTAATATTATGTTGGTCTGACTTTGTATGTGAAAGAATCGGTAGAATTTGGGGCATAAGCTTTGGCAAGAAAGAAATAAGGTTACTATTGCATAATAATTGGCCATTAAATTTGCCCTTGAAATGCAATGTATTTTTGTGGAAAGTAATGGTGGGTGCCCTTCTTACATAAGAGAAGTTAGGTAATATGGAATCTTCAATATCAAGTCCAAATGTGGTGAGATTGAATCATTACACCATCTATTTTGGAATGGTTGTATCTCAAGGTCTATCTAATGTGAAGCAACAATGCATCTACACTTGGAAGGAGCTGAGCAAAATCTTCTCAAGTTTTACATACTAGAGCTGTATGATGAGAGCAACAATAGGGAGTGTAATCTTAGATTCCTTAGCTTAAGAATGATCGCATTGTAGTTCATATGGGAGGCTAGATTGAAACTTGTTTTTGAAAATCTTAGGATTGGCCTTACATGGGAAAATATCTTGTGTAAACAATTGTGATTTTGGGAAATCACTCATTTAAAAGCTCAAAATAGGAGGGGGTAATTCTTTGGTGCCATTTTGGGAGATATAATGTAATAAAAAATATTTTTCAATCTATTATCAAATATAATCACATCAAACAATATGAATGAAAAGATTTTAATTGATTGGCTATTATGGTAAAAGGACAATATCTTTCTTAGATCACGATATAATGAGAATATCCTTCTAAATAAGTATAAAAAAGAGGTTTTTGTTTGTTTCAGAGTTCGTGTGAGTGCTAATTGGAGCTAACTAAACATATGGAAATGGAAAGAAAGGAACAAGTCATTCTATTCAAGGTACTAGTCTTTCCGTTTGACAAAACAATAAGAAGGGTCCATGTGGCACCCATTCAATGAGCCATGCACTCTCCCCACTTATGGTAGGGTGTACCCCCTCTCCTCCCCCTCTCCTCCCTACACCCATCTAATGCCACCGTTGGTAAAGTTAAGTGGTGATCTAATCTATCATTCTTTCTAATCCAATATTCAAAACCCATACTTCCAAATATATCTAGAACAATGGATACAATGATATCATTGATGAGGGAAGAATTATGTCTCCTCTAGAGCTTGAACACTATTTCTAGCTCCATTTGGCACAATGACGTGTGAAGCAACTTCTAAGGGAGGAAATATTCAAGCCCTTTCCATCCTTGATGCTTTTAGAAATTTCCTCAACTGTGGTCAAGGAGTTGGCATCCTAATGCATGCAGCAAAGGATGGAAACAATGTGTCCCAAGTTCATCCCTCACCATCGCCCCAATCAACAATCCCTTGCTGGTCCAAGCACCCCAAGAGCAAGCATGCCTTGACACAATCAAACACTAAGAAAGAAAGGCAAAGTCATTGTTCCTATCCCTCATGAAGGAATTAATCATTGGAAAAATCTCTTTGGGAATATGGCTTTACTTGGTTTTTGCTATGGAATACACCCCCTTGTAAAGTTTTTGAAAAATTGGATGAAGCTCTGTTGGGAATTTCTAGGGCTAGTTAGCAAAATATATGCTAAATAACTATTTCATCTTTCTCTTTGACTTGAAAGAACTTGCACTCAAAGTAGTGCCAAGCTACCATAGCCAATGGATGATGCCGAATTTGTCTATCTATTTAAATGGTCCTTTGATTTTGGTGTGTATGGCCCCAAGCCTACCAAAATCCTTATGTGCATGAAGCTCCATGATCTTCTCTAAGAATGATTACATTATGCTTATTGCATCCCCTCTAAAAAAGATTCTCAGGTAATGATCAGTCAAATTGGTTACTCCTAGGTGACACCCATAGATCTTGGTTAAAGTGGACTTAGTGCACGATCTCCTCAAAAGCTTGAAAATATACAAAATTTTTGGGGCTCACCTTCTTGATCAACCCATTTTCTACAAGGACCTCCCCAACTCTTGCTTTAAGTCCTATAAGCACGGGTATTATATTAAGGATTTCTCTGAACTCAAATCTCAAGACTTTGTCAAAGACCTTACTCTTAGCAACAATCAAATGGTTTCTAGATCGTAAAACATAAGAAAAATAGGAAAAATAAGAATTAGGTTAACAATAGTCTTGTAATTTGCCACAAAAGTAACATGTGCATATGATGCTGAAATTGGATGAGAACTTGGCAATATTGTTGGGTAGTAGAATTGAAGGTTTGGAATAAGTTTCAATTGAAAATTCATTATCTACAAAAATTGAATTTTCAAAAGTGCATGAAAAATGAAAAAAACCCTCAACAATCCTATTTGGAGCTATTATTGAAAAAGTTAATAGCTTTTATTTAATTGTAGATCTCTTGTTGGGAAGGCATGTCATACATATCAAAGTACTTTTCAAGAAAGTTTTAGCTTGATAAAAATAATTTTGGGATGGTTTTTATTAGAAGCACTAAAATTTTTAAATTTTTGAAAAAATTGTCTCAAATGTGAACATAGAAATATACACTTCCTAGATTGTCTTGACCCCTTCTATTTTTATTTAGCTACTATTGCGTTAGTCACATTTTTCTAAAACCATTTATTCTTAATCTTTATGGTTGAGGAGAAATTGCATACTTATTATAGAAAAGTAGATAGATACACTTTGTCTTTAGGCTATGCTATGGTTACAAATTGTGCGATAAACCTTCTTGTTTATGATTAGAAATGACAATTATACGTGGCAGAAGGCTATGTAGTCAGAGATGGATTGTTTAGTGAAAAATGCTACTTGGGAGTTAGCTCCTTTTCTTAGGGACAAGCATGCATTACTTGCAAGCATGTCTACAACTTGAAGGTATCTACATTTCATGCATTGCCTAATTACAAGGCAAGATTGGTGGCCAAGGGATTCAAGCAAGAGAAGGGGATTGACTAAGATGGGATCTTCTCACTAATAGTTAGGATGACCACCCTTTACAAGATACTTACATTGGTTGTGAAGGAAGATATGGACTTGGTTCAAATGGATGTAAAGATAGCTTTCTTTCATGGAGATTTGCATGAGGACATTTATATGTAGCAATTTAAAGGGTTTGTTATGGAAGACGAGGGATAGTTTGTTTATAAGCTAGATAAGAGATTATATGGTTTGAAATAGATTCCCAAGTTATAGTATCATAAGTTTGATGCTTTTATGTGATCTTAGGGATACACTAGAAGTAAGAATGATTCCTATCTATACACTAAGAAGGCTATGGATGGCAACCTTATGATCTTGATTCTTTGTATGGGAGATATGTTGATTATAGGGAAACTGATTATGGATGTGGATGCACTAAAGGGAAGGTTACATGAGACCTTTGATGTGTAGGACTTGGGAAATGCTAGTCATATTATTGCCATCATATTATGGGGGATAGAGACAAACAAATACTCTATTTTTCTCAAAATGAATACATTGGAATACGAAGAGGGAAAATGCAATCAATATTCCATTACCTCAATATGTGAAACTCAGCCAAGAGAACAACCCCAAGTTGGATAAGTAGAAGTCTAAAATGGCCAAGGTTCCTCATGCATCTATAGTTGGTAGCTTGATGTATGCCATGATTATTATGTGTCTAGGCAATATCTATGTTGTAGGAATGGTTAGCAGAGGTACATGGAAAACCTTGGCAAGAAGCAGTAAGTATCATAAGATACTTAAAATAACACTAGACCTATGTACATATGCTTTGGAAGGAAGAATGCATATATTCTTAGAGTAGATGTCAATGTTATAGGGAGTGTAGACTCTAGGAGGTCTACTAGAAGTTTGCCTTTACTTTGACAAGTGGTGTAATCTCTTGGGTCTCTTAATTACAACCATGTATGACATTATCTACTGGCGAGACTATAGTATGATACAATCACTGAGGCCTAACATAAATATATATATAGTTTACTCTTCTAGTGGGAGATAGGCATTGTAAGAGAGGTCCCTATATTGCACTATAATACCTAGAGTGCCATTCAATTATCACAGAATGTTGTCTTCCATTTAAAGATAAAGCACATTAAGGTGAAGAATCAATTCAAATTAGAGAGGTGCTTAAGGACAAGTGCATTAAGCTTGCCAAGTTCTATACAAATGACAATTCTATACATTTTCTCACAAAGAGATTACTTTCTAAGTGCTTTGCACACTACACATTGTTGGATCGATTCCCTCGAATGCATGGAAATGTAATACTTTAGCACTCCCAATAAAGTATGAAATTTTTTACAAATTTCTCATGTTTTTTGACAAATTTTCAAGCATTGAATAACCACTCGAAGTTAGTTGCATAAAAATCATCTTTATATTTTCCATGTAGTTAACATAATTACTACACAAATACAACAAGAACAATCCTCCAAGATAACTAAATTTTCAATTTCAATGTGAATAGGACAAAGACTTCAAACTAGTTTGGAAGAATACAAATGTGCATAGGTCTAAGACCTTACATTAGGGTTTAAAAGGCTATTTGAGCCTTAAAATAAGAAATAAACTACCAAATTGTTTGCAAATGGTGCTTGACAAGGAATTCAGTATGTTGATAATTTGATTAAATGAAGTATTCTCACTTATGAGCCATTTGAATTTGGAGGACTCTTAATGATTATAGCATGATAAGCAAACTTTCAAGCTTCTTTCTCTTATCTATTATATACATGGTAGACCCCTTGCTTAGTGGTCCTTCTTAAAAAAGTCCCCAACTTATTTAGTAAGCATGCCTCTTTCTTAAACCCCTTGCTTCCAGAAACAAGTTGCCCTAAGCTTAAGGAACCACTGTGCTTGCATACTTTGAGTACATTGATTGGGGCCTCTTCTAGAGCATTCCAAAACCAAGATGTTTTTAACTTGATTCTAGCCACTAATGGCTATCCAAATGCAACTCAATTGGGCTATGGTAGTTCCCAAATCGAGCCTCAATGGATCCTCAACTTAGAAAACCTCTTTGAATTAGATATACTTGTTAGTTATGAGAATACTACCTCTTTCAAGTTGCATATAGCAAGAATAAATGTTGCAAGAGAAGCTCAAATTCTTAGCTTTACAAGAAAGCTTGACTCCTCATGTTCCTTGCTCCATTAACAAGCACCCATGAACACCACTCTGATACCAATTGAGAATGAAGAAATGGTGGGATGTGAGGTAGAAGCTATGTAGTGTAAGAGGGTTGAAAGAGAGAGAAGCACACAAGAGAGTTTAGTGTTTGTTCTCTTCATTTATATATGGCTATATAGTGTATACTTATACAAGGGATGCCCTCCTAGCTATTTGGCCATTTGCCTTTACCCCAACAAATACTAAGGGTCTTTTAGAACCCCCCTTAGAGCTAAAACAATAAAAACCTAGATGTCTCAAAAATGTCTAGCTCCTAATTATGTATGCTTGTGGGACTTAAAGTTGCAAGAGATTGTAAGGAACACATTCAAAAAGCATCTCAATTGACTTTTGGTGGCATTTCATTGATAATAAAGGCAAGAGTGGAGGTGCTCTTATTGGTGTTCATGCAAGTATGGTAGGTATGGTCAAATATGTAAACAAAGTTCCTAACAATTAGTGGGTGATTGTGATTTTTAGGGACGATGAAGAGTTTAGAATTATGTCATTGTCTGGTAACCATCCATACTATGCTTTCTATTTGGGACTCTTTGCAAGTATTTAAATAGCACCAAATAGGTAATAAGGCTCCAAAAACAACAAAAAAAAAAACAATCAATTCAAGAATACAACATATCCCCTCACTTAACTAGGGAGTCTCCTTGCAACCTTTGAAAGAGGCAGAATAGAAAACTCTTCTAGCTAGTCATCCTTCCATCCGAACTTTATCAGTATGAAAGCAAGCACAATTAGAGACATGACCCCAACCATATCTTTGAGAGAACTTGGATCTAAGAAAAGAATGAAAGGAAAACGTAGTAACATAATAACCATTACATCATTAAAATCTACCACAATGTCGGGATCTAAAACAGACTCGACATTGGCTCTAGGGCTCTAGTTGGGCCTCTATGCTCAACCAAAACACCCCACGGCCTTGTGGCTAGGAGCGTCTGGAGGTTACACACTAATCTAACTAAATAAGCTTTTGTATGGCTCATAGTCCAACGGATAACCCTTTCCAAACTCCTCACAGTGAGCCCCTACACATGTTGGTGTTATTCACCACGTAAAATGGATACAAGGAGCACACCTTAGCTAATTGCCGCGGCTCCTCTACGGCTTTCCTACACCTTAGGGATTGATCTTGAGATGCACCATGAACACATAAAGCATGTACGATACATAGTCTTCTCTTTAATCAATCATTTCAAGAGATAAAAGATAATTCTCACATAACACTCCCTAAAGGAAACTAGTATCTAGCCTTATGGCTAGCTTAGTATACCTCACTCTCAGCATGGGTTGATATTTATGAAGACAATTGCCATGCATCTAGGATGATACCATGTGTTGAATGCGATGTAATTGCGAACGATTCATAGTGCTCAACCATTTTTGTTCATTTAAAATAGCATTGTGACAATGCAAACCATTTCTTTTCATGCTTTCATTCTAAACATAGTTGCATTGGCATGGGGTTAGCACCAAGCATGCACGTGCTACTGAACCCTTTAATTCTCAAACCACACATATCCTATATGCAAAGGGCATAAAAAAAAAGTAGATTCAATATGTAATCAACACTTATTACACCCTCCTCTCTCTACCGTTTAGGGTTGTGCATTTAGTGGTAGGTTTAGATAGCATTTTGATGTATTTTTTTTATAAAAAATGATAAATACTCACTTTAACATGAAGATAGGGCTAAACTAAGGCTAAATCACAAGCTTCATCCATACCATATATCCACATACACATGTTTTATTTTTCTCTATTTTTAAAGCACAAAAAGTTAGTTTTTCTAAATTTTCTCCATTTCTTTCTATTTATTTATAAATAAATACTGACATTTCTTGATTTTTTGATGTGACTTGATTAGACATGTTGAAAATTATTTTCATCCCTCATTTCGTCCCATGCGAACACCATTAACACATCAAAACCCCCAAAATCCATGATTTGCCTTAAAACTACAATTTTATGGGTTTTGCATGTTTATAGAAAATTAATAGACAACCAATTCTTTGCTGATTTTCTTAATGTTTCTCATAAAACAGAGGATTGACAATTAAGAACAACCATTTTCAACCATTTGCAAAAATGAGATTGATCATAAAACACTCAAATTTATCATTTACTCATAAAACCACGCTTTAGTTCACATGTATCATCTCGTATTTGGAAGGTCGTTGATGCTCATTAACAGCCACTAACGCTCCTCCAAACATCGATCTATGCTCCATTGTGTCTAAGTATCACCTCCCAAAATTGAAATCTCTCCAATCAACACACCCCCTTCTCTCATATAGATTAAACCATAGAAACATGCATCAAGAGGAGAGAGAGGGAGGAGAGAGAAAGACTAGATTCTGAGATATCAAACCAGGCAGCCATTTCACACGTGGAAGGTGGTGATGGAGAGAAAAAAAATCAACAATTCCATTGCATTGATCTTTTGGGTGGCTTGCTTTCAACCCCCAAAATCAAAATCATGATAGGAGGGGTGGCGTGCTGATCAACACCGTTTTAAAAACAACCACCCCTCCCCTCCCCCCCACCCCTTAAAAAAAAAAACCAAAACTATTCCCATTTAAATTTTACACTAGTTGACCCCCAAAGTGCTCGGCTTCCCGCTTTGTCTCCGTTCGACACTCAATTTTGCACTAAATGACCCCCAAACTGCTCAAATAATGAAAAGAGGAAAATATGACAAAGAGGATTGAAGAGATTTGGTGGAAGAGATAGAAGGGATGGGAAGTTCAATTGGAGGGGGACCTATAAGGGTATGGTAAGAGTGGAATCTACAATAAAGGGACATGTAGCAATTATAAGAATTTGGGGGATAATAGACGGGGTAAAATATAGAAGAGGAATAGAATTAGGATGGAAAATAAGGAGGATTGTATAATGTGGAAGGTGATGAGCCATATGCCGATAAGAAATACCCATGGAAGATTTTGGTGCATAGAGAGAACTATGATAATAAAAGGCTTGGGAAAAGGTATTAGTGAATGGATGATTAGAATTAATATGGTTAAGTATATAAAATTTCAAAGATTAGATGTCAAATTTACAGAAGGTAGCCCTGTCAATGGTGCTAGACCAAACAAAAGCATCTACAAGTAGATGCCAATGATACTCAATATATTGGATAGTGAATTGAAGATACTTCTAATGGTCATCTGACAAAGTTAATGCCACAGAGTGCACATATAAAGCAACTTGAATAATCACATCCTCAACATAGAGATTCATATCATCATCATCATCCAAAATCTGAAGATCACATCAGATATACATGAAAAAGAGCAAATGTGCCACGTGACTAATAATTTGGTCCACTACTATATCAAATATCGATCTTAACAAATTAGAAGACTGAGGATTTCACCAACCATCCGTAGGGGGCTCAAGATCAACATGGCTAAGAGAAAGGTAAAGAACATAATGTTGATGTTAATATTTGATCTAGAAGGATGGAGGAGGAGAGACAAGATTGCTAATTTGGCCTTTAAATTTTGAATACGAGCTTTTTGCAAATCCATGAGAGTAGCATCCTTGACAATCTATTTATGAATATCATTGAGGGTAGCTTTCTCAGAAGAAGTCCTCCAAAGCTGTCATGTCAAGGAATCAACCTTGTTCTGCAAGAATGTATAAGCTCTTGTGTATATGGAATGGAGACAGGAAATAAGAATTGTCTTTAGTGTAGCATGAACACTAGAAACCATTTGGGCCAACTATTAGTTTTTGGCAAATATGCAAGAGTTTGAGGATCAAGCTACTTGTCCTATTGTGTTGCAAAAAGACTGGTGCAAGATAGGAACATGAAAATGGGGCTAATAGAGATGGTAGGGGTACAAATCTATTCAAAAGAAGGGATAGAGACAAGATAAAAGGGATCTTGCCTATGAGAACATTTCCAATAGATAACTAGTGGGGGAGAATCATCAATGGAGCTATCATGCATCACATGAAGAGAAGGAATAGGAGGTGGAGGTTGCAATGGAAGAGGAGCAAGAGATGGCATAGGTGCTCCACCAAGAGGGGGTGCAAAGATAATGACTTTCCAAACAAAGGCCCTATAAGAGATGTTACTAACCTACCCTTTTCGGACCTTTTAAAAGTATTGATCCATCTTGGAAAAAAGGAACAAAGTCCAATGAAACTTACTACCATCCAGAATCTTGATAGAAGCAATGAAGAGCTCCTTAGAGATACACTTGGGGCAGGTTCCTAGATGGCATAAACCTATCCTAAAGAAATAGACATGCCAAAATTGCCAAGAACCTAGCTAGACATCAAGGGTGTAGATGTTTCCTTCTGTGGCATGGTGACAATCCACTCAATTGACAATAATTGAGTAGTACTAGGCAGGAAGGTAGGGAAACGACATCATTGATATTTGTAGGAGAAAGCTAAAAATCTCTCCGATAGACAAGCTAAATTTTTGTTTATAAAGAAGATAAGAATTAATAGTAGAGAGTGATATCAAAGGAGGAAATGTGAGGGCCAATAAGTCATGTGGACCTACACAGTAGATACAATCTATCTCCAACAATAGAGAGAAATCATGAACTTGTAGTGGGACATGCTATACTACTATTGGGGGTGCCATTCAAACTACAAAGGGAGAAACCCATACACACCTATACACATGTGCAACAGAAAGCTTCGTGTAATATAGATATATAAGCACCCTAAATCCCATAATTAAATAAAAGTGAAGGCAAGCACATCGTTACCTAAAAATTGACCAAAATGTATAGAATCAGAGCAACTTGTATAGTAATAAGATAATAAGAAAACATGTAGGGGCAAGAGGGGATTGATAGGATATATAATAAAAGTTTAGACTGGACAACTAAACCCATCCCCATATGCACATTTGGTCATCCCTAAGACATAATGGAGTGAGTGCAGAGAGTTAAACAAGTTTCTTTTATTAAATGACAATTTAATGGTTGGTCTATTTGTTAAGTTAACCCATTAATGTAAGGTGAATCAAAAATATGTAACCCAACTTGACAAGTCTCTATAATGCAATTAACTTTTACAATCATATGATGTATGGTGTATGGCATAGGGCATATTATGTATGATAGTAGGGGTTAATTTTAATTACAATTTAATGTGTACTTTGCATGTACACGTGGACATGTGAATGGCAGGATTCTTTTTAATTTTATAAAATGAAGTGGATTGTCGTGCAAAGTGCATTATTTGTGTGTGATGCAATGGTGGGTTATTTTTATTAAAAATTGAATGTGTTTGGGGGTACATGTGGAGGAGGGAAAGAAAAGAACTTGGTAGTGTGGGGACAGACTTGTGATCTTACAACTTGAAGCGAAGGTGAACGCAAGCCACAAATGCATGGCTTCACAAATCCATGATGAAAAAGAGTAGCAGGTCGACTATCATAAGTAGATGACTATCGATTTATAAACCAAGAAAAGTAAAAATAAAACAAATCCAAAGGAAACAAGATGCTATTTTATTTGATTTTATGAGAGTTTATTTGATTTTATTAAGGTTATTTTTGTTAGATTTTTTTTTTTGGTTTAGATGTTATATTGTGAGTCTTGATTTCCCTTTTTATTTTGTGTTTCTTTGGTTTCTTTTTTTCTTCTTTTTTCCTTTTCTTGATTGGATTGTTTAATTTGGATTTTTTTTTGGGAGCCAATATTGGGTGAAGCATTGTTATTTTTTGTGTTTTAAAATGTTTTTAATTTTTTCTCTTTATTATTTATTCATATTTTTGTTGTTCTTGTTATTATTTTATTTTGTTTTTTTTTAAATTTTTGGGTGAGTTTTTTAATATGTATAGTTTTGGTTTGGTGAGTGTATGTGTGTTGTATATTTGAAATTTTGGTTAAAATATTCGATTGAGTGTATTGAAAAATCAGACACAAGACACATGTGAACAATTAAAGCTTTAGAAGTATGTAGTGCACTACATGTGAATAGCCACTTAAAACTTGAAAAATGGGGCATATACATGATGAATTCTTGAAGAGTCTTGGTGCAAGGCCATGTGCAAATAAGCACCAAAAGAACTGCATTTTGCAAAGGTAGATGAGCCAGGGAAAAGGGGACTAAGGGGATAAGAAGGGTGTAGTTATGTGATTGGGGAGGGGGGGTGGATGGGTTTGGAAAGGGGTGTAGAGAGGAATGATGAGGGCTAGGAAATGGAATGGGAGGATGGGAGAAACAGAATTGATTTGGTTGGAGGAGGGGGTTTGTGAGTGGGGGGAATGTGTGCTATGATGTATGGCTTTGTAAGTATACAATGGCATTGCCTACATATGCATCTATATAGGGAGTAGTAGTCACTCAAGCTCTACTTGGGTTGTGCTTCTACATGTGACACTCCACGTTATGATGCCCTCTTGGACATGATACCTGAACTTGTTGTGCCAACAAAGTGAGAGGAGTCACGATGTGATAGGGATGTGAGGCATACCATTCAAAAATGTCTTAAAGAGAGTTGAAGCTATGGAAGGACACTTTCTTGAAATGGAGGATGAGCTAAGTCACTGGCTTAGGATCGCATATGGTAAGAAGGAGATGCAAATTAAATTGATCAGAAAAAACAAGGAAGACAATCAAAGTATTGGAGAAGACTCATAATAGAATAGATGTGCTGTGCAACTTAGAAGAGAAGGCTAAAGAGCTAGAAGAAGACTTGGAGGAGGCTGATTACCAATTGTTCATGGTGAGAGAGAGAGAGAGAGAGCTAGGTTATGGCAAGTGAAGATGGTCTGAGACCTCGACACGGAGTTGAAAGGAGAAATCATGTTGAGGTGGGATTACGAGACTTCCTCTAGATTTGAAGAAGCCAAAAGACAAGTCAAACCATACTTGAAGCAGATGAGGACCAAAAGCATCCAAGAGTTGAAGAATGGAGTGAAGTTAGCTAAAGAGGAATAGAAGAGCTAAGAGAAGAAGAAGTAGGTGATAGAAGAAGAAGAATTTTGGCCACATGATAAGGAAGAAGAAGATACGGGAGAGGATGAGCTCAACCTTGATCTTGGAACACCTCATCCTCAATAATAATAAGAAAAATATAGACAACTAGTGGAGCCCCACAAAGAACACCAAGAAAATGGGAAAACTACTGCAAGAAAACGTACCTTATCTCACCAACAAACATGTTCTTTATACTTTAATCAATCACAAGAAGAAAAAGAACACCAAGAATAACCAATCTTCACGCAACATCATATAGTGAATCTCCCACGAATATATCACAATAAAATTGTAATATATTCTTGATAGAACCATAGAAGAACCAAAATAACACAAAAGGATGATCCACTTTGAATGGAATTCATCATGTAGTATTCATATTTCATCATCGTCATAGACTTCATAGTATTTCTCTCAATCTCTCACATGTAGATACAATGTTTCTTCATAGAAGTTGATTCTCTCTCTCTCTCTCTCTCTCTCTCTCTCTCTCTCTCTCTCTCTCTCTCTCTCTCTCTCTCTCTCCCCCGCATATTCTCTCTCTCAATAATATACGATAATAACAAAGAACCACACTAAATAATCATCTCTTGGTCATGGATACACCTCTTGAGAGATATATCTTATATGAAGGATCAATATAGACACTACAGTAATCTCTCAAGGCTCACTACTATCACGATCACTTTAGTTTTCACTTCAAGTTTTCAACAACTACTTTCTTTGCTTCTTCAAAATCTTTTGAGCTAATATTATTCCATTTCCAAGATTAGAAAACTCCCCCAAGATAAGCATCCATCAAATAGAATACTCACAGGAGCATACAGAAGACAACAAAAGATCCACAGAAGCTCAAAGGAAGATTAACAAGAAGTATAAAAAACCATTCATCTCAAACTAAAACCAATCCAAACCATTAAAAACCATCCAATTCACTTCCAATCATTCTCCAAACCATTTATTCACAATCATAACCTCTCAAACAAAAAGAAACGAGATCAAAACAAAAGCAAAATAGACCCATCGAAACCAAACAACACATCATAACTCATGAGCTTCTCAAACCTACTCAACCCATTCCGACATACTCCAAAACACTCCAAAAATATCCAAAAACCAATCAATAAACCAAAAAATTAAATAAAAATAACCCAAAATCCAATTAAAAATAGCTAAAAATACAGTCACTTCAGCACTTAACATATCCCCACACTTAGCTAAGAGAGTGTCCTCATCACCTTGGAAATAGAAGAATAAATGCTCTAAAAAACCAATCACTCTAATCATCAACTTCAATCCATTAGCTTAATTCCATCCATGCCACAAATTAACCTCGGTTTGAACAGATATATGAAAGGAAAACCATAACCCAATATTAACCAATCCTTTAACTTAGCAAAAGATAATCCAACAAACTATTAAATGATATAATAGCTTTTCTTTCTCATTTGCACCAAATCCATATCTTTATCTTCAATCTACACCCATCTTTGATCATCTCCAACTCCAACTTCATCTCCCCACGATAAGGATAACTTACTAACACATATATAATTCACACAAACAAAACTACAAAACATGGAACTCACATTCATGAGACAATGTAGTTTGAATGGCATATGCCTCCCAAAACAAAGAGCAAAAAGATGTTTTTAAATTAAAAATCAAGATACATCAGAAAGCTAATCCATTGCTTATGATTATGAATATATTTGTTTTTAAACTGCATACTAAGCTTCAGTCTCTCCAATGATCTACTTCATTCACAAAATAGATAGGAACATCCTGAAGGAATTGGAGACAACACATCCTTTCCATCAAGACAACAAACCTAGTAGAAAAATCTTGAGCAAAATAGTACAACACATCCATCTGAGCTCCTAATACATCCTCATTAGTATTCATAAGAAGAGGAGGGATAGAATTTCTTGTATTGAGGTGCGATTGTTGATGCATAAAAGCTAAATACCAACAAAAGTGAGCAGCTAGCCTCATAGAAACATCATCTAAGTGAGCACATATTCGAACTAAGCAAACTGAAGATACAAATGTGAATACATAGCCAAAGTCTCCCATGATCATGAAATAACAAGCCAATGGTCCAGTTAAAGAACCTTGTAAAGTCCTTTGCTGAAGAGGGATATATCACTGTCAAATTCATTGGTATCCATGATTGATGGTGGAGAAAGGTCTATATAATCAAAAGGTTAAGGTAAGAGAATCATAGTCAAATAAAAAAGAGGGGGGATAGAATAAATCATAGAAAGTGAAAATATTAAGTGATAGGGATAAAAAAAAGGAGAAAAATAAAACAAAAAAAAAGATTCGATAGAAAAAGTAGAGAGATTAGGCTAAGCAATAGGAGGATCAGGAGGAGAAATAGGTGTAACAATAGGTTCAATGATAAGTGGAAAAGGGGTAAATACATGGATATGAGGAGACAATGCACGGTGGAAAGTAAGCATAGGAATGGAATCAAGATTAGTGTTAAGAAGGAAGATATAAATAGAAAGACATTGAGCAATCTTCTGATAACAAAGGAGATCAACAGGATCGGTCGGATAAACAAAAGACCAATAGTTAAAGGCTTGAAAGAAATTATATGTGAATAAAGGATGTTCTACAATGCAAGAAAGAACTTGTGAGCGTAAGGGTTGGATATTAGATTTAAAAAATGTACTCCACTATAGATGGTGAGCTAGTACATCCTCCTCTAAAGATGGATGCCAAGCATAACCTTCACACCATGAAGTCTTCTAGACATAGGTTTGCAACCCATATGAAAGGCTAAGCTCCATCGAATGAACATATATGGCGCTTGTAGAGTAACATCCCCCACATAAAGGTTAATATCTTCCTCATCAAGAATCTATAAGTCTCCTGTGATATACATGAATGATAATATCTATGTCCTATGGAAAATTAGATTATCAATAATACGATCATACATTGATTTTAGTAAATTAGTAGACCAAAGGGTATGCCACCCTTCTTTTGGTGCTTCCAAGTCAATAGCTCTAAGAGATATATATAACGAAAACTTTTGCTGTTGGTATTTAATCCAAAAGATAGGGGGAGGCGACACACGATTAGCAAAGTGAAGGAAGTCTTGATGCAAGTAATCAATATGTTGTTGAATATGGTCTGCCTTAGCAGAAAGAGCATCACTTAATTTGGCTTGCTGCTTTAGGATTTCTAGCTCCTATGTGAAAGATTGAACATAAGAGACTATAGGAATAGGGGGAGGAACATAAACTATAGTTTACATTTCAACTCCTCAATTATCTTCTGTTGTGTTGCAACAATTTTGTTGGAATACTGCAACTCACCCTCACAAGTACCCAGCTTAGAAGCTAAAACCACTATCTCAGAGAGGGCAGAATCATGATCTTGTGCCAAGGAGGCTTAAACATATTTAGTAGCAAAACTAACTTATCTATAATCAAAGCAATGGTCACTTTCTAGCCTTCCAACAAACTTGTAGCTTTGGTCATCTCTTTGTGAATATCACTGAGAGCGGCTTTTTCTAATGCTAAATCCTCCAAAGGTTTACTCAATTGACTAGTCAAGGAATCCACCTTTTCTTGCAAAGAGATATAAACTCATGTATACATAGCTTGGAGAGAAGTTATTACTTTTTCTAATGTTGCTTGGACACTGGAGACCATCTATCAATGCATGGACCCAGATAATACTGTTTCAAAACATAATGGAGTTTGAGAATCAAGTTTCCCATCTCATTGTGATGTATATAGATTGGTACAAGAAAGGAATGTAGGTAGGGAACTAGTAGAAATAGCAAGCATAGGAGCTTGTACATGAGAAGGATCACCTTGGTAGGAGGTTCATCTTCCTCATCAGAATTTTATTGCATTGGAGGAGGGAAAGGAACTATAGGTGGAAGTTGCACATGGGTATCATCAGGATCAGGAATGGGAATGCCATTAGGGAAATACTTAAAAGTAATCATCTTGTGGAGAAAGACTCCATAAGAAACATTACTAAGTTTTCCTTTCTGAACTCGTTGAAAATGTTGATTCATCTTTGTTAAAAGGAATTGTGCCCAACTAAACTTCACACCTTGAAGAATCTTGATAGAAGTAGTAAAAAGCTTCTTAGATAGGCATTTTGGTAGAGGCTTGCCCAATCTTGGAGAAATTGGCATAATTGCTTCTAGATAGGAGAGTAGATACAAGTCATTGATACCCTTGAATTGGTAATGACTTTGTTGACCACCAAGGGGGTGGAAGTCTATTTCTAAAGTAGAGCAATAATCTTCTCACTTGATAATAGATGGTTGTCTCTAGGAAACATGATAAACAGAAAGGGGTAAAAATAGAGCTTCATTGATATTGGTAGAAGATAAATAGAAGCTACGACCATACACTAAGCCGAAATGCTTTCAATAATATTCCAAAAAGAAATAAAAAAATTTAGCATCCACAGGGGGAATGTGAGGGTAACAAAATGATGGAGACTAGCTTGATGAATACAATTTGCATCCAACAACAAGGAGTAGTTGTGAACCTATAGTTGGACATGTTGAACCACTATCAATGGGGGCGCCATTTTAGACTACATAAGATATACCACACACACACACAAACCAATCAACAAGAAAGGATTTTTATGCAAAACCATTTCAAAGACCGTCATTGAGAGAAAATTAGGGAATAACAGAGACCAATAGGACCTGACTAATCCCCAAACAATCCATAGCTTATGTAAGAAAAGTTTGACATGGCCTATGCATACATGTGATTAATAGCTTCATGATATGCAATATACAGGCACCCTAAAACCCCGTAGTTAGGCACACAAAAGAAGATCAAAGATCAATCATACTACGAATCTTGACATTGACCATGAGATACCAATTATTAAGGACAATAGACTCATAATAGGACCACAAACTGACAAATAGAAAAGAAAAGGACTAATAAGACCAAGCTGGATAAATAACCTCATCCCTGTAAACACACTTTGTCAACCTATGGTGTGCTGAGGTGAGTAGATAACTGCTATTCGTATTCCTTTTATAAGTTACAAATTTAGGTAGTAGTTAGTTTTAATTAAGCCTGTTAATGCAAGGTGAATTGAGTTTCGTAACCCAACCTCACTCTCTGACCATGACTCAATACAGGTCTCTACAAATGCAATTTCTTTTTACAATTAGATGATGTTTGACGTGAAGCGCATGCATGTGTGATGACAGGGTTTAATTTTATTACAAGTTAATGTGTCTGTAGCACATATACGCATGCACATGTGATGGCGAGGGTTCATTTGAATTTTGAAAATTAAGCAAGATTATAGTGCAATATGCGGGTGCAACGGTAGGGGTTCCTTTTATAATTAGCAGTCGGGTTGATGTTATTTTAGACTTAAGGGGGTGTAGTTTGTTCACTTTGTGATGCAAAGTCAGGTTGATTTTTTTAATAAGAAAATGATAATAAGGACGCTACTCCTCAACTCCGGCGATAGCTAAAAATCTATGAAAGAAACAAATAGATAGGTGACTAGCTTTGAAGCTAGTCAATATCTTATAAGAATAAATTGAAAAAACTGTAGCTAATCATGGTGACCAAAATAAAAAGTAATATAGACACACACGTATGAATTTGTGTAGGAAAAAATTTATGTTTGATTTTTGGTTGGTTTTATTGGGTTTATTTTGTTTTTTATTTTTTATTTTTCGTGAGAATTTTGATGGGGTTTTATTTTTATTTTTATTTTTTCATAAAAAGTAAAGAAAATAAAAAATATTTATTAATTTTAATTAAAATTGTTTTTATGGTAATTTTAAAGCTTCTTATGTGGGTTTTCAAGGATTTTCTAAAATTTCAATGTAATTTTTAGATTTTAAAAAATTGAAAAAACAATAATATTTTTGAGATTTTTAAATGATTTTTTGATATTTTTAGAGATGTTTTGAATTTTTAAAAATTTTTATGCCCATAATCTAAAGAAGAAGAGAAGGTTGAGAAGTGAGCTTAGCCTACATCTTGGAACACCTTGACCCTAACAACCCCAACTCCAACAATTAACCATCCCAAACCAAGTTCAAGGATGATAGGCTAGAAAGAGAGTTGAAGGAGAGAATCATGAAAATATGGGAAGAGAGAAGAAGATGATAGGAAAGAAGAAGAAAAAGACTTGTTAGACAAACCCATAGAAAAGATAGAAAAAAGGATGAGGCAAGAGAAAAGACATAGAAGAGAAATTAGAGTTAGTTAGGAAGAAGCTAGAAGAGAAGGAAAAGATAGAGCAAGATGAGAATAAGAAAGTGGAAGAAAAGAAAAAGAAGAAAGTTAGGAAAAAGAATGAGCAAGTAGAAAGAGGTGAAGGAGCCAAGCGAGAAGAATGAGTGTGGAGAACTAGAAAGCCAAAAGAAGAAGTTGAGTTAGACAAAGATCTAGGCATCAAGGCCCAAGAAGAAAAGATAAAAGAGGAGTTAGAATTAGGTAAGAAGAAAAAGAAGAAGAGGAACAAAAGATAGTTCTAGGCAAAGAAGGCCAAAAAGAACAAGAAAAGAGAAAGAACATAATAAGAATGAGAAGAAGAAGAAGGAAAAACCAAATGCCAAGAAATAGAGACAAGCTGCTAGAGCCAAGTCAAGAGATGAGAATGAGGATGCCTCTAACTCACCTTTCAATCCGAGGCCACATCCCATCCCAGCTAAATTAGATCAAGGTAGAGACCAAGTGTACTTTAGCAATGGAGCTATTAGTTATGCCTTCGAGCCAAAAGCAAAACTTTTATGAGCTTGGATAGAATGAGTCAAAAGAAACCTCAAAGGAGTGAGAACATGAGGGAGTGCTCATAGTATGGTCTTGGACTACCAAGGTAACTTAGTGCTATGGAAGGAAACCTTACAAGTCGAGCCTTGGAGAACTCTCCAACTTACTATTAAGGTGAATGTCTTTGCACTATGAAAACCATTGGGACTATACTCAATGCTAGTAAAGATTGAGATCTCAGCATTCAAGCTGCAAGCAATGCAAGGAATTGTCATCTTGATCCTATGGATCCGTGATACATGAAGCACTCCAAACATGGGCATCACCTAAATTACTTCAATGATACCTCTACTTTTGTAACCCCAAATCTGGTCTAAGTATGATGGCTTAGTCCATACCCCCCCAAAGAACTTCAACTTCAAATAGGCTAAGAAGAGCCAAAGAGGTGCAATGCACCAAGACTCACCTTTCATGCAAAAATGCAAGATGAATTGACAAGTTTGCTAAGTTCAAGAAAAGTAAGAAAGATTTGACAAAGGGGTCAAGGAAGACAACCCAAGTACTTGACTTGGCAAGGAGGGAAAAGTGTGTTGGAAAATAAACCAAGACACCCAAGACCCAAGGCAAAGGCAAGAAGAAAGAGAGAAATTTGCAACAAGCAATCCAATGGATTTCCTCCCTTAAGTGTGGCATAACAGGGCAGCAACTGAATCACCACACCTTGATTCCAATAGCATGACAACTTGGGATCACATTTATAAAGCTTGGAATGCAAAGCCATAAGTGCCAAACTAAATAAAGTTAGGACTACAAGTCCTCCACTCCTCAAATGTAATTGAGTCGAGGGTGGATTGGAATGAAAAAGAATAAAAGAATTGAGTATAGATGGGCAAACCTTGGCCAGTTTGATAGAGAAGAATGTGTTAAGATACCCAAGTTGTAGTGCAGTAGACACTGACCAACTTGATAGAAAAATCTATATTAAGATCTCGCTAATGAGCCAAGTCCTAAAAAAGGCTACATTAAGACCTTGCTAGTGAGTCAAGTCCTGGATTGGTAGACATTGAGCAGCTTGATAGAATGAGTTGTATTAAGACCCTTGAATGAGTCAAGAAAACCACTCTTAGTTTGCTAAGGACATCAATCCATTAAGTGGAAGTGAGTGTAAGGGCTTTGTAGGTATACCATGGCATTGCCTACGTATGCACCTATATAGGGATTAGTAGTCACTTAAGTTGTGCTTCTACATGTGATTTCCTAATCTCAATGGTGAACCCTCACACGTGTGGCATCACGAGGGTATAGTCATGAGATGCGCCTCAATGTTGTATCTTTCTATGTCTTAAATACAAAGGATTCCTTATAGATATATATTGTGTTCCTTTTTGCTACATCATTTTTGTGCCTTATGATAAGTTATGACTTGGAAGTCCTGTGATGGTTTGTAACACTTTAAGTAGGGGTCAGTGTAAGGGCTTTGTAAGTAATTCATAACATTTCCTTACATATGCACCTATATAGGAAGTAGTAGTCACTCAAGCTCTTGCTTGGGTTGTGCTTCAACATGTGATTCCTTAGGCCCAATGGTAAATCCTCACATGTGCAGCACCACAAGGGTGTAGTCCTTAGATATGCCTCAATGTTGTATCTTTCTATATTATGAATACAAAAGATTCCTTATTGATATATCTTATGTGCTTTTTCATTGTGCCATTTTTGTACCTCATGATAAGTTATGACTTGAAGTCTCGTGAATGTTTGTAACATATGGAAGGGGGGTTGAGAGGCAAGGGGGAGGGGTGTAGGTTTGGAATTTGGTTATAGAAGGGGGGTTTGGAGTGGGTGGGAGAGGAGAGAGGGTGAGAGTGGAGAAGTAGTTGCTTGGAGAAGAAGGGGTGTGGGGGCCTAGGGACATCAAGTTAGATGACGGAGGAGATAGAGGTGGATATGAGATGACAGTCCAATAGGCCACTCTAGTAGTATCGTAGCAATGGCGGGTGCTTAGAAGTATTGGCTTCAAAAGGGACTAGGGTGATTGCCATTGATTGCACAATGACAAACCCACTAGAGGGGCAATGACAATGGGCATCAATGGCATCATGAGATAGGGGTGATGATGAGGATCCGAAGGTGGTAGTGGGCACCTCTAAGGTAGTAGGACTAGGGTAGGTAGGGTGTAGTAGCATCAAGCATAGGGAAGCATGCTATGGGGGATAAAGGAGAAAATGAGGAGGAGGAGGAGGAGGAGCTAAAGGGGGGAGAGGAGAGGAGGGAAGAGGAGGAGGAGAAAGAAGGAAGAAGAGGAAAGAGGAGAGGGAAAAGAAGCAGGAGGAGGAAGAGAAAGAAGAAGGAGAAGGAGGAGGGAAGAAGAAGGGAAGGAGAAGGGAGGAGAGGGAGAGGGGATAGGTAACCATGGGGAGAGGGAGAGGATAGAGAAGAGTGAGAGGGAGGAAGGGGGTATCGAGGAGAAAGGGTGTAGGGAGGAGAGAGAAGAAAAAGAAAGAAAGAAGGACAAAAAAGAAGGAAAGAAGAGAAAGGGGAGGGAAGGGTCATGAGCTTTAATACTATCTCCAATGGATTTATAAAGACTTCAGAGAGTTGAGGTTTACAATCCAAATCACACCCAAAAGAACCAAGTGATCATGATTGTTAATTTAAAAAAAAGTGAACTCAATCCAATAAATAAACCTAGTAAAAAATATAAACCTAGCCTATCGAAAAGTCATAATCAAGAATTGTTGCCAAAAAAATGGCCTTACAAAAAGTAGTTGCTTCAATATTCTTTAAAACTTGTAATTTCAAACATGTGTATAGTATATGGAGCAATGGTGGAGAGCTTGACTCTTACATAAGAGGTTATGGATTCAAACCCTTAAAAATTTTCTCTTTTTCTTTTTGTTATCTGTCCTTAAGCTCTTTATTTCTCCCTATAAATTTTTATGACAAGAAACAAGCTACTTTTTAAAAATAAATTAATTTTTTGAAAGAGGTTCAGGTTTTGAAAATGTGGAAGGAGCCTTCAAGTTAAAAAATGTAAACTTGTAAAAGATAGAATTTAAAGTTTTAAAATCCTAATGAAAAATTAAATAAATAATTAATTAATAGAGATATAAATTCAAAGGGACAAATAGGACTTCAAGGTCAAAATGTGTACGTTCATATAGAAAGTAAACAAAATCCTAATAAAACACATGAACAACTCCAAAAATTCATATTGAAAAATTTGTAACTTAAAATGAAGTGCCAGAAAATGGAAAAAAATCCCATTCAAAGGGACAAATGAGGTCATGACATAAAAATCCACTTCTAAAATAGATAGCAGGCATTCACATAGAAAAGAAGGTGATACAAAGAAAAGTAAATATGCAAAGATTGGGAGCAAAATTCACAGCGGGGTGAAAAGGAAAAATACAAAATTTGAAGAGGTGAATACAATGATGGTTTCAAGATGTAGGAAAAGATGGGATTAATCAATAATACACCTTGGGAAATATGTTTAAAGTCACTAGGGGATATGAAGAGAAACAAAGGACATTTGCATAAAAATAATGAAGTATACATAGGGATGCATCCCCATACTTAAGATTGGAAATCATCTAGGATATATAATGAAATGGGCATGATATATGCGAAACTATCCTACCCCAAATGTCCCCACACTTAAGACTTTAACCACATATACATGCACAATTAGAAGGGTCAACATTAGAAATGCTTGGTCCAAGAATTATTGAGGAAGTCTATGAGAGGCCGTTGAAGCATCCTACTCTCAATAGCAATGTTCAATGAATGTGGATACTGGTCCCACAAAATCACTACCCCATTTTTCAAAGGGTAACGTAACCAAAATGGGATTTAGAGGTTGCCTACGATTCACATCATGTCTTTGACAGACATCACAATGCTTAATATAATTGAAAGAATCTTGGAAAATTGATGGCCACCAATATTCAGCACGGAGAGCTTTTTGGGCAATAATTCGGCCAACAAAATGTCCCCCACTTGTTGAATCATGCACTCCTCAAGAATAAATGGTACCTCATCAAGTACTACACAACGGCGATAGATATCATCTACTTCTCTCCGATACAAGAACCCGCTATAATCGAAAAGCATAATGCTTGTTGCTTGATCTTTCTCTTTTTAAATTTCGATAAAGTAGCCCCAAATCCTCCTATAGATAAATAATGCATTATTACCACATACCAGGAAGGGATGGAAGTTGTATTGATTTTAAATAGAACTTCAATATCACTTTCCTTAGCCAGAATTTCTTGTGGCTACCCAAAATCCACAAGACATGAATCTACAATACCCTGTAGCTTCAGTGGCTTGCTCCTAATCTCATAATCAAACTCTTGCAAAGCGATTAACCACTTTGCTAAACGGTCAGACGATTGCAACTTGTTCAACAACAATATGAGTCCTTTCGCCTTCATAAAGAATACTACCTTTTCATAGAGAATATATTGCCTAAATTTCTTCGTTGCAAAGACCATTCCAAGGCACAATTTCTCCATGTACATATAGTGAACTTTGGATATCCCCAATTTCCTACTAGCAAAGGCAATTGAATGATACCATTTCTCCTCCCAAATTTGAGCTAAATAGCAACTGATACTATGCATTGTGGCTGTTGAAAATATATAGAAAACTTCATCTCTTCTAGGTGCTCTTAAGATTGATGCTTTTGCTAATTTTCTCCTCTACCATAGCTTTCCCTCTTGTAATATTTGTTTTGGTCCTTCATATTGTTGGAGATTATTCCCTTGTGCTCGATGATTAATTGGACTTGATTGTTTACTTCCTTTCTAGAGAGAGCTAATCTTACTCCAAGAGGTACTAGCTAAATGGCTGGACTTCCCACATATGTAACATTTAACATTTGGACAATTCGTAGGGAAATGTTGGCCACCACACCACTTATAACTAAATCTTGAGGGGGGACCCTCTTTAGGGTGTCAACTCCATATCAATTCTACTCTTCTTGAGGAAATTAACATCAACGGCTATTTTTCTATATTATTCACTAATCATATCAGTATAGTGCTTTATCATATCCTTAACTTCGCCAAGGACATTCAAGGCACTTGAATCATAGCCACGACCTGTCATTTTATTGGCCTAACCACTTGATTAGGGATTGGCTATTGATTCCTTAGAACAATGGTAGGATTTAATGTTGGGCTTCCAAGAGTTGGTGGAGCCATCTGACTAGCCATAGGCATGGTCACACTAGGAGGAGCTGGCAACATGGGCACATTTGGAATTATGCTTCGTCTCCCATAAGGAGGACTCATGGATAGCTCTTGACCTCCATTTGTCAGGGCTAAAGTATTTCCAAACCCTAAACTCCGATTCCAGTTTTCCCTAGAGGTATAAGCTGCTTGTAATCGTGATTCTACCTCTTTTGCTTGTGTAATAGCTGTATCAATGTTGGCAAGAGCAACACTGCTCAACTGCACTTACATGTTAAAGTCTAGCCCATTCAAAAAATATTGCAACTAAGCAATAGCTAGAATAGGAATATAGGTTTTTGCAACTTACAGAATACCTCCTTCAGTTTCTTGGCATACCTACGAATTGAGGACACGTAGCCAATATTGACCTCCCCTTTCAGGGACAAACTCTCTTCGAAAGGCCACAAAGAATAAGTCGATTGTAGTTATGGTTCTAGCCTTTAGGCTGTGATACCACATTGCAGCTCATCCTTTCAGAGTCATGTTAAAGAACATCATTAAGTATTCCTCGTCTTGAATTTGACAGTTAAATATTAACTTTTGGAATTTATTAATATGCAGTTCCACATCTTCCTCTACTAACCCATTAAAAATGGGTAGAGAAAACCTTAAGGCTAGCAAGTTCGACATCTCTGCTGGGATTGCAATGGGTTGTGTCGCCATGGTAACAACTGGATTTGCTGAAGGAGTTTGAACAATTGGAACTATCATCCACATGAAGTGGATGAATTGATTGAAAGGGGGGAAGTACTAGAGCTTTCTGCCCCTAACAATGGGCTATGCATTGAGCTAAGGATACTAAGACCCCGTCCTTGTGAGAATATTGGACCACTCCTTTGTGGAGAATATCTTCTATTTATTTTGACCTCTCGTCTAGCCCGTTCAACTCTTTCTTACTTTTGAAGCTTGGCTTGATAGTCTTGTGGGTCTATCTCACTGACTTTTGGCATACACTAATGAATTGATCCCGATTGATCGAGATTGAAAAACTGCCACTTATTAGCAGCTCTCGGCAAACACACCACCATTTGTCAAGACCTAAAACAGGCTTGACATTAGCTCTAAGCACTAGCTGGGCCTCTTTATACTCAAAGAACACAAGCTCTTGGCCTTGCGGCCAGGAGTGTCTAAGGGACACACTGCCCTAACTTCTATTGTGAATTTCACATTTATTTTGGATTGTAATCCAATGGCTAAGCCTTCCCTACACTCCTAGAGGGAGTCCCTACACATATATTGGTGTAAAACACCTCGTAAGAAAAGAGGCACCCCTCGGTTGAATGCCACAACCCCACTGTAGCTCTTTTACACCTCACGGATTGGCCCCTTGATGCGCCGCTAACACAAATAAAAAGTACGTCACACACTCCACTCTTGTTTTTCAAACATTCCAGGAGGTAAGATATTTCCTCACTTAACAGTTTCCCAATGAAACCAATCCTCTAAACCTACAACTTAGGTACCTCACATACTCTGCATAGGTCATATGTATAAGTAAACAATTGCAATTGCATGTCAACACATTAGGAGATGCTACAAGAAAGAGAATTGTAGATATGGGAGTTGGAGTCAATGTGCTCAGTCACGTAGTCTTGCAAGCTTGGGGTAACCCACCTGTGGAGACTGCAAGGTTTAATGTCACGTTGGCTAACAAAATGAAGGTCAGACCTTTTAGAGTACTGAAAGAATAGCCCTTGAAGATACCGAGAGTCCAGTTCTCAATTAACTTCATAAGCATGAATGGAGTAGACTATGACGTTCTACTAGGCCAACCCTAGATGCAAAATGTACGAGTGATAGAAGATTGGGGCAACGGTCTTATATTCTTAGGCAACTGATCAGAGGAGGCTGTAAGAGTCGAGATGAATACTTGGAAGACCACTTTGGTTGACCTGGTTGTCATCTCCACTATCTTGAAAGAAGACTCATAAGTTAAAAATTCTTGTGGGCCACTAACGAAGTATATTCCTTGCCCAGAGGATGAGCAAGATTGGATGCATGTGTTTGCCACCATCGATCTGCGGTTCTCAAATGATGAAGAGTATTATAAGAAGTCTGCAAGGACAGTTAGTGAGTCCCATAAAGCCACAACATCTTAGCTATTGAAAGGTAAGACCCCGCCATTAGTACCACTTTGCATGATGACCAAGAGCTCTAGTAAATAACCAATACTTGTCCCTTTTCACATTCCATCTAACAAACTCAAAATCTAGGGGACCCTTGAATACTTGAAGGCTAGCAGGTAACCCAAGTGCCAATCTCAAACTCCTCAAGGGTCTCGCGGATGAGTCGAAGTGGTAGTGGAGCCAAGTGCACAACTTGAACCTAATGTATAATTGGGCATTGATCACGGACGAGAAGAGAATAGAGAATAGAAACCTAGGAGATGATGAGCAAGTAGAAGATAACAATTCAGAATGATAAGTATGAAGACTGCTACTCTACAAATGAGGCAAGTGAGGAAGAGGCTGAGACAATAGAGTATGACACGAACGACTAAGTGATTGAATAGATACGAATAGACTCCAAGCCATGGAAATCCAATGTCCTGAGGATCAAAAGAGAAGTCTTCAAAATAGAACATGACCGTACGAACCATCTAGGGGTAATAGACCACAAGCAACAGGGTTAGTTCAACCAAGTACCGCACCACTCTTTAGAATGGAATCGAACTCAGAGCTGCAACCACTAGGGAAAACTCCTTCTAACGAAGGTTGTGATCCTCCCAGTCCACGTAAGGTGCAAGTGGTTAAAGAAGGATAAGAGAAAGCATTCAAGGGAATTGGAAGTCAAAGAGCAAGAGAAGCCCTAGAACCTACCTAAGTGCTTCACAAAGTTCAAAAAGGGTGATAGGGTAGTGATCTTGTTAGAAGCTAAGAGGCAAGGATAAGCCAATGAACCAATAAAAGGGCTTGCTACGGTCAAGGAAGCCAACTTGGCAGGGGAAGGGGAAAAGCCTCGATCCATGTTCATAGCTAATGTCCTGACTGAGCAAGAGGAGGTTGATCTCATCATTATCTTGCGAGAATTCATATATATATTCGCTTGGTCCTTAGATGAACTCAAAGGATTCGGTCAAAGGGTCATGACCCATAATATCTCGATGACTCCGAATGCAACACCAATTAAATAACAGCCATATCTGATGAATCCAAAGCACACACATGCCGTCAAGGAGTAGATAGATAAGTTGTTAAAGGCCGGATTCATCTACTAAATCGAGCACATAGAATAGATATAGCCCATAGTGATTATCCTGAAGAAGAGAAAGATTTGCGAGTGTGCATAAACTATAAAAAGGTCAATTGTAGTGGAAGCTCACGCTCAATCGCCAAGACCCACGGACCGCTTATTGTTTCAAGATTTTCAAGCGAGCTCTCATGGCTATCTCTCACCTAGCCAACGTGCCGTTGACCTTCTCAGGGTGTAGTGAGCTTACCTTGATGCCGAAATGAGTTGCCTCCTCTCTCGCACATGCGAGTAGCTCCACGAGCCTAGATGCTAGATCAAGCATGCTCAAGCCTCCTCCATCTCCAAGCTCCATCCACCATAGCCACGCGCGCAAGAAAAGAGAAGAGAAGAGAAGAGAAGAGAGAATAAGAGAGAAGAGAAGATGGTGAAGGGCTTCACCCTCTTGATCCCTCACTCCCACGCACTCACTCACTCCCTCACACTCTCACACTCCCTCTCTCAAGAGCACATACACAAGCAAGGTGAAGAGAATGAGAGAAGAAGAGAGGACTCTTATTAGCCGCACACCAACGAATGAGCTTCTCATTTACTTTTCAACTTTATATGCAAAACCCTAAAATCCCATGGACACCCATCCCTTTTTACATGACCGGCCATTGTAGCAAGGTTCCTTTTTCTAATTCTCTCTTCTTGCTTCATGCCCTAAGTCTATACCCGTCTATTCTTTTACAAATGGCATAGGAGCGAGCTTGGTGCTCTTTACAAGAATTTTTAGAGTTTTTTGAGACGTATTTCATTTAAAATTGCACTTTTTGGCTCAGGTTAGCTTTAGGGGCCACCTCTACGCCTTTGCTCTTTTTCCATTAATTTTTCACTTTTTCCTTTATTTTTCCACCATCCCAAATTGAGGTTAACATTACCCCCCTCCGAGATGGATGCCAATCCCATGGCAGTTCTAGATGTTTGTTGGGAAAGGGTAGGTGGTTGGCAAGTTTTTGATCAGGTGATGGTAGAGCCACATGTGGACTCAGATGCTTTGGAAGCTTTGGTAATGATGGTTGATGGAGAAGCCAATCCAATGTCAAGTGGATGATGGGGCCTCCGAAGTTGGTGGTTTGCCGCATTTTGTAGTATCTGAAAGGAGAAGGTGCGGTGCTCTACCTAAGGGAAGTGTCTACCTTACTGTGTGGTGCATTGTGCTCATGCTTGTGGAACGGGAAGCTGGGTCTAAGGCCTGGGTGATGTCCCACACTTGAGGACCCCATTCGTGCAGTAGAGAGGTGCGGTGTGTGTAGCGTAGGGTGACAGGTCTAACCATAGGCCAGTGTTACCTCCCTAGGTATGTCCTGCCCTTGATGTGCCCTAAGCATGAAGTGGGGGGTCAAAAAGGGACTAGGGGGTTAGGAGTGGAGCCGGCCGACTGAAGCCACCGGACACACCTAACTTGAGGACCCCTAGGTGCAGTGATTGTGTCTTGTGTGATTCTGGTTGTGTCTTCATGTGAGTCTTTCTTTCTATGTCTTTTTCTTTTTATGATGTGTTTTCTTGCCTTCCTTTCTTTCTTTTCTTTTTCTTTTCTTTTCTTTTTCTTTTTTTTTTAAGTTGTTAGTTTTTATTAAGCCAAGATGATAGCCAGTTTCTAACTTTCATCGTCAGAGTGAGGTGGAAAAGGGGACCGGATATATTTGCTCAAAAATTGCCAGCTCTGCATGTATCCCTTGAGATTCATGAGAACATGGAGTGAAGTGGTGGAGAGGAAGAGGTGGTTACATCGAGTAAACTAGCTATCGTTCATATCTTCAATAAGAGCTAAGAAAAAGAAGGTAGAATACTAGCTCTCATCATCAAGTGCATCATGGTGCAGCTATTGATGGCATTAGGATAAAAAAAGAGGGGTGGGAGGCCACGTTCTTGTGGGGTAGAGTCCTTCTTAAGTAAGTTTAAGAAGCCTAAGGTAGTTAGAGGTGGTTATGAAGGCTGGATCGCGGCAAAAGGAAAAGTCGACAAGGAAGCGGGTCATGGAAATTTCTAGGCTTTCAAAGGTGAAGGTGAGAGCTTGTTCAAAAGAGACACAATTAGGATTATAGATAATAGGGAAGTCATAGTGTTTATGGAGAGTGGCGTCAAAATACACTCCTACCCTACGAGGGTATGCCATAAATATAGGGTTGTTCCACTCGTAGGATAAGGTGTTGCAAAAGGCCATCCAGGTGAGCATGCTAATGTCGCACACCCATCTTCTCCACATGGGCTGGCAATTATAGCCTTGTACAGAATGTGACATTTCAAAGACCTTATTCTGCTGTCTGCCTCTTTGGTCCCCTAGAGAGTGGGATTCTTTTCTCTCTCTTCCAGCCATTGCTGGCCTAGTCGGCTTCCAATCGCAATCACTTCCTCCACTACTTTAAGTGGCATGACTCTCCTCAGGCTGTTGGGTAGAAGGAAGCTAAAGGAGAAGGGTTTTTTGTCCCTTTCCTGTCGCTCCCAAACTATTAATTTTGCATGGAAACCTATTGGGAGGTCATCTGGGCACGGTGGTAGGGGTGCAGATGGGCTCTCATTTGTTTCCTGGTTTCTTCCACCATTTTCTTCCTCCTTTCCCTGAGGGCGGCTTGTCTTTCCGTAGATGTGTCAATTGATGACTGCTCTTGGGAATGTGGCGAGGGAGGTTGTGGGATCACCTCTTCTTTAAACCTGCCCATATCAACTTGGAGTTCAGCTTCATCCCTCTGTCGGTCTACTTGCTGTGTTTCCTCTTCAAAGCCTAGTGCATCGACCTCATGGAGGGTTACGCCGGCCATCAATAAGTACTTCCGTTGATCATCAAGGCTCAGCCCTACGATATCGAGGTGGGATGGCATGTGCAGTCCTACTTGCAGAGCCCTACGGGCTATGCTTAGTTTCTTCTTTGCTACCTCGAGAGACTTCCCTTTTTCTGAGTGAGTGGTATCCATTAGTGTATTCAAGAAGGCTTTCTGCTGAGTGTTGAAGGCTACTTGGGCGGCCTCTGTTTTGCTCTTTGCAAGGATTTTCTCTTTTTCCACAAGAGCCAGGCGATGTGCCAAGGTCTTCATCCTCTGTTCATTCTATCCCGCCCATTCTTCAGCTCTCTTCTTCATTTCCTCTATGCCTTTCCCCTGCCTTTGCACTAGAGCTATGAGTCTTTGCTCCTGGTCCTTCAATTCTTTGCTCATTCTCTCCTGCTCTTTTCTTTCTAAGTTCAGCTTCTCAGTCATGGTCTCCATCTCCTTATGATGTTCTTCCTCTTGCTTCCTTTTCTCTTCTTTGGCGGCAAACTCCTCCATGCCTCATTCAATCTAATCAATCCTTGCGGTTAGCTCTTCATGTTGCATGATCAAGAGTTTATACTTCCTCTGTCTTTTTACCAATTCCTCATTCTCATCTTCCAACCACTACCTCCAGCTTTCCTCCTTGTCATCCTTAGCCTTCAACTCCTATTAGAGATAAAAGATCTATTTATTACATGGCTACCTATGGGGTCTTTTCAAGCCAAAAAGCAGCTACCGACTCTTTTTACGTAGCTAACTCGGCCACAGCTATCTTTCTCTCCTCTTTAGCTTTCTCTAGTTGAGAGAGCAATTCAGCAACGTATTCGTCATAATTAGCTGGTGGCGTCATCGTCGTGTGGATCAGAGTGGTTGAGGCCATCACTTTCTGGCATTTTGGATCTTGTCTAGATTCGGCATCTGTGACCGGGCCTCTTCTGTCCCGTGGCCATGGTTTCCATGCTCTTCCCTTGGACTAATTCTTTATTGATGAAATATTGTATCCAGGCTAAAAAGTTTGAGACATCGGTACTAGTGGGGATGCTTGGGGTGAGGGTGGTTGCATGGGTGGTAGGCACCAAGAGGATCGGGATAGGGTGGATGGGGGCTTTACCCTTGCCTTCAGTGATGGCTGGCGGTATGATCTCCCGCACCTGAGTGCTTGAGTTTGGCCCCTCCTCCTTGTGTGGGCTCAAAGCTCCTAGGTCATTTGCCCTACTTTGTTGCTCTATAGACCAATGTGTTGCTTCGGCCATGTCTTCCTCCTCCTTCCTTCTCAACTCCTGGTCTTTCGCAGTAGCCCTTCTCTCCCTCTCTTCTTCTACTTTCCTAGATTCTTTCTTCAATTTATCTTCTTCTTCTTTTTCTTTTTTCTTACTCTCTTTGGCCTCCTGTTTTGACACCTTTTTGGCTTTCTTGCCTTCTTCATTTGACTTTTTTGCTGCATGTTTCTTCTTCTTCTCCCTCTCTTCCGCCTCTTTGAGGGATTTCCTTCTTGCTCTCTCTAAGTCCTTCTCTTTTTTGTGGCCTTCGTCCTGCTTCTTCTTTTCTGTCGTCCTTGTCTTAGGTTTCTTTGCTTGCTTTTTGCTTGACTGTTCCTTCTGTTCTCCCTCTTCTTCGTCACTTTCGATCCTATCACTAAACAACTCTTAATCCTAGTGAGAGAGCGATTTGTCAGGTGTTTCTCCTTCTCCTTCCTCTACATCCTATGCCTCTTTTATTGCCTCTTGGATGAGGGCAGTCAAAACACTTCAATAGTTGATAAAAGAGGCTTTGGATGAGGATTTCTTCCTCTCAGCGCTTTTGGAGGCTCGGGACTCCTTGTATGCTGGCTTGCTCTCCAAGGCTAGTGCTTTTGTTGCCTGGTCTATGGTCTTGCACACATAGCCATTTTAGTCAACCTCATCCAGCGTGCAAGATGCCACATTCTCCAATACACACACGTTGATCCGGTGCATAAGGAAATTGTAGCGCTGGCCGGAGAACAGTGCATGCATAAGTTTTGCCTACATGTAGGCTTCAACATCAGGGATATCCTGGATGCTCATACCGTCATTGGTCAGCACCTCTTCCCTCTTCATCTTAAGCATGGCATAGACGTCTCTTTCCTGCTGCTTCTCCACCTTAGGCTCTAACCCTAGTGCCTTCTCCACCAAGGCTAGGTTCAAGGTACCTGTACTTGTTTGGCCTTCTTTCCCCTTCCCACAGTTACAGTTCCACATTCTTGATTTGGGTTGTAAGTTCTGAGGAATTCCACACATTGTGTGGTCAGGCTCTTGTGCGAACTCCTCGAGGTACTTAGCAAGGTTACACTACTCTACGACCCTCTTGGTTGCTTTCTCCTTGGCCACTACTTCCTCGATGTTATGGATGGTTTGAAATTTTAGTTGGTTGTAGACACGATTTACTAAGGAGATGTCATACTGGGTCCTCTTCTCTTTCGTGAAGGGGAGTCGGGTGCACGGTCTTGTTACGACATCTTTCGTTCTTGTCATGAACCATAATTCCCATTAGTGCATTTAAAAATAATAATTTGCTGAAAAGAAAGACTTTATGTTTGTTGAATGAAAGCATTAAGATCCAACGTAGATTCTTTCCTTCAGACTTTTTACCTTTTATTTCAAAGCTTTTGTGACATTTCTCCTACCTCACCAATTTCTTATGTGTTTATGTGTTTGCTTGATCTTGATTGGTTTTAATTTGATTCACTTTTAATTTGATTTACCTTACCCCCTCCCCGTCCAGATTGAGAAGAATCCTTCATGGGATTGAAGGTTCAGAGGTCAAGGGCATTCAACATTCAGATATAAGGTTTACTTGTGTATGAGCCAAGTATAGAATTCTGGGTTATACTCCAACTGAGCCTTGCGGTCCAAATCAAAGGGTCGGGTACTTACGTGTGTGATGTAAGTGAGGACATCCATTAGGAAATCACTGGAATCAACACGGCTAGCGATGTATAGCTTTTCTTCAGTCAGGAGATGATCAAGATATGGGTGTCCTTTAATGTGCTCTTCCATGGGTCAACCACAAAGAATGGTTAACACTCTATATGATTTGGGTGCAACATAGGTTGGGTCATACTCCGATGTCTTGATTGCGCGGCGTTGCTTAGAGTTGGTCATGATTTGACATCCTTTGAGTTCCCACTGCAATCGCAGAGTACCAGTTTCGTAAAAATGGGAAGTTGGTGTCAACTAACGCTTTTAACTCCTCGACTTTTTTATCAATGATGGAAGAAGTCACACGCTTATTGTAGGACGTAATGAGGCGTTGTTTGACGGCTTGTTTTCTTAATATCTCAGTATGTAGCAACTCGACAGCTGAGTGGGGTGTTTTGACAAATGCGAATTCAAATGTTTCCCAAGAACAAGGCATCATGCGAACTTCAATTGCTAAAGGCTCTTGCAATGGGCCTAAGTCCAAGCGGTCATAACTTAGAGCTAGCGACATGAACGTGGCATCTAAGTGTCTAGACAAGCAATAACGTCATCCCTTGTGTCTTCAGCTAGGTATGCGGCCATAATTAAGAACGATTTCTGCTCGTAGGAGGGTTTAAGGCCTGCATGTGGCTGGGGTTTGCTAGGGTTAGAAGGCTTGGCGACAGATGGTGGCAGTTTCCCATGAAGTGATGGTTGAGCCTCGTGGATGAGCGTCGAAGTAGTACCTGCTACGGATGGGCTACTACACTCGGATTGGGTTTGGCAAGTCTTATCGGCACTAGCAGGGTTTGAAGTGTATAAAGGCATTTGTGGTTTGGGCCGATAGACTTGCTCAACTATTTTGGGCTTATGCCTGCTGGGTGAGCTTGTAGGAGACGAGTCCTAGAAGTGCTGCGGCTTTTGGTTCTGAGGTTCTATGGGCCTCGGGGTGATCAAGCTTGAGGGCAGCGTGTGAGTAGTGCCTTGGGCCATTCCAGCCTTAGGGATCCATATCCAGGCATTTCTCTCATAGTAGCCTTACGCGTGCAAGAGGGCTTTAGAAACCCATCTTGGCTTGATCATGCTTCGATTTCTGTAACTACGTCTCGGCCTCCTAAATTTAGAGTTTCTTATGTGACGAGGACATGAGCGTCTACTCCTAGGCGGCGGTTGCGATAGTTTAGGCCTCCATTGAAACTTAGGCTGTTGGGCCTTAGCTTTTGCTGTTATGAGCGGCGACTGATGAGATTCGGTGGATGGTGGTTGGGCACTACCCCCCTCCGTAGACTTGACTGCGAGTATTTCTACCGGTGGCCTTGCGGACTTTGATGAGGTCGTGTAGCCCTTGCTGAAGGCTGTAACAATGCGGACGCTGCCTATGGTGAGATGGATGCGCTGTGACTCATAATCAACATTGCAGTGAGTTTGCTTCTTGAAGGTTCGCCCTAGCAGCGACTCCGTGCCTGCGTCTTTAGTGTTTGGCAACATGTAAAAGATCATTGGTACAATCTCAAACTCGATAGCAGCAGCGGCCCTGCACTTGCCGAGAAGTGCGTATGAGCAGCTCCCATATGGGCTTAATTTAGCATTAGTGGACTGTAGTGGTGGTTTACCAAGTTGGGTCCAATGATCGTGAGTTAAGACATTGAAGTCTACTCCCTCGTCGATCAAGGCATTGAAGGCGCATGTTTTCTTGGCAATGACCATGATATGGAGGTATGCGGTTTCTATGACTTCCTCATCCTCATCATGAATTTTCGTGATTGTGGCGACTCGTACCTTGACAGGGCGGCCTAACATTGGTGGCTCATGCACCGAATGCGTGGGAGGGTAGTACTTCTTAATGCGACTGCCCATTGAAGAAGCCTATGTCCTTGCCATCTAGAGTCTCGAGCTCAATGTTGCTAGTTCAATTGATTGCACGAACTTTGAAAGGCCCAAGATCTCTAAACTTCATTTTCTGCTTGTTTCCTTTAACTGAGTACAAGAGCACTAAGTCTCCCTGTTCAAAGTTGTGCTGCTTGACAAGCTTGTCAAGCCAGCTTTTGTGTCGTTCCTTCTCGCATATGAGCACATGAGTGGCTAGAAGGCGAGTTTTTGAGAGGCGTTCAAGTTCAACCAAGTGTTGCGTCCATGTCTCCTTCCCTTCCCATCATTCTTGAAGTGCTATTCTCAGGCTAGGATGAAGAACTCTACTCGTAGAATTGCCTCACTCCCATAGGTCAATCTAAAGGGAGTCTCGCCGACATTCGTTTTATAAGTTGTACGGTAAGCCCACAAGGCCACCATCAGCTTGTGATCCCAGTCGCTGAGCGAACCAGAGACTACTTTGGTCAAGACATCTACAATGATCTTATTTGTGGATTCTGCCTGCCCATTTACCTGAGAGTAGTATGGAGAGGATTTTTAATAGATAATTAGAAAGGTGGATAGAAGATGCGTTATCACTTCATTGATGAAGTGCGTGCCTTGGTTCATTGACTAGTTCGATGGGCAGCCAAATCGTGAAATCACATGCTCCCATAAGAACTTGGCAGTTGTTCTAGAGTCATTCTTTCATGTCGCTCTCACTTCTGCCCATTTTGTTAGGTAGTCTATGGCCACAATGATATATTTTGCCTTCGAATACTGTGTCGTAGGACTAATGGGTCCTATGAAGTCGATCCCCCATTTTTTGAAGGGTTGTTGTGCAATGATTGGGGTCAACTCCATTTGATCCTTGCGAATCGGGACCTTTGTCCGTTAACACTCGTCACAATGCTTGATGAATCGTACTACATCGAGAAAAAGCGTGGGCCACCACAATTAAGACTGCATCATCTTACAAGCTGTCGTGTCTCCGCTAAAGTGCCCTCCAACATTTTCGTTGTGCGCCTCTACGAGCACATCGTGCATCTCATGCTCACATATGCATCTACACAACAACATGTCTTGCCCTAGCCTATACTGTTGGACTGCTATCAACTAATAGGGTTGGATTTTGAGGATAAGTTGCTTAAGTCAAGCTTTTTCTATCGGTTCCTCAAGTAGTACATGCTCCAATACATGGACAATGTCATTTTCCCAATATGGCATTAGATTAGCCTTGAATAAATCTCTCTCGCTGGAAAGGTTAAACAGATGGGCGCCTGTCAATTCATCGGCAATGCCTTGTCCAACAACCTCTCTTACTGGAAATGTTAAACAGATGGGCGTCTGTCAATTCATCCGCAATGCCTTGTCCAACGACCTCTCCCGTGGGGATGCGTGACATGTGGCCAACCATGTAGTGTTGTTTTTCCTTCCATACAACCATGGAGAAGTCGAATTCTAAAAGCAGGAGTCATCAAGCTATGCATCCTGTAGTACAGGGTTTGTTTACTAGATATAGCAAGGCTTGATGGTCCACAAAGAAAGTAAAAGGCGTAGCCAACAGATAATGCTGAAACTTCTTTACAACAAATACCATGGCTAAACCCTCTCTCTTAGTTGTCGAGTAATTCATTTCAGTCTCAATGAGTTGTCTGCTAGTAAAGCTCACTGGATAGTCGAGGTTGTGTTTGCGAGGTTGGCACAACACTGCTCCTACGACGAATTTCGAAGCATCAATATGCACGTGGAAGGTAATGGTCCAATCTAGAGCTCATAGAATCGGTACAGTAGTCAAAGCCTTTTTCAATTTCTCATACGCTCGTTGGCATGCTTCAATCCACTCGAAGACGATCAACAGCTTGTACAAAGGTTTGGCAATCAATGCATAGTTCAACACAAACTGTCGATAGTATCCCGTATGGCCTAAGAAGCATTGAACTCACTTATAGTTGATTGGGGGTGGAAGATCAACAATAACCTTGACTTTCGAGAAGTCAATGGCAATGCCGTTCTTCGACACCACATGTCCTAGGATGCATCCATGTTAAACCCAAAACTGGCACTTTAAGGGGTTCAAGGAGAGATGATATAGGCGATACCGCTTAAAGACTGTTCGAATTTTGTCTAAGTGTTCTCTCCAAGTCGAGTGAACACACAAGTCATCCACGAAGACTTCCAATTCCTTGTGAAACATGTCTTTAAATATGGTGCATATGAGGCATTGAAAAGTGGCTGGAACATTAGTCAACCCGAAGGGCATGACTATGTAAGTAAAGACGCTCCACTTAGTGATGGAGGCAGTCTTATGCCTGTTGGCAGGATGCACTTGAACATGATTGTATTCAGAGAAGCCGTCCAAAAAGATGTAGACCTCTTTGCCCACCACTCTTTCGAGTATGTGCTCGGTGTACGGAAATGGGTAGTTGTCTCTCTTAGTGGCAGCGTTCACCTTCTTGTAATTGACGCACACTCTAATCTTTTCATTTTTCTTCATCACTATGACTATGGGTGACACCAATCTGTGTGCTTAATTTCGTAAATGAATCCTTCTCTCATCAGCTTGTCAATCTCCTCTTTGACTGCATGAGTGTGTTTTGGATTCATCAGGTACGGTCATGGCTTGACCGGTTGCGTCTGGCGTCGTGGGTATGTTATGAGTCACTGCACTCAGATCTACCCCCTTAAGCTTTTCTAAGGACCAAGCGAACACGTCTATATACTCTCATAAGAGAGCAACAAGACTCGTCTCCTCTTCCTCAGTCAAATCATCAGTAATAAAGACCGGTCGAGGTGTCTCCCCTTCCTATGCTAGGTTCACCTCCTTGACCTTGGTTGGTCCCTTGATAGGTTCACTCGTTTGCCCTTGGCGTTTGGCATCCAACAGGATTACTACCCTATCACCTTTCTTGAATTTTGTAAATCTCTTTGGGAGATCCTGCGGCTTTCTTTGCTCTTCCGTTTGCGTGTCCCTAGGCTATTTTGCCCTTCCTTCCTTCAATCGTCTGTGCCTCAGATGGACGGGTAGGTCCCCCTTGGTGTGTCTAGTCTTAGATAATCTAGGTATTTTTGGGTTCCTATCTGAGCTTGTTTGAAATCCATGGATCCTATGTGTTCCAACCAAGCGCGGTCACAATTCATGTGCATGACCCCTCACTCTATCTTAAAGACACTCTTTTTCTGTGGCTTGGAGTCCACTCGTATCTGTTCTATTTCTCGTCCCTTAGTATCATATTCCACCATGTCTATCTCACCCTCACTTTCATCACTAAAAGAACGAAAGTCTTCGTACTTATCATTGGAGTCATCTTCATCGTGCATGACCCCTCACTCTATCTTAAAGACACTCTTTTTCTGTGGCTTGGAGTCCGCTCGTATCTGTTCTATTTCTCGTCCCTCAGTGTCATATTCCACCATGTCTATCTCACCCTCACTTTCGTCACTGAAAGAACGACATTGTCTTCGTACTTGTCATTGGAGTCATCTTTGTCGTGCATGACCTCTCGCTCTATCTTAAAGACACTATTTTTCTGTGGCTTGGAGTCCGCTCGTATCTGTTTTATTTCTCGTCCCTCAGTGTCGTATTCCACCATGTCTATCTTACCCTCACTTTCGTCACTGAAAGAATGATAGTCTTCGTACTTGTTATTGGAGTCATCTTCGTCCGACTGCTCATCGTCTCCTGGGTTTTGGTATATATCTTGTCTCTGATCAAGGTCTAGGGCCCAATTGTACATGACGTTTAGGTCCTGCACCCTGGTCCATTGCCACCTTGGTTCGTCTAACAGATCTTGGAGTGGCTTGAAGTTTGTTGCGATTGCCAGCTAACTTGCCAATCAAATACTCCAGAATCTCTTAAGGCTCCCTCTTGTTATTTGGCACTTGAAATGTGACAAATTTAGATCGCCCACGAAGGGTTCCTACCATCATGCAGATTGGTACGGAGGGTGTGTCTTTTGACTTGCCAACTGTCTCGATGGCTTGCTCATTTGCATCATGATCCGAGAATGGCAAGTCGATCGTAGCAAGACATGCATCTAGTCTCGCTCATACTTCGAGCACGGGATATACTTGGTCAAGGGCCCATAGGACTTCTTGACTTGAGCGTTACCTTTAAGCATCGCGCAGATGGCATCCAAGTCAACTGGTGAGGTCTTCCAAGTGTCCATCTCTACCCTCACATCTTTCGTTCTATTGCCAAGGAAGATTAAGCCATTACCCCAATCTTCGATGACTCTGGCATTGCACATCCAGGGTCGGCCTAATAGGATATCGTAGTTCACTCCCTTCATGACTATAAAGTCAACTGAGAAGTGGATGCCTGCGATTTTCACCGGTCAGTTTTTAAGTACCCATAATGGTTTCACTCTCATACCATTTGCTAGTGTGACATTAAGCCTGGCACTCTCGATATGCGAGTTTCCCCAAGTCTAAAGCACTCCGTGGCTTAGTACACTAACCCCCGCTTTTGTGTCTACAATCCCCTTTCTCGTTGTGTCTCCTAGGGCTAAGACAGGTAAGACTGCATGCATCTCGGTGCCTTCCCAGAAAGCATTAACGTGCAAGGACTTAAGCATAGAGTGCAGCATCAGACTCAATATTTGTGTCTCTACATCATGGTCGTGCAGGTCTACAGCAGCTTGCTCTCGTGATCCTTCAACCCACTGCTTCAGGTCTTTCCATAGGGTGGAATGCTGCTTAAGTAGGTCTCCCAGGCTCAGCGTCACAGGGGTGGTCACTAGTGTGGTAAGGAGGTCGTTGGCTGCTTGTCTTTCTCCTATTCCAGATCGTCCTGACCAATGGCTGTGATTGATTTGCTGGCCTATAGCGTCAAAGCTTTGCCTAAGCAGTACTGCTTGCGACGCAGTCGCATCTCTCGATTTTGGTCAAGGGGGTGAGACTGGCCTGCTTATGCTGGAGAGATCTTCAATCTCGTCCTCTAAGATGGGCTCAACATCTTTTAGATGCTCTTAGGTCTCTTTTTACCTATTCCTTCACTTTCTTGATAGCCTCTAGTTGGTGCTTCGGATGCGAGCATTCCCTTACCTTAGCACTTCCCTTTTCCGCCGTCTTAGGAGCTGAGGTTTCTGTCTCTACGGTGTCAGTGATCTTTCCAGCAGGCAAAGTCGTGGCACTCCCAGTTTTCAGTGTGATCTTAGCTTTGGGTTTCTTCTTTCTCCGTCTACGGCTCTTCTTCCCGATCAAGTCTGTATCAAGGCTGCTAGGACCTGGCAACGATATGCCGGCCTGCTTTGTTTGTGCTCGAGTCATGACACGCAATGGAATAGGTGTGGCATTCCCATCAAGGTTCTCGACGCCAAACAGTCCCAATGGGATAGATGGCACGTTGGCTGAACTTGAGGATGGTTTTTGCTTGGGACAGTCAATGAAGAGATAAGTGATTCCGCACTCAGGGCACCTTAGGTCTACCTTGTCTCTATTTGGTTGCTCCCTTTCAAGACAACGTGATGAGACGTGCCCTGGATGACCACAAGTCCAATACATGATTGGATCCTGCGTCTGCCCTCCTAGGCCTCTATCTCGATCTCTTCCTAACGCCATCACCGATACTGGTCAATAGTCCATAAGGATTGTGTTGCTCTCGTCGTCATGCGAGACGTATGGGCATACGTAAGTCTCTTTCTCATTTGGCTCCTCCACGTAGTGGACTGGAGCGTCACTCGGTGGATGGGTCACGTAGGGACCAGGCAGTCTAGGTATACCTGTAGGGTTTATGTCCACTCTAGGAATATCCAGTTTAACGTCGTTAAGCGCAGGAAAAGCCAATAGGGCTTCCCTTCCGAAGAATTGTTGGGGTCTACTCGCTAGATATGGCTGGCCATATGATTGTGAGTATGGAAGTCTTCTCGATAATCTATAATGCACGATGTCGTAACCAAATCTACCGCAATTAGTGCAAGGTCGTGACCTAGGGTCTTGACACTCGGCTGATAAGTAGTTTTTGCCACAATACACGCATTGGGCATGTGGGCGCGTTGACCGTCTCAACATATCTTGCAGTTTTGCTATCTCCATTTTTACCTCGGCCAAGTCTTGGTTTATCTCAATAGCTTTCCCTTTGTCCTGGGCCGTTGGACCTTATCGTTCACTAGAGGTTGACGCTCTCTTTGAACTACGCGAGTTGGTCTCTTCTGAATTTGAGCTCCGCTCTTTCAACTGGTTGTCTACTTGAATGGCCTCTTCAAACACCCTAGCTAGCGAGTCTTGCTGCAAGCTCGAGTTGCCTACCAACAAGGCCTTATACAGCCTCTCACTTCATATTCCACTGATAAACATGGTGGACATGGCTCTTTTGGTAAGTCATTTGCCCATGGGGATTCTCTTGAAGAGGCTCCTCACGTGGGTGACATAGTCGCGGATGTCCTCTTTCTCTTTCTGCTTGACATTCATCAATCTTACTAGCAGATTGTCAGATTACCCGGGCTCGAAGAATCTCTTGATAAAGAGGTTTTTGAGGCCGTTAAAGTTCGCTCGTTCTCCGGCATCTAGACTCGTGTACCAAGTTCTACCCTTGTCGCCTAAGAAAAGTCTGAATGCTTGAGAGCGTTGAGTCAAGTCGGTGAGGCCGTTGGCCTCGCAGACTTGCTCGAATTGCTTTACAAAGCTGTATGGATCGTCATGGGGTTGGTACTTGTCGAGTTGCTTTGCAACAATTGGGATTTTAGACTAGCCCTTAGAGCCTTGGTTTGCTCCTAATACTACTAGTAATGATGTCACTAGTGCTGCAGCACTGTGCTCCGCTGCTATGTTGTCGAGCAGTCGCTTTATAAGAAGCTCACTCAATATTAAGTCTCCTTCCAGGGCTCTCTCATGATCGATCCAATTCCCACCTGCTAGATTCACCATCCACTGTACCTCGCGCAATTCTGTGTTTTGCCTTAAGCTCCTAACATGCTGGTCTTGGTTGCATTTCACTATGCCTTGCAGCACCTTGTGGACTAGCTTCCATTCCTCTTTCAAGTCTGTTATGATGGTCTCTACCATTCTACCGCGGTGCTCATACCGAGTGTGCGCATCATAGCTGCTCACTAGCTACTGAATGGCCTCTAGAAAAACTCCTAAGTCGAGTTCCTCGTTCGGCTTGCAGTCTAAGCTTATCTCTGTCATGATCACGTTCCAGTGCTCCACCAACCTGTCGATCAGGTTGAGTAAGATTGTCAGATCCACTTCTCTAGTGGCGCTTGCTTAGTCCTACTTTGTGCTTTGGTCGTCCATCTATGTCTTGGGATCTTCTCCTATTGGTGGGTTCCTTGAGGTGTTTATCTGAGTGAGTTCCTTAACTTATTGTATCTCGTCCTCAATTTATCTCTACTCAGTGTGTGTGTGTGTGTTCTTTCCCGTGCACTTATGCTCAAACAGGCTTTCATTTGTCCTTAAGTGTACTTCAAGTGTAAAAATTTAGGGTGAGTAAGGAAAACAAGTATTTAAGAAGCGGCTTATACACTCTCACTTCATTTTAAGCCTGATAGGCTTGTTGACCCACTTCTGGTCGTCTTGTCAGGTTTTAGGGTTTCTCGCTGCATTATCTTATCCATTTTAGATTTATTCAGGGTCTTTGGCTCAGCTGGTTGTCGCTAAGACTCTGGGTCTTACAATAGTCTACTCGAGCTGCTAAGTGGCTGCGTCCTACGAATTTACCTATTCCCAACACTAGAATCGAGTTCTGCGCGTCGAAAAGACTCAAGTAGGTTCATTTGGATGGGTCAAGGGCTGAGTTGCAAGTAGGCCAAGAGATATGCTCGGACGGCCCGAATTAACCAAGTCGACCGAGAGTAAGTGGGCCGAGGGCCGATTTTGGGACTCGACCCACGAACCGGTCACTCGGACAAGCTGAACGGCATGCGACGACGACAACGAAGGCATTAATTTACTCAAATTTTGCGACACGTGCAATCATACCACACAAGAGCTTCCAGATCAATACCAAGGCATAAGGGGAAGGGCTTGATATACCTAAAACGCATGGTAGACTCCCTGGTGGCAAGATCGAATCGAATCTCCAAGAGCTCTCTCTCTCTCTCTCTCTCTTTGTGTTAGGGTATGAAATGAGCTCTTCCTTGACCTAGATTTTAATGTCCCCAATCACTCACTTGCCGATGTTAAACATCCCAAGCACTCTTTTTTTCCATTTTTGCATGGTTTGTGCCTTGCTTTGCCCTGTTTTATAGTAGCAAACCCTACGCTTTTCCGATCCCATTTCCTAATCCTAACATACGCTAAATGCAATAAAGATCGAAGGAAAAAAATTGAAATGATTTCTTCATCTTTTCCAATCATCAAACCAACAAAATAACCCAAAATACTTACTTGTTTCAAAGATTAAAAAAACCCAAACTTCCTACCTATCTCAAGCTTTGTTTTGGGAATGAATCCCTTACTTCGATGCTCGATACGAGGTGCGTAAGTGCTCAAGCTTGAATCTGTTGGTCCCGGCAAAACAGAACCAAAATGTAGTGAGAGCTCACGCTAAATCGCCAAGACCCATGGACCGCTTATTGTTTCAAGCATTTCAAGCGAGCTCTCATGGCTATCTCTCACCTAGTCGACGTGCCGTCAATCCGCTCAGGGTGTAGTGAGCTTAGCTTAATGCGAAAATAAGTTGCCTCCTCTCTTGCATATGCCGATAGTTCCTCGATCCTAGATGCTAGCTCAAGCATCTTCAAACCTCCTCCATCTCCAAGCTCCATCCACCATAGCCGTGCGCGCGAGAAAAGAGAAGAGAAGAGAAGAGAGAAGAAGAGAGAATAGAAGATGGTAAAGAGCTTCACCCTCTTGATCCCTCACTCCCACACACACACTCACTCCCTCACACTCACACTCCCTCTCTCAAAAGCACACACACAAGCAAGGTGAAGAGAAGGAGAGAAGAAGAGAGGAATCTTGTTAGCCATACACCAAAGAATGAGCTTCTCATTCACTTTTCAACTTAATATACAAAATCCTAAAATCCCATAGGCACCCATCTCTTTTTACATGACCGGCCACTGTAGCGAGGTCCTTTTTTCTAATTCCCTCTTCATGCCCTAAGCCTATACCCGTTTATTCTTTTACAAATGGCACAGGAGGGAGCTTGGCACTCTTTTACAAGAGTTTTTAGAGTTTTTTGAGGCGCCTTTCATTTAAAATTGTGCTTTTTAGCTTAGCTTAGCTTTAGGAGCCACCTCTACGCCTTTGCTCTTTTTCCATTCTTTTTTCACTTTTTCCTTCATTTTTCCGCTATCTCGAATTGAGGTTAACATCAATGTTGTAATGAAAAGAGATAACTACCCACTACCCTACATGGAGCAGATGCTCAAAAGAGTAGCAAGAAAATAGGTCTACAATTTTCTAGATGACTTCTCAGGTTATAACTAGGTATAGGTACACCTCGACGATAAACATAAGACAATGTTTGCAATGGAATGGGACGTGTTTGTCTGCATAGTCATGCCATTTGGGCTAACGAATGCACCAACTACCTTTCAATGCCTCATGTGTACCATCTTTAAAGACATACTTAGAAAAGAACTAGATGTGTTTGTTAATGATCTATGCATTCACTCCAATTGGATGAAACACCTAGATAAACTTCGTGTAGTTCTTGAGTGGTGTAGGTTGTATAGCTTCTCCTCGAATCCCTTGAAGTGCTAGTTTTGGGTGAAGCATAGATGTATCTTAGGGCATGTGGTGTCTAGGAACAACATTGCCACCAAATTCTCCAAAGTCAAAGTCATTGTCGATCTATCACCACCTATGAACTATAAGAGAGTTTAGTGCTTCGTGGGACACACAAGGTACTATCAACAATTCATTTTGAACTATGCATTGATCATTAGGCCCCTTTACAAATTGTTGATTGTATTCGAGTGGACTGAAGAATGCCAACACGCCTATAAGAAACTAAAAAAGACTCTCATGATTGCACCAATTCTACGAGCCCTAGATTGGAACATAACATTCTACGTGCACATTAATGTATCAAAATTCACAGTGGGAGCTGTTTTGTATCCTATGATCTTTAATGGCAAACAACTCATGGATACAGAGATGAATTACTCCACAATGGAAAGGGAAGGCCTAGCCATGATATTTGTTGTAAAGAAGTTTCGTCATTATCTTTTGGCTACATTATTCATCTTCCTTATTGACCATCAAGTCTTGCTTTACCTAGTGAACAAACCTTGCACTATAGGAGGATGCATAGCTAGGTGGTTGCTTCTACTTCTAGAATTTGAATTCTTTGTGGTTGTACGCAAGGGTAAGCAACATTACATGGCAGACCATGTCCCAAATACCCACACAAGAGATGTCGCTAGATGAGGCATCGTAGATAACTTGCCCGATGTGCACATGTTTAGTATGTCTAGTGAGAGAGACCTTTTCAGGGCTGATCTAATGCCGTATTGGGCAGATGACATAGTTCAAGTCCTAGAGTACAGATTGCTTGAGAGACCTATAGAGAAGGCTAGGCTAAAGTGCCTTATCCTTAAGATTTAACCCTATTAGTTAATTGCCAGCCAACTCTATAGACTAAGATAGGACCGTCTATTACAAAGATGCGTGGGTGAGCACAAAATGCATGAGGTGCTTGCTGAAGCACATGGTGGAATTGATGAAGGACACTTTAGTAGAGACACTACATCATGCAAGGTGCTGCAATCTCAGCTATGGTGGCCCATCCTATTCACGATGCTGCTAAGCTTGTGAAATATTGTGAAGAATCTCAAAGGACTAAAGTACCCATCCGTAAGGACAAGATGGAGTTGACCTCAATGATAGCCTGGCAACCCTTTGAAAAGTGGGGGATCAACTTTATTAGGCCCATTAACTACAACATAGTACTACTCACAGGTCAAGTATATCATTGTAGCCACAAATTATCTCATGAAATTGACCAAAGCTCGCGCAAACAAGAAGAATGATGCTAGGACCATGGCTAAGTTCCTTTGAAACCAGGTGATCTCATCCCATTAAGCTAGTTTTAGTGATCAAGGCACACACTTCATTAATGAAGTAATTGCCCATTTACTATCCGCATTCTTGATCATCCATAAAAAAACATCACCATACTATCCTCAAGCTAATGGTCAGGTGGAATCCATGAACAAGATCCTAGTGAACATCCTAACTAAGGTAGTCTCTGTGTCATGTAGTGACTGCGACAATAAAATTATGGTAGTGCTATGGGCCTATAGGATAGCCCACAAGACGACCGAAGGACAAACACTCAAGCTTACTTATACATGACCAAAGCGATCCTCCCAATGGAGTTTTTCGTTCCAAGCTAGAAAGTTGTAATGCAAGAGAGATAGGATAGCAAGGAGGCATGGACAGAATGCTTGGCAGAGCTAAAATGCCTTTCTGAGACCCAACTCCTAGCTATCCATGCGCTAATTTGCAAAAAGATAAGACGCAATAGCTAGTTTGACAAGCATGTCAAACAACATGATTTTGAGACCCAATTCCTAGCTATCGATGTGCTAATTTGCGAATAGATAAGACGCAAGAGCTAGTTTGACAAGCATGTCAAACAACATGATTTTGAGCATGACGACTTTGTACTACTATACTCTATAAGGGGCTATAAGGAAAAGATAAAGTTTAAAGAATTGGGACCTTTCAAGGCCCGAAACATTAGTCAAAGTGGCAATGTAGAGCTCGAGACTCTAGAAGGAGAGGGCATAGGGTTCTTTAATGGTAGTCGCCTCAAGAAGTACTACCCTCCAACATATCCGCTACATGAGTCTCCAATGCTAGAACCTCTTATAAACATGAGAGTTGCCACTATCATCAAGATTAAGGAAGAGGATGAGGAAACAGTAGAACTTGCCTACCTATGCATATCAATGACTACCCAGAAGACACGTCTTTGGCGCGCTTATTGATGAGGGAGGTGATAGTAATATCCTTACACGCACGACCATTGGACCCTCTTGTTCAGTCCCAACTGTAGAAGCCTACTAACGCCAAAATCAATGCATTTGGGAGACAGTCCTACTCATTACTGAAAAAATGCAAAATAACAGTCTCTGTCGAGTCTAAAAGCCTACCTATGATCTTATATGTGATGCCTAACACCAAGGCTAACAATAAGGAATCACTGCTAGGATGCACATTAAAAAAACAAGCACAGTACAATGTCGACTATGACTCATAGCACATTTATATCGCCATTGGCAATGTTCAAATAGTGACAACTTTTAGCAAGGGAAACACGCCTCCATCACGACCTCCTATAGTGCCATCAGTAGAGAAACCAAGTGCAAGGTCTAAGGAGGGGGGTCGTAACTTGTCCCACCCTACCAAGACAAACCACCTACCACCTAAAGGAGCCACACCCAAGACCATTGAGCAACATCTCAAATGGGTGCACAAATGCCAACTGCAACCACCTATAAGCCAAACCGCACGAACTCGTAATCATGGAACATCATGCGCTAGGCCTAGGAGACAAAGCTGGTGATACAAAAACAAACAATGGCCAAGCCACATTGGGTGCCCAAAGACCTATTGCATGCTTAAGGCTACTACAAAGGCAACAACTAGATTTGATTGCCCAAGACTATGAGCGACATGCATACGTCTCGATCTAGGCTCTCAAGCCCATCTCCACAAAACAATAAGCCAACCAAAAATGAAAAACCAATCGACTCAACAAGCACCAAATTCATAGAGCCCCAACAAGTCTATCACCAAACCGCAACTCACTGCATCCAACCCGACTCAATCTGATACTTTTACCATTCCAACTACTCCACAAGTAGAGAGCAGCACACCAACTGAGCCGCAAGACCAATCCATCACACAAGTGGCTGACAAACATCCCATTAAACAACCCATGAGGCAAGCATCAATAGTTGAGCTATACAGCCCCAACCTCACATAGGCCTTAGACCTTTCTATAAGCGGAGATCCATCCTTACGTTGGCCTTAGACCTAGCCGTGAATATGGGGAATGACCTCTTCACATGTATCAAATGCTTAGATGCCACATTCACCACGCTAGCCAAGAGCAATGAACAGTTGGACTTAGGCCTCCTTGATGAGATATTAGCAATGGAAGTATGCTCCTTGCCATGTACTTGGAAGGAATATAAGTTCGTGTTTGTCAAGAGTCCCAAGATATCCGAGGAATTGCTTGCTCGCACACAACAGCTGATCACATCCTATCAAAAAGTTAAAGTCTCTGCAACAAGCCAGGAGCTAAAAGAGCTAACAAAGCTAGCCGACTCTGACTCTTCCTTGGGTTAGGACCCAAGCTTATGTAGAGTGCAGAAAGGAGAAATAACAAAAGGAAGAGCTTCTCAAGGAACTGCGTAAGGCCAAGGCACAAAGAGATGAAGTGGCAACCAAAAAACTAACAGAGATGGAAAACCAACTTCAAATGGCCCTCTTCGAATGAGAATGATTGGTAGAGTAGCTGAACCACCTCAAATAGTAGAAAGAGGAAATGCTCAAAATCCAAAAGGAGCAAGAACAAATAGTCACGGTGCTCTCTCAGTACCAGAAATAGGGTGTAGAGAGGATGAGCGAAAAGTCTAGGGCGTGGGAGAAATTGATCACTGGAAGACTCAGAGATCTCGTCGAACGCCTCACCTTGGCAGAAATCATGATATTGGCAAGGGCGAAAGCAACAAAGGCAAGTCTTGAGGCCCAACAATAGGCCTTTTTGAACATAGTCCTGCATGTGATTCAAGTTGAGGGTGAAGATACCATGAAAGGGCTACGGAGGAAGCTAGAACTTATGAGACAAGCCCTGAGAGATATGACCTTTAAAAACGAATACTGAAAGAGAGCACTAGTCTAAGCACGGAGTAACAATGTCAATACATGAGGCAAGTTGGGCTCTCGATGAAGGAGCTGGAGGAGTTAGGGTTTGGAGAGCCAAAACAACCAGCTCAACCACCTAATGTAGCTCCAATAGAACCACTAAGAGAAGAAGGGCCAGACTTTGAACAAGACAAAGGCAAAGAAGAACAACTGCAAGTGCCAATCCTAGCACAAAAAGTGCAAGCACACATGGAAGAGCAAGGTGAGGAAGCCAACCTTGAGAGGGTTGTGGAAAGAAAACGCAAGGAAAGAGAGCAGGTAGAGCCGGCATGAAAGAGACTCCAAGCAAGTTCCTGAGGTCCAATTCCACAAAGAGAGAAATGCCACCTTGTAACCTGAGCCTAGAAACTTGTTTTTTAGGAGCGATGGGAAAATCAAAGCCAACCCTTCAAGTTCTCCTTCCACTACCCCTGTTCTTCAGATAGAGTTCTATCTCTAAGGGTAGTGAAGTAGGTGATTAGGCTCACGCAACGGCTAGGGAATAGGTGGACAGAGGAGAGAAGAAGACACCCCACAAGGTGGCAAAGAGAGCCCACAAATTATTGGCAAGACAAGGTTTGGGAGATTCCGAAGACTGTTATAGCGGATATAAAGCCCAACCATAATGGCAGTGACGTGTTTGGGACACCAACCTTAATGCTTGGATGGCCTTTTGTGGCACCATACTAGACGAGCACAACGACCCTACCTGCATGCCATATCCACAGAGAATAGAGGTAGATTACAATCTGAAAATGCATGGCAGATATGACTTTCCAAGGATCTATAATGTGAATGTAGAAAGCCCAAAAGAGTACATAATCTTCACTGAGTGGGACATCTGCCTATCCATCACGCAATTCCTCGACCAGTTCTCATCATGCCCCAAACCCACCTTTATTACCACATGTAATTATCTTAGGGTACTTAGGATTTTGCTCAAACAAACGCCCACAGTGGAAGAGATCCGACTCTCGCCACCTTTTTTAATCTAAATGCAAGTATTGATAGTTGCACGATGACCCATCTAATGATAAGGGTCGCACTTATGTATTCTTTTTGCATGGCCCTCCTAGAAGATATGAATGATAGCCACTTCACCAGGTACAACCACCCCTTCCTATCAACGACACCTCTAAATGTATGCATTAACATAGAAGACTACTTGCAGAGTAGATCCTTCCTTACCAAGTCCCTTAGGCCCCCTCGTAGTGTAGCCCCTAAAGAGCATAGGGATGACACCTAGCAAAATTTTTCACCATATATTAAGTGTCAAAAAATAAATAAAAAGATAGAAAAAAAGAAAAAATAATAACAAAAGACAAAGAAAAAGGACGAGAAAAGAACGAAATGAAATTCACATGTAATACCAAAATGCCATAACCACTACACATAGGGATTCTCAAGTTAAATACGTCTAGTAGACTCGATCAATCGACTAGGTGTCTAGCCCCCTAGCCCCTCCCTGTCCCCACACTTTACAATTAGGGCGCATCAAAGGCAAGACACACCTAGGGAGTTTATACTTACCTTTGGTTAAGACCTATCTCCCTAAGTTACACCCACAACACCTCCCCTCGTCCCATAAGTTGGGTCTTTAAGTGTGGGATAATACCATGGGCTCTCCTATGGTTCATTTGACCCAACTCTTTGTCTCACTAGCACGAACACCATGCAATGCATGTTGAGGTAGATATGCCTCCATGTAGTACACTTCCTTTTCCTTTTTTAGGTACACTCAACAACTGTGATCAATCATCGATATCGAAGGCCCCCATTACTCACTCAAATCTATCCTCAACTTCCACAATCTCTTATCCAATTTTGTGATGCTTTTTCCCCCTATCCGATCTCCATGAAGCCCCTTCACTAGCTCACATGACAACCTTTCAACCACCCGAGCCCTCATCAACAAGTGTCTACAAGTGCCATGGGACCGGCACTCGGTGAGAAGGGGGTAATGTTAACCCTTAGTGCAAATAAAGCAAAAGAAAAAAAAGAACGTAGGACAAAGCAAAAAAAAGTGGCACATTTGAAGAAATAATATGGAAAAAAGGCCAAAAGCGCAAGAATCTTAAAAGTTCAGGGCAAGTGCAAAAGAGAAAATATGCATTTTAAATGCAAATGCGTACTGTAAATTTTTGCAAGAGAGCGCCAGTCTCCCTTCTGTATAATTTGTAAATGTAAATGAATATGGATAAAGGCACAATGCAAATAGGAAAGAAATAAAAAAGGAGACCTAGGCTAAAATGGCCAGGCATATAAAAAAGGGATGGGTACCCAAAGGGAATTATAAATGTAGACCTGCTTGGTGATGCCATCGACCCGCTAGCTACTAACCCGCTAGTCATAGACTTCCTACGTCGTCCGCCAACAACTCCTTCTACCAGTTGTGGAGCTACTTGGTGCCATCAATCCACTAACTATAGACTCGCCAAGTGACCACATCTGCTTGATTGACCTTACACCCAATTGCCATCTAGCAAAAACCGTTTTATAAAGGTTTTATTGATGTTTCAACTAATACCAAGGTAAATCTATTTCTTCTATTATGCTGTATCTATAGGAACAATAGGGATTACGTTTTGGAACAAACGCCAAACCCGTGACGTGAACGAAGCGCCTTTTCCAAATTTTGGAGCCTTTTCCTTGACGAAACACCCCTTGGGAAGAGGCTCTCACCATATTTATGTTCATGGCTATTAATGAGGAATAACGTAATTCTTCACCAATCTGTTATTCCAAGTTAAGCCAAGTTCTCTTCAAACGTAACACCCTTATTTGTCGAATTCAAAGTTCACAACTTAATCAACGTGGATGTAGCTACTAGCCACTGTAAAATGCGGATTGGAGAGTATACAATGTCAGTGTTTTCAGTTCAAAAAATTAAGCGGAAAACTTGACAGAAGCGTTCCAAGTTCCAGTTGCTAGCCATTCATTGAACATGCATTTGGCAAACATAGTGAGTATTCTAAAAGATCCAGAGGTGATACATGAGGTTAGGCCCGTTAAACTCGCTATACGAATTGGTTTGTTCCGAAGTAGGACAAAAGCCGAGGAAGGCGCTTGTAAGGATGTCTCCTGCAGCCATTGGAGCTGAAACGGAAATGTGAAAAGTTATGTCTGCGGAATGAAGTTTCGAAAAGGTGCACTTATTCTCTGAAACCTTGGAAAGCTCATGTCACGGAACCCTTAGTATAAGAATGACACTCTGAACGTAAAGTTGTCAGTTTAAGCACCTGCGAAATCTCGAAAGTGTTCGCTAAGTAGATGTTTGAAATCGAGCACGAAGCTTTTCCATGTCTTTCTCGAAGGATTTCACAATCTCTGGAAGTGCCTTCTTCGTACCTGCAACTAGAGCAAATTCCATGAAGAAAGATGTCGGAATAGTTAACTGAACGTCGTGATTAAGCAAGGGATCGGTCGCTTTACAGTGTGCTGCCGCGTTTTGTGCTCGAGACAGAAAGTCGTCACAATCCCCCTGTCCGCATTAACAAAAGTAACGATGCGTTGTCTTAAAGGTTGAATAAGCGTTTTCGAAATTTTGGAGGAAGCGATCCTTAATGGATGTGCATGATGCCAGTACCTTGACTTCATCTAGGTCCTCTTTGAGATCACTCGCAAAAGTTTTGGAATCTCGGTCTACTTCATCCATGTGTTGTGTGCAGGACTGGAGTTCAAGCTGTTTTTTGAATGCATAATGTGAAATGTTGAGACACGCAACGCACAAGAAAAGAGCTTCTAATAATGATATAAGGTTCTTAAACTTTCAAGAAGAGAGGTCTGCTTCATCCATGGTGTTGTGTGCAGGATTTTCTGTCACATAGAAGGTGCTAACTCTTTTACATGCTTTGAAGAAGAGAACCAATTTCATTATAAGTAATAAGTATTCTTCAGGAGGTACAATCAAACAGCTAAGACTGTGTTCAAGGATAATCGGAAGCAAACTGCATATTGTGGACTCCAGGGAAATAAAATGAAAGGCAGAAAGAGTCTAAACTTGTAGAGATGCAGCGACATGCAAGTAGAAATCTAACTCGTGTTAAAGAAACTGGGATCGGCGGGGGAGTCATACCTTGGTTCGCTTGGAGAGGCGAGCAGAAGCTGCAGCGAGCTCCTTGACAAGAGTGGCATGCGTGCGGTCCACGTCGCTGCGCAAGGAGTCCAGGCGAGACGGCAGGGACGCCTTCAATTGCTCTATGGAAGGGGATTGGCCAGAAGCAGTGGAGGAGGACGGAGGGGTAGGAGGAGAGATGGGGGCAGGGGGAGGAGAGACGAGCGGGTCTGCAGGTTGGTTTGCCCTCGACCTCCTCCTGTTGCGCATAGCCATGTGTATCCACGCCTCATTCAAAGTAAAGCCTCTTTGTTGGTCCTGCTCATAAGAGAAGGACGATAGTGTGGAAATAAGAGGACCATGGTGTGGAAATGACTGACGTGGCAAGCTGTTGCCAAATCACATGCACACAAAATTTGTAGTTTGTGGTGGTTATAGATATAGGGTTTTCTTTCCCCTTATGCTTATCGTTACGAACAAAGGAAGGAGAGAGAGAGAGAGAGAGAGAGAGAGAGAGAGAGAGAGGAGATCAAATAGAAGCCACATCTAGGTTATGAACTAATTGTGATTGTGCCTACCACAGTTGGTTGCATGTGCACACTGTAGTCACATGGCTTCTCTATGACCTTTACCCTACGTTTTTCTAAGGGGTGTGGTGTGTGTGTGTGTGTATAACATTAGTTTAATTAATTAAGTAATTATATATTAACAAATTAAGTTATTTAATCATGTGTTTGTGTTTATTTATTTCTTCACATGTCGATTTCTCGGTGATTATTGAATTTATTATTAGTATAGTTAAACATATTGAGTTTTAGCTATTTATTATTAATTAATTAATTTGTTAAATTTTATTATCTTTATTAATAATTGATATTTAATGTATTAAGTGTTTTTATTAGCTATTAATATGTTAATATTTAATTAGTGGATAATTTATTTAACAAATTAATTAGGTTGTGTGTGTGTTTAGTTTATTATTGTTTAATCTATTAGTTTTTAAATTAGTTATAAATGAGATTTTTAATCCAATTATTATTTTTATTAAATTTTAATTAATTAATTAGGACACACACACACAAGTTTAGTATTTAGTTGATTATTGTTTCATCTAAAGAGTTTTTAATGTGGTTAAACACATAAAATTTTAGCTAACTATTATTAATTGATTAAATAGAATGTTAATCTCATTGATTTTGTTAGTAATAAAAAATTATGAGTGTTTATGTGAAATTAATGAAATTATACTATTATATTATTTAATTCAGAGAATTTTTTTATTTTTAAAATCTATTTTAATATGGTAGCCAGCCTAATATGAAACCCAAACTATTCGAGACTAGAGAGCTATAAGCAGATAAGGTCGAAGAAGATCCTAAGGCGCGTGAACCTCCTAACCTAAAGTGAAAGGTAAGAAGTAAGGATAAAGTGCATTTGCATATGACGTTATTACTTATGCCTTTAAAAGCACAAAGATTACCTTTGTTGCTATCAATAAATGATATAAAAGCATACTTTGTATAGAATTTATGCTTTGGCATTGAGTCATCATTTTATTTTGGTTCTCATAACTATGTTAAATTATGTTTATCAATTTTCTATGTTGTATTTTTAAAAGTGCTATTTTTATATCATGGATAGCACTATTTATGATGAATATAAATAAATATATTCTAAAAATATAAAGTATTAAGAGAAATTTTTAACTTGATATTAAAAGTGTTAAGCTTGTAATGAACTATCATATGGATATTGATTAATATAGTATACTTTGAAAGATAATGTTGTTTTTTTTTTATTTTTCTTTGTAAGAGCCAAGTAAGAATAAATAATTAAAAGATGTTGTTAACCCTCTTTTTAGTACCAATATTTTGGTTGTAAGAGGATATGAATTATTGATATTCTAATCTAAACCAGCATTCCTTGCGTGCAAACGCTTCCCGCTTCACGAAGCTGCCGCGAAGTAAGGTGCGAGGGAAGTGAAGCTGTTGTGCTTCCATATTGCGTAGTAGCTTTGCCACCCTTGAGCACAAAAAACATCTCATGTTTCACTACTGCATGCTAATGCTATGTGACACGGTAGCTTCACTTCCATATCGCATAGTAACTTTGCCACCCTTAGAGTGCAAAAAACATCACATGATTTACTCTCCTCTACTCGCAACCCCTCTATCTCTTTACACCTCCCCCCTCTTTATCCACACTCACTCACTCACTAACTCAATCATTCTCGCCCTCTCTCGCCCTCTCTCTCTCTCTCTCTCTTACATGCATGTATAAAAGGCCAGATATGCATTTGCATTTAGGAGTACATAGACTCATATATACATGCAATGACTATGCACCAAACTTGTAAGCTTGTATCCATACTTGCTTTACAACAATTAGAAGTAGCTCTACATGATCCTTGGATGTTACAATGAGAAATAACATTGCTACGTTGAAACAAACCATAAATGAAAGATACACGAACCACACCACAAAGTTTAAGTGTATCCAAGCATTACATACATGCTCTCAATATTAATAACCCACACAGGTGAAGCAAAGCTTGAAACAATAGTTTGTTCTAGAGACTGTGCCAATAACCTTGCACCACAAATTCAAGTATCAACAAACCACAAAGCGTCACTCCTTGATTGTGCCTATGCATCTGCATCCAAATGTTACAAAAAAAAAAAAAACTTCCCATGGGGCCTAACAAAAATGAAGCTTTCTTTTCTTTGAGAAATCACTGGGAAATTTTCCATTCTTTAATACAGCATGGCTAGGCAAAGCAAGCCCCATCGCCACTTTTCATCTTGGTGATGGTACAGGGGACATGATAGTCTTTCCTCTCTTTCTTGCACCTAAAATTTTAGAAGCCCACAACATAAACATAAGCACCTCTAACAACCAACAAAGACTACTTAACATTAGAACAACAATACCTGGCCTAACATCCGCAAACCACGCGGTAGGCATTGTCACAACTTGATGTAGAGTCACAAAACAACCAAGGTCTTTAGATTCATACATCGGCCACCCCCTTGGTATTCTATCAATGTGAGATAGTCAAAACCTCTTATCATGTTCAACTTCACCCATATGCACTCGAAAACACTGAGTATATCCACAATGTCTTCCCCCCTCCCCTGGTCTATGCCTCTCCTTTGTTTGCAACCCCTCTCCCACACAATTTTTACACCTCTCCCTATCTTTTAACACACAAACACAAACACACACACACACACACACACACACACACACACACTCTCTCTCTCTCTCTCTCTCTCTCTCTCTCTCTCTCTCTCTCTCTCTCTCTCTTGTGTACACATGCATAAAAGGATAGAAATGCATTTGCATCGTGTATAGAGACTCATATATGTATGCAATGTCTTTTATGCACCAAACTTGTAAACTTTACCCATACGTACTTTGCATGATATCTAGAAGTAGCTCTATACGATCCTTGGATGTTACAATCGGAAATAACATTGCACCAAACCATAAACAAAGACATACGAAATGCATATTTTGTATCCTTGAGTGCAAGAAACCATATGCTTGCTCACTATCTTCTCTCTATCCTGAATCTCTCTCACTATTTTTTGCCTCTTCCTCCCTCTCCCTACCCCTTTTCACCCCTCTCCTCCATTTGCAACTCTTCTCTCATATATTTGTTACCCATCTCTCTTTCCCACATCTATCGTCCTCATTCCCTCCCTCCTCCCTTTTTATCTTTCTTCTCCCTCTACAACCTCTATCTCTTCCTCCCTCCCCCCTTTTCACCTCTCCCTCCTTCCCTTTATCCCTCTCCTCTACTCACAACCCCTCTATCTCTCACTCCTTTTATATATCTCCTCTCTCTATTCACACTCACTCTCTCCCTCCCTCTCTCTTATATGCATGTACAAAAGGCCAGACATGCATTTGCATCTAGGAGTACATAGACTCATATATACATGCAATTACCATGTACCAAACTTGTAAACTTGCATCTATACTTGCTCTGCTTAACAATTAGAAGTAGCTCTACATGATCCTTGGATGTTACAATTAGAAATAACATTGTTATGCTGAAACGAACCACAAATTTTAAGCATATCCAAGCATCACATATAGAATCTCAGCAGTATTAATAATCCACACAAGTGAAGCAAAGCCCAAAGCCAATGTTTTCTTAAGAGATTGCGCTAATAACTTTGTACCATAAATCTAGGTATCAACAAACCACAAAGTGTCACTCCTTGATTGCACATATACACCTACATCCAAATGCTACAAAAATTTTGAAACTTCCCATGGGGCCTTAACCAAAATGAAGCTTACTTTTCTGTGAGGAATCACTGGGAAAAAATCCATTCTCCAACACAACATGGCCAGATGAAGCAAGTCCCATTGCCACTCTTTGTCTCGGTGATGGTACAGGGGACACGACTGTCTTTTCTCTCTTTTTTGCACCTAAAATTTTAAAAGCCCACAACGTAAACATAAATACATCTAACAATTGACAAAGATTACTTAACATTAGAATAACAATACCTGGCCAACATTTGCAAACCACTCAATAGCCATTGTCACAACTTGATGTAGCATCACAAAAAAAGTGAGGTCCTTAAATTCATACGCCAGCCACCCCCTCTGTATTCTATCAGTATGAGATCGTCGAAACTTCTTTTCTTGTTCAGCTTCACCCATATGCACTCAAAAACACTGAGTATACCCACAATGCACCACCTCAATAAAAACTGGAAGTAATTCTCTATATTGACATCATCATATAAATGCTCAACGACTCTTGCAAGTGTTCTTCTTATAATATCATGTGTTGTCACTGTGTGCAAGATACATTGTAGTTTCTTCTGATACTGAGAAGCTAGATAATAGCCCCAACTTAGAGTAGACATCTGCAAAAGTTGTGCAAACACTTAAATATAGTGTAGGAAATACTAAATTACCACTTAGTATATGCCAACCAAATATAGCACAAAGGCCATTTCACATATATGCCAAGCATGGACTACAAAGTTGTCAAAATTCAGGTAAAATATAAGCATATCATTCTACCCTCCAAAAAATACATCTATATATGCATCTCTGCAAAAAAGCAATGCATATTATTGCATCTTCTAAAGTACATCCTTATACACAATGTTTGTCGTGACATTCACAACACTTCCATTCTCATCCAGTAAGACCCTCACACTACATGAGGATTTCACCCTTGAAAATGCTACATACAACTGTCCATGTGTAAATACTGGTGTCTTTAAGTAAAGACCAACAACAGACAAAGTCTGGCCTTGCGACTTATTGATCATCATAGCAAACACCAATCGAATAGGAAATTGCCTCCGCCTCATAGTAAACGGAAAATTGCAAGGTGCTAGAAACAAAAGTGATCCTAGGAATGAAAACTTGTTCCCCTACATTTGTCCCTATTATTATCTCAGCATCTATCACCTTTTTATTGAATGCCTTATATATCAACCATGTACCATTACATAGACCTTTTGCTGGATTTAGGTTCCTAAGCAAAATAATAGGTGCATTCATCTTTAGTAGCAATAGATGGAGAGGAAATCTACCTCCAAGATCTATGTATTTAAATACTCTTCATAGTATGAAAATGAGCTATCATTCGTCTTTGCAATTGAATCTGCACTATAGTACTATATAACTTCTCCTAGCATCGATTGCAATGCACGATGATTCAAAGAAGCCACCTTTGTATTCCTCGCTGCAAGTATAGCACGCTTGCTAAAATATGCTCCAAAGTCTCTCACCGTGGACACTTCACCATACACATTTGTAGTGGGAGCTCATGCTCAACCACCAAGACCCACGGACCGCTTATTGCTTCAAGCATTTCAAGCGAGCTCTAATGGCTATCTCTCACCTAGCCGATGCACCGTCAATCCTACGAGTGTAGTGAGCTTATCTCGATGCATATGTGAGTAGTCTCCTCCCTCGCACACCTCGGTAGATCCACGATTCTTGATGCTAGCTCAAGCATCCTCAATCCTCCTCCATCTCCAAGATCTATCCTCCATAGCCACACGCGCAAGAAAAGAGAAGAGAAGAGAAGAAAAGAAAAGAAGAGGAGATGGTGAAGAGCTTCACCCTCTTGATCCCTTACTCCCACACACTCTCACACTCCCTCTCTCAAGAGCACACACAAGCAAGAAGATGAGAAGAAGAGAAGAAGAAGAGAGCTCTTGTTAGCCACACACCAAAGAATGAGCTTCCATTCACTTTTTGAACTTTATATACAAGCCCTAAAATCCCATGGGCACCCATCCCCTTTTTTACATGACCGGCCATTATGGCAAGGTCCTTTTTCCATTTCCCTCTTCTAGCCTTATGCCTCTAGCCTATACTCGTCTAATATTTTACAATTGGCACAGGAGGGAGCCTAGAGCTCTTTTACAGGAGTTTTCCAAGTTTTTTGAGGCGCCTTTCATTTACAATTGTGCCTTTGGTCTCGGCTTAGCTTTTAGAGGTCGCCTGCGTGTCTTTGCTCTTCTTCCATGCTTTTTTCGCTTTTTCCTTCATTTTTCGCCATCTCGACTTGGGGTTAACATTATCCCCCTCCGAGACGGGTGCCAGTCCCATGGCACTTCTGTGTTGTTGTAGGGTGGTAGGCACTTAGGCAATGATGGTGTAAAGGGAAGGGCCACATGTAGATTCAGGTGCGTGTGGAAGCTGATTTTTGTCGGGGAAGCCAGACGGATAGTGAGTGGTTGACGAGGGCCTCCAAAGTTGGTGGTTTGCCGCTTGTGTGATGCCTGAAAGGAGAAGGTGCGGTGCTCTTCCTAAGGGGAGTGTCTACCTTACTGTGTTAGTGCAGTGTGCTCGTGTTAGTGGAATGGGGAGGTGGGTCTAACCGCATGCAAGCCTGGGTGATGTCCCACACTTGAGGACCCCATTTGTGTTAAGGGAGGTGCGGTGCAAGTGGCTTAGGGTGACAGGTCTAACCATAGGCGAGTGTTAGCTCCCTAGGTATGTCCTACCCTTGATATGACCTAAGCATGAAGTGGGGAAGCAAAAAGGGCTAGGGGGTTAGGAGCGGAGCCGGCCGATCGAAGCCACTGGGCACACTTAACTTGAGAACCCCTAGGTGCAGTGATAGTGCTCTATGTGGTGTTTAAGTGCTTCTGTAAGTGAGTGCTTGTGTGTTTTTCCTTTCATGTTATTCTTTTCTTTGCTTTGACTTTCCTTTTCTTTCTTTCTTTCTTTTTTTTTTTGGTTACAGTCGTGGAATGACAGCCAGGCCTAATTTTCTTCATCTGAATGAGGAGGGGAAGGGGGTCAGATGGATTTGCTCAAAAATTGCTAGCTTTGCATGTATCCTTTCAAATTCATGCGGACATGGAGAGAAGTGGTGGAGAGAAAAGGGTGATTGCACCTAATGAATTGGCTGTCATTCATATCTTCTAGGAGGGCTAGGCAAAAAGAGGGGAGGAGACTAGCCCTCATCATAAGACGAGCCATGGCGCAGCTGTCAATAGAGTTAGGGTCAAAGAAGAGGGGAGATAGGCCGCGCTCTTGTGGAGCCGGGTCTTGCTTAAGGAGTAGCTTAAGTAACCTAAGGTAATTACAGGTTGTTACAAAGGCGGGGTTAGGGCATGAGGAGAAATCTGCAAGAAAGCGTGTCATAGAATCATCTAGGCTTTCAGAGTTAAAGAGAAGGGCATGCTCGAAGGATATTACATTAGAGGGTGGCATCAAAATCCACACCTACCCTTCGAGGATATGCCATGTAGGTGGGGTTGTTCCGCTCGAATGGCAGGGTGTTATAAAATGCCATCCAGGCGAGCATATTGATGTCACATACTCGCCTCCTCCACAGGGATTGGCTTTTGTAGCCCTATACAATGTGTGGAACTTCAAAAACTTTGTTCTGCCAGTAATCAGCCGCTTTTGTTCCCCAAGAGGTCAGGGTTTTTCCTCACTCTTCTAGCCATCTTTGCCCCAACCGGCCACCAATCACGATCACCTCATCCATCACCTTGAGCGGCAAGACCCCCCGTAGACTATTGGGTAGGAGAAAACTAAAGGTGAATGGATTCTTTTCTTGTTCTTGTCTCTCCCATAGCACCAGTTCTGCGTGGAATCCAGCAGAGATATCATCAGGGTAAGGTGGGAGGGGTGCGGACGGCAGCACAGCTGATTTGGCTCTCAGCTGTTTCCTGGCTTCCTCTACTAGCTTTCTGCGTCTTTCCCTAGATGCGGCTTGTCTTTCCACAGATGAGTTCTCCTGTGGTGGCTCTTGAGACTACGGCGAGGGGGGTTGTGGGACTACATCCTCCCTGAATCGGTTCATGTCGATCTCAAGTTCTGCTTCCTCCCCCTGTGGTGCTTCCTCTTCGAATTCGAGAGCGTCGATTTCCTAGGGGGTTAGGCCGGCCAGCAATAGGTATTTTCGTTGCTCGTCTAAGCTTAGCTTAACCTCCGCAAGTTGGGGTGGCATCTGCAATCCAGCATGTAAGGCTCTGCGTGAGATGCTGAGCTTTCTTTGTGTCACCTCCAACGACTCTCCTTGCTCTGAGCGGGTGGTGTCCATGATGGTGTCGAGGAAGGATTTTTGTTGGGCACCGAAGGCCACTTGGGAGGCTTCTACCTTGCTATCTGCAATGATTTTCTCCTTCTCTACCAGATCAAGGCGCTGTGCTAGTGTCTTCACCCTCTTTTCATTATGCACAGCCCACTCCTCTACTCTCTTGTTCATTTCCTCCATGCTCTCTCCTTGCTTTAGGATTAGTATCATGAGCCTTTGCTCTTGGTCCTCCAACTCCCCAACCAGTCTCTCTTGCTCTTCTTTTTCAGAGTTTAGTTGATCTGTCAGGCGCTCAATCTCTTCTTGCTGCTCCTCTATGTCTTGTTTTCTCTCCTCATCTCTGGCATTCATCTCAGCCACAAGTGCATCAACCTGAGCAAATTTTGTAATGAGCTCCTGGTATTACACTATCAAGAGCTTGTGCGCTCTTTGCATCTTCACTAGCTCCTGTGTTTGGTTCTCAAGCTGCTGTCTCCAGTGCTCCTCCATGTCATCCTTAGCCTTTATTCTTATTTGAGATCTGCGATCTCCCTTTGTTGCATGGCTATCATCCTTGTTTTATCCAGCTGGAAGGTGGCTACTGATTCCTTCTCAGTTGCTAACTCAGCCACATCTATCTTGCGTTCCTCCTTAGCTTTCTCCAATTGGGAGAGCAGCTCGGCGACGTACTCGTCGTAGTTAGCTAATGGCGTCATCGTTGTGTGGATGGGTGAGGTTGAGGCTTCCACCTTCTGCCATTTAGGATCTTGCATGGATTCCGCATCAGTAGCTGGCCTCTTTTGTCTTGTGGCCGTGGTTTCTGTGCTTTGTCCTTGGGTCATCTCTTTGTTGATGAAGTATTGCATCCATGCCACGAAATTTGACATGTCGGCACTGGTTGGGATGCTAGGGGTGATGGTGGTGGGTTCAGTGGAAGGCACTAGGAGGGTAGGAATTGGATGAATTAGGGCCTTGCCCTTGCCCTCAGTGGCTGCACGTGGTACGATCTCCGGCACCTGTGTGCTAGACCTTGGCCCTTATTCTCTATGTGGGCTCAAGTTCCCCAATTCATCAACTCGGCTTTGTTGCTCGATGGACCGGCGTGTAGCTTTAGCCAGGTCCTCTTCCTCCTTCCTTCTTAGTTCTTCCTCTTCCTCATCAGCCTTTCTTCTCCTTTCCTCCTCTGCTTTTCTCTGCTCTTCCTTCTTTTTCTCTTTTTCTTCTTTTTCCTTTCTTTTCTTCTCCTTTGCTTCCTGTTTCAATGCCTTCTTTGCTTTTTGTAATTCTTCTTTCTCCTTCTCCTTCTCCTTCTCTTCCTCTTGTCTCTTCTTCCTCTCTCTCTCCTTGGCCTCTTTTAAGGACTCTTTCTTTGCCCTTTCCAAGTCTTCTCTCTCCTTCTTTCTGCCTTCGTCATCCTTCTTCTTTCTTTGCGTTGTCTTCTTTTTGGGCTTCTTGGTTGTCTTTTTGCTTGTCTGTTCTTCCCCTTCTTCCTTTGTCTCAGTTCTATCGGTGGACCTATCCTTGTCCTGGTGAGGAGGCGACCTTTCTGGCATTCTCCTTCTCCTTCTTCTGCATCCTGTGCTTCATTCACTACCTCCTGGATGAGCGCAGTCAAGACACCTCCATACCCAATGAAGGAGGCTTTGGAGGAGGCTTTCTTTCTTTAGGTAGCTTTAGAGACTGGAGATTCTCCTCCTGTTGGCACACTTCCTAGGGCCAATGCTTTGGCTGCCTGGTCGATCTTTTTTCGCACATACCCGTTCCAGTCCACTTCATCTAGGGTATGGGCTGCTACATTCTCCAGCACAGGTATGCTAATTCGATGCATCAATGAGTTGTAGCGCTAGCTGGAGAAGAGCACATGTATCAACTTTGCTTGCATCCTGGCTTCTGCGTCGAGGATATCTTGGATGTTTATGCCATCATTTGTGAGCACATATTCCCTCTTCATTTTAAGCATGGCATAAACATCTCTTTTCTGTTTTCTCTCCGTCTTTGGCTCCAACCCCAAAGCCTTCTCCACCAAGACTGGGTCTAAGAAGACTTGTACCTGCTTTGCATTTTCTCCTCTGCCCACTGTCACAATGCCACATTCTTGATCTGGGTTGTACGTTCTGAGGAACTCCATGCACTTCAGGTGGTTCGGCTCCTGCGAGAACTTTTCAAAATACTTCGTGAGGTTGCATTGTTCAACCACCCTCCTAGCTACTTCCTCCTTGGCCACCACAACTTCTACATTGTGGATGGTTCGAAACTTAAGCTGGCTGAAGGCACGGTTCTCTAGGTAGATGTGGTATTGCTCTCTTTCTTTGTCTGTGAACAGGAGTCGGTGGGCGCGGTCTTGCTGCGACATTTTGTGTTCCTGCCATAAATCGTAACTTTCATTAGTGCTTTCCACATATTAATTCACTAATTGCTGGAAACAAAAAATTCTATGCTTTTTGAATGAATTCATTAAGAAGCAATGTAGATTTTCCTTTTCAGACTTGGACTTTTTGCCCTTTACTTCAAAGTTTTCATGCCCATTTTCCTACCCCATCCATTTTTTCATAATATATGTTTATGTTTTTCACTGATTTTGCTTTGATTGACCCCCTTTGATTCATTTCTCATCTGATTCATTTCACCTTACCTCCTTCCCTTCCATCTTGAGAAGAATCCTTCCTAGGATTGAGGGTCAAAAGGTCAAGGGCTTTCGGCATGTTGGTGTAGGAGTTACTTGTGAAGGAGCCAAGTATAGAAATTTGGATTGTATTCCAATTGAGCTTCGCGGTCCAAATCAAAGGGTTGAATTCCCATGTGTGTGATGTATGTGAGAACATCTGTGAGGAAGTCACCAGAGTCGACACGGCTAGCAATGTGTAACTCTTCCTCAGTCAACAAGCGATCGAGGTAGGGGTGTCCTTTGATGTGTTCTTCCATGGGTCGACCTCGAAGAGTGGTTAACACTCTATACAAGGTCGGCGCGACGTAAGTGGAATCATACTCTGTTGTTTTGATGGCGCGGTGTTGCTCAGCTTTGGTCATTATGTGACATCCTTCAACTTCCCATTGCAACCTAAGAGCGTACCACTGCCTCAAGAAAGGTGATCCAGTATCAGCGAGTTGTGATGACTCCGCGATTTCTTGGTCAGTGATAGCAGAAGTGGTTCGTGGATTGTATGACGTGATAAGGCGCTGTTTGATGGCTTGCTCCTTGGAGATTTCGTTGTTAAGCAACTCAGTAGTGGAGCGAGAAGCTTTTCTGAATGCGAATTCAAAGGTTTTCCAAGAGCAAGCCATATTTTTCACTTCAATTGCAAAGGGTTATTCTAATAGACCTAAGTCCAAGCGGTCATAGCTTAGCGCGAGTGACACGAAAGTGTCATCTAGTCTTTTAATACAATCCACCACGTCATCCCCGGTGTCCTCAGCGAGGTTAGCAGCTAGCGCTAAAAAGGATTTTCGTTCATAGGAGGGCGTAAGGCCGACAGGTGGTTGAGGTTTGACAAAACAAGAGCTTTTGACAACGAAGATGGGCAGTTGGGAGGGTTCGTGAGTTTGTGGTTGGGCCGCTTGGATGTTGAGTGGATTAGGAGCAGTCACGACCGACGGGGCTGCTACATTCAGGTTGGAGTTGGGGAGGCGGATTGACTTCGGCGGGTGATGACTCTTGTGACGGAGCCTGCGGTTTGGGCCGGTAGGCTTGTGGGACTCTCTTGGATCTAGGCGTGGATGAGGCGGATGGTTGTGGTTCAGGAGAGCACTGTGGCTTGTGGTTTTGAGGGTTTATGGAACGCGGTTTGATCAAGCTTTGAGGGCAGTGTATGAATGGTGCCTTTGGCCGTGTGGGCCTTAGGGATCCATAGCCAAGTATTTCCCTCATAGTAGCCTTGCCCACGTAAGAGGGCTTTAGGGGCCCATCTTTTCTTGATCATGCGGCGCTTTCTGTAACTGCGTTTTGGCCTCCTAGGTTTAGAGTTTTTGGTCTTATGAGGATAGGAGCGTCGACTCCTAGGCGGTGGTTGCGGCTGCTTAGCCTTCCATTGAAATCTAGGTTGTTGAACCTTATGTTTTGCTACTATGGGCGGTGATTCTTGAATTCTGGGAGGTGGCGGCCGTGCACTACCCCCTCCTTAGATTTGGTTATGGAGAATTCTATCGGTGGCTTTGCGGATGGTGATGAAGTTGCGCAGCCCTTGCTGAAAGCTGTGACGAAGTCGTGCAGCCCTTGCTAAAAGCTGTGACAATGCGAACGTTGCCTATTGCGAGGTGGATGCGTTGTGACTCATAATCAACATTGCAATGAGTCTGCTTTTTGAAAGTGCGCCCTAGCAGCGACTCCGTGCCTGCGTCTTTAGCATTTGGCAACACGTAAAAAATCATTGCGACAATCTCAGATTCGATAGAAACGGCTACTTTGCACTTGCCGAGGAGTGTGTAGGAATGGGCTCCATATGGGCTTAATTTAGCATTCGTGGGTGAAGTGGTGGTCTGCCAAGTTTGGTCCAATGTGTACAAAATTAAGGATATTATCCCTCGTATTCATAAATGACTTGAAGCTCTTATATTTATCTCCAAGTTCATCAAAGCATGTACAGCCAACATCATCATCATCAAATACCACACTGATAGATCCAAGAGCTTCCATAATAATCTTGATCTTCACGACATGGTTATTAATGGACAAGTTTTCTCTTTTCACTTGGTTTAGCTCTAACTTGTGCTATAGCTTTTTGGCCTTTGTGTTTACTTTAAACAGCCTTGCTAGGTTCTTCCATGCAATAGCTAGGATATTAAATTCCTACAAATAGCACATCATGCTATCTATGATATTGACAAATAGCCAATAGATGAATTTACTCTATATCTACTCCTAATCTTTCTTAGCCTTTACATGTTCTGTAGTAGTGTTTTGCACATGAACTTCAAGTGTACTACCATGTCTCCTTCAATGTAATTCTTAACACTTTTGTCCTTCAAGAAATTTATCATGTTGGACTTCCGTGCAAGATCATTATTCTTATCAAGCTTCTTGCGAACCGTGTGGTTGAAGTTGTCAGACATTTTGACAAAACAACAACTTGTACAAAATTGCAATCTGCAAGTAAGTTGATACTAGGTGCACCACAACTAAACATGCAATCTTTTTCATTGACTGCACAACAATACCTGTAATCTGCAATTTGTATACATATGCCTTCTATGTCTGCGATCCATTAAATACTAAAACCTTACAGATTCAAAATATATGACTTGTGCAACTGTAAACGGCCAATATAGCCAAAACTGCAATATACCCAAAATATATTATATTGGGACCACTTGAAAGTCTAGAAAAAAGGTTGAAATAGCCTCAAATGCCAAAAATATAGCAAAAATATCCTAAAGGTCTAATCTATAGTACATACATTGTTCTTCTTGCTCATCAAGTTTCACTACAATTAGAGACTACAACCCTGCTAGCCTCAAGAGCTTCCTAGGGCTATAACCTAAGGAAAATCAAGCAAGGTGGAAGAGCTTCATACATGCTACTTGCTTGCTTGATTTTTTGCTCTAACGTCTTCACCTTAGCCTTCAATCCAGCTCTACGCAGTCATGGAATGGCTCTGATACTATAAAAATAGACAGGATGGAACATAGGTGAAGGATGCAAGAGCACACACACACAAGCAATGGAGATTTGAGAACACAGAGAGATAGGGTTGAAATCTTCTTCTTCATCTTTATTCTTCTTCCACACAAAAGAACTAAGTCTACACATTATAAAAGACTAATATGAAAGTACCACAATGTATATACACATGGTCACTAAGTATAAACCTGCTAAGAAAAGAAAAAGTGGCACAATGAATGTGCTGTAACCAAGGATGAACTACATGGATATAGTCTAGCTACAAAATCATTGGTGTATCCTCATGTTGATCACCTAACATGCTAGTGAATAATAACTTGCCACATCATCAAGGCATGTAGTGGATGCCAACTCATGTAGAGCTTGATATCTCAATAGAATTCTGTATGAGGAGGCAAAGCTACACTTGGATGATCTTAAAAATGTCAACAATAACCTAACATGGGAGTGCAAACAAAAGAAAAGGCCAATTGATGAATTAGCTATGAATAGTAGCCAATGAAAGAAACTTATCAAAGCATGCAAGGTAGCTCAAAATGAAAACATAGTTGAGGGTGAGATTGGATCATCCATTCCAAGATTATTAAAAGCAAGTATATTAGAAAACACTTTGAGTAATCCAAGGTTCAAGGCTATGAAGGAGAAGATTATTGAGTACATTCTAAAAGATATCGCAAATGAGTTCTCACCTGTGGATGCACAATTTATTTGTGACAAAGCTAGCATTAGCATAGAGTCTTATTTGAAAATATTCAAGGATGTAAACATTGGGTTTGGTCTTGTATTGATGAGAAATAGAATCGTACCTCTTCCTAGATCTTCAAAGTTGATAGAGACGCATTACTAGTTAACACAAAGGTTTTGGAGTTGACAAGAGATCCCATGCATATTCTTAGTGTGGACATCCCAAAGGTTGGGATTAAAAATGCATACAAGGTTAAGTTTATTAAACTCAACAATTACTATCTAGATCTATTCAAGGTGTAATCAATAATGGTAATGCATTATAATATGTCTATTGAGGAATGTAATGATAAATTGTAGAGTATTATCAAATGGGATGAAAGCGAGGTCATCAGAGAAGTAAAGCTTGAAAGAGTTAGTGTAGTTTTGGTGAAAAAGCCTTATAATTTAACAAGAATAACCCAAGGAACTTTAGCATTCAATCACAGTGCCATGTGTAGTGGCTTGCTATATTTGAAGTTTCTAAGGAAACATTTGTGGTACTATAAATGTTCTTTACATACATATGCATTCCAAACATCATCCATTGTCAGGAACATGGTAAGATGTTGTCAATTAAAGGGTATGGTAAATACCTAGTTGAATTGAATCTTGAAAACAACTTGAAAACTTTAAAATATACGTGTGAAATCTCCAATTGTATAAATGTAAAATATTCATTCCCACATTGCTTGGCAAAGAGGATGGAAGGAAAGGACAAGGAGAAGAATTAGCAAAGGATCATGACTGCCACATTGACACACGATAAAGAATATTCCACTTGGAAGGGCACCTTCAACATACCATTAGATCGTGTTTAGGTTTTTTCGTTGCACGTTTTTGTTAGAACTATGGAGAAAATTATCTACAATTATATTTGCTTTGCTTACAGAATGCAATCAGAATAATAAGCCATTACAATGTCAAGAATGTGGAGCAACTGCTGGCTACACAAGCATCAAATAATAATTTAAAAGGACAATAAAAAATCAATAAAATTTGGTAACTAGCCAAAAAATCCTTGCTTTGAAGGAGTGACAGCTAGGAAGTTTCTTTCAGTACCTTTCAATGAGGAAGGGAATGTCACAGTTCGTAGGCTGCAAGACTATGATGGGTGAAAAAGGCTACATGTTGTGATTCCTAATTGAAGCAATGGAGGAAAAAAAAGATTACCAAAGGTAATACATAGCTTCTATGAAAACATGGTGCAAGCATGGGTCAAAAGTTCTATCACACATTTATGGTACATACTAACTCAAGATATATATATGTTATGTACCTTTGTAACATATCCTTGAGGTGCATAGGCCATACTTTACAAAAAAGTAAAGAATTAGAGTCTGGTTCACACAAGGGATGGAAAACTTATATTGGATAGCACATGGGAATACCGAAGAAAAATTGGTCATGTGAAGGGATGAATGGTAGCAATCCATTGATGCAATTGCTATCTTGGTGGTGCAGGATCATAGTAGCAGATGAATTTCAACTTTTGTAGAAGAAAGAAAATAAAAGTGTTGATGAATCGATTGTGCAGATATGATTGAATCACGTCGTGCTAGTAAAAGAGCATGTTATGGTGTCTCAAGTATTAAAGAAAACCAAAATGATGAGATATTTGAGGTTTTCTCAAAGGTCTTCAACCTAGAAAGCATATGCTCACCACTAGTTCTCCCCTCTAGGGCTTGAAATACTTTATGAGTATCTTTTCAACTCGCATATGCTCCATCAATAGGTCCAATATGACTTGGATACCTTTGGAATAACTCATGGAATTCCAAGATGGAAAGAACCACCAAAAAGTGGTAAAGAGGTGTTTGACCCACATGGGTCATTTGCATAGAGAATGCACTATTTTCCTAGGGAGTGCACAAGATATAGTATGTTTTGAGCTCATTGAGCACGCCTATGCATTAGCTATCTGTCTCCTTGCATTGGATATATCCATGGAGGAGGAGAGTAACAAAGATACAACTCTAATGATTGATTTATCCATTAGGATGATATATGGACTCAAAAAGGGCCTCGTAAGAAATTGATTAAGAATCCTTAATCTTGGATTAGTCCCTCTTCAATGGCCATCATTTCATCCCTTTTTATCCCCTAGGCCCTCTACATTCCTAGATTCCGTCCACTTTTTGTGGTGGACCCATCTAGAAAGGAGGGGGTCTCCCTTTCTTTTCACCTTGCTAGCTAGCCCTTTTCATCCTCCAAGTTGGGACCACCACTCCTCCAAAAGTGTCACTTCAATAGCGCGAATTGATTTTTGCTCCAAAAATGATTTTTTTTCAAAAATTGGATTTCTTTTTATTAAAAGGTACCCAATCATATTGTAAGTTGAAATACTCATTTTTTGTATACTTTATACATTAAAGGCCCTCTAAATTAGTTCATTCTCTAAGAAGATACCATGGCTCTTTCAAAAGTGCCATATCAATAGCTCATATTTATTTTTGTCCCAATAAATGACTATTTAAAATTTTCCACAAAAAATAGGTTTCTTTTTCTCAAAAGGCACCCAATCATATTGTAAGTTGGAACACTCATTTTCTATACACTCTTTTGCATTGAAGGCCCTCTAAATTAACTCACATTTTTTAATACCCACATATGTGATACCTAGGACCCTACAAAAGTAGTTACATACCCACTTTTTACTCCACTACTCCTAAATTGCCACATCAGCAAGGTGGACTTTGACCCAAAAAGTGACTCTTTTTATCCCTTCTCAAAGCTTGGCCTTTTCCATCTATAGTGGTGCCTAACCATATTATATATGTATCTAAGCATCTTTCATACTCTCTTTTGTCCTCTAGCTCTTTAAACCAATATTATACCATGAAAATTTAATCAACTCCATTTCCTCTCTTTCTTTAATGGATCCACTCAAGGACATAAGCAATCATAAGAGGAAGGTGGATTTGCATGTTCATGTAGATAAAGACTATGTCATTGCAAAGTCCCCTTTTAGCAAGTGTGGTCTAGATGCAACAACTACTTTCCAATATTATTTAGAGAGAAAGAAAAACATTGATCTTTAAGTTAATGGTTCCTTATATCCTAATGTCTAGCTTTCAATTCTACTTCTTCATTTTAGGGATAGTGAAAATGGTCTACTAAGTTATTGCAAATGCTTAGATGAAAATATTCATATGCATCAAATCAATGCTATATACCACTCATCAATATTTTTTACAATCCTAATGTTCTTTAAATGTATTGCAAAATACCCTACAAGATCAATAAATCAAAGTATAGAGGCTTGAAGAAGAATTGAAGTAGTATAAGACAAGGGACAAGATATGGCAAATAACACACTAAGAAATCGAATCTTGGAGAGGAGATGCATCATTAAAATTGCTTTTGGAGCAAATGGAGAAGGATAAGAACATTGTAGGAGTAAAGTTGCAAAGGTGCAAGCAAACTCCCATGGGTTATAGGAAAACAAAATGACGATTACTTCCAATGTTATCACTATTCTTGAATGGTGGAGCATGGAAAAGATATGTGCAAGCGTTAAGGTTCATCAATTTCTATTGAAAGAAAATCTAAATCTACTTTGTTCCCTGAAAATATCCATTTTTTCTTGTAAACTTTTTCGACAATGATGGAGGCCAAGGTGAGGATATATAGTCAGAAAAGGAAACTTGGTATCTCGCAATAGTTGAAGTGCCCAAGGAGACCCATAATGTTCTCTCTTGGATCTTCCAATGTACTCCATATACAAATATAATTTCTAACAAAACAAGTGGCGAGAAGCTCTACATGTGGAAGGAGTCTGACAATTTAACATTAATTGATACTTGGACGGTGATCTCAAGTCTCTAAAGTGTATGTTCAATTGTGACACTAAGGCATCAATATCATTATCATGTCCATTTTGCATAAAAATAAACAATTCTTCTAAGACCACAGATAATATTGCGTGGAAGGAGAAGCACTAACCTACAATAAAAAGGCACCCCCTAATAGGTCACATCTTGACAAGAATTGGAAAGAAATATTGTAAGAAGTTGGAAATAATAAGGATTTAAGGTATAAATAATAGTGATGCCATGTCACACTAACATAGGTATAAAAGGAGGGGACATGTAATTTTTCTCATCTTTTGACACATTAATACATTACTATCTTTCTCTTCATTACCTTACTCTTAGCTTCAATGGCTTCTTTCTCTTTTCTATCTTTCTCTCTCCTATTCTAGTATTTCTCTCTCCTCATCACTCTCTTTCTCTCACTTCTATACATCATCTCTCTCATGTAGTTTTCTCTCTCCTCTTTTTCTCTCTCCAGTTCACTTCTTGACAAGTGCTATCCGAGCATTGGTCTTTGATCCATTTTTCTCTATTTGAGTTCAAATTTTTCTCCATAAAAAACAAATACATGTACTTAACATAGACAATGACTAGCAAAGGTTTGCAGGACATCTACAATTAGATGAAGACTATATCTAGAGATCTTCAAGGGTTGATATGGTGGTGGAAGGCTAAAATAGCAGGTCGTCATCAAATTCTCATGCAATTTTGAGGTAACTTGGTCAAATGGGAGTTAACTGGGCTTAGAAGGGAAATAAATTGTGGTTACTTTTCAAGTGGAGCTTCTCTTTCTCTCTCTTCCAAGATTTTGGTTGAAGCTTCAATGGTGGCCACCAAGAAATACTTCAAGCTTACTCTTTAGTCATAATTTCTTTCAGCCAAACCATGTGGCAAAGATTCTTCATCTCCTACACATCAGATAGAGCACCGATGTGAGGTAGTTGATGCAAAGAATGAACTAGGTTGCAGCCCAAAATTTACACCAAGCAATACACTAATTTTCCTATTCATTCTTCACACTTCTACTACTATAAATCTCTTCTAGATTGGTTGAATATTCTTAGTATACTTAGTGTGGGGAGCATCTTTAGCAAGTTTCATGAAGATTTGAGCCTTAGTCTTCATTCCCTTTGTTGAAAACCCTAAAACATAGCAAAGAAGCCATAGCCATAGACCTAGAAGCTTAAATTTCTTCAATCTTGGGCCTTCTCAACCTCCAAGGCTTCTCTACCATCATTTTGAAGTTGAATGGACTCTAAGATTGAAGATATTGCAATGATTTCAGCCTATTGGGGATCTTGAAGCTCATATTGAAGGTTTATTTTGGGGCTTTTCTTCAAGAGGCTTGAATCTTTGACATTCAAGTGTTCATTGATTTTTCACGAATTTGATCATATTGGAGCTTATATGAGCTGATGGGCTGATCTTATGGATCTTTCAAGCTTTATGATGGATTCATGGTGGATTATGGAGGACTTTTCCATTATTTAGATTGGAGCTGACATTAATCATCTTGTTCAAGCTTAATCAAGGTATTCCACTTGCTTAATCTCTAATATCTCTCAATGATTCACTTTCTTTAGCTTTTTCCACTTGTTGATGAGAGATTATTGGTCAATTAAATCTCTAAATTGATCAATAGATCAAATATTAGTGCTCTTTCACAATGAATCAGAGCCTATTCCACTAAATCTCAATATTTATTTCAAGCTTGTTCCATCATGGATATCATTTACAAAGTTTTGATGCATAACCTTGACTTGATTGGTTGAATTCCTCTACCCAAGATTGAAATATGGAAAGGGTAAGTACTAGCAATCAGTGAGTCACTGAATTGCATTAGTAAGACCCTCTTCCCATCCAATTTTTCAAAATTTTCATCCTATTGCATTTCATGAAAATGGCTGAATGGATATTTCAAAAATGCATCTCATGCTGATGGATTAGAGTAGTATGCCACTACCATGTTGATATTTCCACCGAGGAAAAATGTGGATGTTGGGGAGATAGTGAAACAAAAGAGAGGTGACCCTCTCTCACTATTGAAAATCCCGAAGGGATGCAACCAACTGACCTGGGGGGAACTTTGATCACCTCCTAGTAGAGATATCAATCTAGTCTAGATTTCTGTTGTGGTATGGACATCTCTTACATGCATGAGTACATAATTTGTATAGCCACCAAGTCCATGGTTGCTCCAACATGGGGATCCATGGTAGGTCAAGGAATAAGGACTATCATGAAATCAAATAGGTCAAAGGTGTTGAGAAAGCACTTGACTTTGTGTGACCATAGAGAGTAGTTTGTCCCATCCAACTTTTTGGAGTAATCAAGTACTCAATTATAGCAATTAGTAAATAATCATAAATTGAAGTACACACTTTACCTTAATAATCTTGGACAGTAGGCACCTTGTTGGCTCCAAAATTGGCACCCCCTTGGGTATTTCTTTAACTTTATTGACTAATGGATTGCGTACAAGATGAGATTTCACAAACTTCTTGGTTGATCTAAAAGCCCCTTGTTGTAGGTACAATCAAAAAACAAATTGGGCAAATTAAATGTCACCTAGGACTTGCTCTAATTAGACCTCAACTAGCCAAATGTTGCCCCAAATTCACAATAGATAAAGGCTGGCATTTGAATTCCTTGATAATTCCACAAATTTTAGGTGTTGAATTTAGCGTACAATTCCTTCTATTGATAGCAAGGGTCCCAAGGTGGCTATTAAACCCTAATTTTTGTAAAAATCTAGGGTTTATAGTAAAATTTCCTAAACTATCCACCAAATCTAGCTGAGATTTGGCCCAAATGGCTAAGATAAACTAAGAGCTTCTAAGAATAGGCTAGAATAGGAGAGATAATGTCAAAGAGAGAAAATTCAGAGATTCCTCATGGAAAATGGTTGAACTCTGCTTGTAGCTTGTTAAATCTATCCTTATAGCTATTTTTGCCTATTGCCAAAGAGGCCCAAAACTATTGTCGCTAGCCTCAAGTTGCTATTGCCTCATCCTGATAGTGCTTCTCTTACTGGCACATAATCCCTAGGGCCTTTGCTTGCTCTTACATGTAGCAAATGGCTGAAAATTGGTCTGAACTCTAATCTGTAGCACATTCTTTCTCTTCCTCACGAGGTGGAAAACTCTCTAAATGGCTAAAACTAGGGCCCAAAAACGTTTTCTCAGTTTGCATAGGTATTTTTGCTAAGTGGTAGTCTTCTAAACCCTGTTTTCAACTTTATTCAGCCATTAAATTAGTTTGTAGAATTAAATAATTCTAAAAATTAATTTAAACCCTTTTGACCTTGCCCAAAATTAAATGTGCCCATCCATGATTAAATTGGCTAGGCCATTTGCAACCTAGAGTAGTCCCCAACCTCTACTGACCCTTAGATTGGGTGCTTTTCAAATGTGAAAAATTTAGGGCAAAATCTAGTCACTAACTTTAGAACATGGTCACATGTCATTTTAGGAAAATAGAGATGAGATTTGGTCTTATGGATAGAGAGGCAGAGTTTAACTCCCCCTCATCTGTCAAAGAGAGAACCAGGGAGAGAGAAGACTGCAGAGGAGAGAGAAATACTGCAGGAAGAGAGAGAATAAGAGTGACGAGGAGAGAGAAAGACTAGATTTAGAGAGAGAAAGACAAGAAAGATGAGGAAGCCATAGAAGCTGTGAGCAAGAAGGGAGAGAAAGACTGTAATTGTATTAATGTGTCAAAAAGATATGAAAAATTACATCTTCTCTCCTTTTATACCAATGTTAGTGTGACATGGCATATTATCAACATTTTTAACACTTATTTGCTATTCCCAACTTCTTACAATCCATCCCTTCCCAAAAGTTTTTGTCCTAAAAAACAAACCTAGAAACAACTAGAGAGGAGATAGATAGAACAGAGTACTACTCTGTTTTACAGCTTTACAAATGGGAAATGAATGAAGAATGACCATTATAAGAGCTGAATTTGAAGAACGGAAGTAAGGCCCAACTATATACATGATTTGAAGTACTTCAGAAGAAAATGGAGCCATAAAATCTTCAACAAATAGTCCCAGAACAAAGTAGACAGCTTGCTGAATAAACAGTCCCTGCTGCTGGACCAAATCTGCCATAACTTTTGATAGAAGTGTCCAAATAAGATGTACCATATATAAAAAAAAGCTCTTGAAGAGTACTTTAAGTCCATGTAGATATCTTGATTCTGAAAATTAGGTACGATAAAAGCTGTTCTAAAACAGCGTACTGTCCTGAACCAATCTGCATCAATACTAGCTCCATAAGCAATAGGCTTCAGCCACCAATGTCTCCCTCAAGTATGGATACTCATCCAATATGGAATCAAGTCTCCAAGAAGCCTCTTCAGAGGGTAAACCTCTCCATTTAATCAAATATTCCACAATAGAACGTGATCGAAGCTTCTTTTCGCGCTAACCTATAACATCCTCTGGGATGTACTGAACAAGACCATCTTCATCAATAGGTGGCAGCTCATCAACTATATCCACTAGATCACCATAATAGGGCTTGAGCTGACTAACATGGAAGACGTTATGAATCTTTGTAGAAGAGGGAAGCTCTAGTTTGTATGCGAAATCTCCAATCCGCTTAAGGATCCTATAAGGGCCATAAAACCTGTGGAGGCAAGCTTATTACTGAATCCATCTTTCAACGTAGAGTACTTGGATTTGGGCACCTTCAACAAAACCAACTCTCCTTCTTGAAACTCTAAAGGCCTCCTCTTCTCATCAGCATACATCTTCATTTGATCTTGAGCCTTCCTTAGATTCACCTTGCATTGCTGAAGAAGGGTCTGCATTCTTTCCAACTCTTCCTTCCCATGAGGATTCATCTTTTCATTAAATATGACTGTGGGTAAGGGCACCCTGTAACCATAAAAAGCCTCAAAGGGTGAAACTCCTATGCTCGTATGAGTGGAATTGTTGTAAGCAAACTCAGCCAGGTGTAACCAAGAATCCCATGAGGTTTGGACATCATAGCAAAAATGGCAAAGGTAAGTCTCCAACCATTTATTAACTCTCTCTGTCTGTCCATCAGTTTGGGGATGATAAGCCGTAGATGGAGCCAACTTAGTGTCCATAGATGTAAATACCGCTTGCCAGAAGTTACTCATAAACTTTGAGTCCCTATCATGGACAATCACCTGCGGTAATCCATGTAGTCTAAAAATATGCTCCATAAACTGATTGGCCACTTGAGAAGCAGTAAATTGAATTTTTGTTGGGATAAAATGAGCTGCTTTGGTGAGTCTGTCAACCACCACATAAATACTATTCCACCCCTTCTTGGTAGTAGGTAAGCCAGTGATAAAGTCCATAGTAATATGAGTCCATTTACCCATAGGAATAGGCAATGGCTATAACAAACATCCTGGCTTATGGGTGCTATCCTTATTTTGCTGACAAGGCATACACTGCATAATGAAGTCCTTGACATCTTTCCACAGTCCTTTCCAATAAAAGCTCTTGTTGATCTTGTTATAAGTCTTGAAAAGTCCCAAGTGTCCAGCTAAAGGCGAAGAATGTAACTCCTCCATAATTTTCCGCTTGAAAGAAGAAGTAGAGGGAATAACAATCTTGCCCTTCCACCAAATAAGACCATTTTTAAGCTGGTAATGTGAGTTTTCTTCCATAAGACCTTGCTGTAATTTTTGAAAGATTTGGCTGAATTCCTCATCTAAAAGATAGGCCTCCTGTAGTTTTTCAATCCAATCATTATGTAGTTCTGTCATGGCTGACACTTTGCAGGCCCACATACGAGAAAGAGAATCAGCCACTATGTTATCTTTGCCCCTTGTATGAGTGATGTCAAAGTCATAATTCTGTAATGTAGCTACCCATTGTCGTTGCTTTAGAGTGAGATTTGACTGAGTAAGGAAATACTTGAGTACCCTGATCACTATGTACTCTAAATCGGCTGCCATATAAGTAATGGTGCCACTTCTTGATTGCATGCAGGATAGCCAACATTTCCTAGTCATAAACATTCATGGTCATCTCCTTATCTGTAAGCTTACGGCTCTCAAATGCAATTACTCCATGCTCCTGAAGCAAAACAGCCCCAATGCCACGGCCACTAGCATCATACTGTATAGTAAACTCTTTGGAGAAATCCAGGCATACTAGGATAGGAGCAGAAGTAAGTAGTTCCTTTAACTGGTTGAAGCTGCTGTCTGCAAGAGCATCCCAAAAGAAAGGCTATTTCTTCAACCTATCAGTCAAAGGAGCTGCAATTGCCGCATAATGCTTTATAAATTGGCGATAGAATGAAGATAGACCAAGAAATCCTCTAAGAGAGGTAGTAGTAGTAGGCGTTGGCCAATCTCTTATGCATTGCACCTTCTTGGGATCAGCCTGTATTCCTTTTTCACTGACTATATGCCCCAAGTATTCCACTTCAGTCTGCATGAAAGAGCACTTCTTCTCCTTAGCAAAAAGTCTATGATGTCTCAACACATTAAAAACCTTCCTCATATGTGACAAATGATCCTGTAAAGTCTTGCTATAGATCAAAATGTCGTCAAAGAACACCAAGACAAACTGAAAGAGGAAAGGTTGCAAGATCTTATTCATCAGGCTTTGAAAGGTAGCTGGAGCGTTTGTAAGCCCAAATGGCATCACCAAGAAATGATAGAACCCACGATCAGTTCTAAAAGCAATCTTGACTTCATCACCCTCTCTCATGTGAATCTGATGATACCCTGATCTCAAATCAATCTTCATTAAAAATCGAGCCTCCTTAAGTTCATCAAGCAAATCATCAATCCTAGGTATAGGATACCTGTTCTTCACTGTTATCTTATTGAGATCCCTGTAGTCGATGCACATTCTGAAAGATCCATTTTTCTTTTTGACTAACAGGACTGGAGATGCATAAGGTGAAGAACTTGGTTCAATGAATCCCATTTCAAGAAGCTCTTTGATTTGCTTGGCTACTTCCTCTCGTTCACATTTTGATAGTCTGTAAGGTGGCTTATTGATTGTCTTTGAGTTTGGCTCCAAATCAATGGGGTGATCCACCGCTCTCTTAGGAGGCAATGAAGTAGGTACTTCAAACAAATCTCTATACTCCTCAAGAAGAGCTGTCAAGGCTGGATGGTTTGTTGAATTATTGGGCTGATCCTGTCTTTCTTTGTTCAAATGCAAAACAAATATCTATGAGCGCTTCTTGTACTCTCTCTTGAGTTGTTGAATGGTGATAAGCTGAAAATCAGATCTACTAGGAATTCCCTGTAAATGGATGAGTTGTCCATTGGAGAAAAACTCCATATATAACTGTGAGAAATCCATAGTGATCCTGCCTAATGCCATCAACCAATCATAACCAAGTACAATATCTATGGGCCCCATTTCCAAAGTGATCAGGTTTACTTTGACTTCAAAATTTTCAGCCAACTGCAAAGAAACCTGTGGGCAAATCTGTGTGCTGATTTCTTCTTCACCATTAGCCACTTGTACTCTAATGGGCTGCTGTAAGTCTGTGGGAACATAATTTAACTTGTCCATGATGGACTTATTGACAAAACTGTGAGTACTGCCACTATCTATTAGGATGAACACTGGCTTTCCACATATGCTTCCCTTCATACGAAGTGTATTAGGGCTCTTAGATCCCGTCCAAGCATCCATAGAGATAGAACAATTAGTGGCAGCAAGTGACTCATCACAAGATCCACCAGGATCAAATGGAACATCTCCACCTGGATCAAAAGGAAAAGAGTCGGTTGGATCATAAAAGTACTCCTGTCCAATGTCCTCCTCAAGATCTTCATTTTCAGCATTGATTGCCACTGCATTAGCTTCATCTATGTCATCTTCAAAGTCCTCAAAAACTAGCATACTCTGAAGCTTTGGCTTGACATTTTTGTATACACACTTTGAAGCATGATCAAGAGTATGCTTTTCTCCACACTTGAAGCATAAACCCTTGTCCTTCCTTTCCTTGTAAAGATCCATGGGAATAGATTTAGGATTTGTATTAGCTGAAGTGGACTTAGGCTTGTTGTCACTCTGCTTAAATTCAACCTTTGGACTGTTTGCTGTCTTGAAATTACTTTGAGACCTAGAAGCATTAAATGGAGGATAAGTTGATACCCGTAAGCTCCCACTAGGCATATGATTGTTGCCATAAATGTTACCAACTTGTCCCTGCTTTAAAACAGTCCTTGGCTGTCCATAACTTGGCTGAAATGAAGACTCTTTCATATACTTTCTTCCATAGTGCTCCGCAAGCTCAATAGCCTTGAAAAGTGAAGTAGGATTTTGCGCCATAACATCAGCTCTGACAAAGATGGCTCTAAACCATACATAAACTTGTGAAGCTTGCCTAATCACTGATGCTTTCCACATACATGGTCAAGTTGAGGAATTGGTTTGTATACTCTCTCACACTTAGGCCCCTTTGTTCCAAACCATACCATCTTCGTGCTAGCTTCTCTTTTTCAAGAGGCGAAACAAAGACTTTAGCCATAAGTGCCTTGAAAGCTTCCCAATTCTCAATAAGTACATTCTCTTTCTTGATATACCTCCACCAAGTATGGGCAAATCCTTCTAGATGCAAGGAAGCAAAGTGAATCTTCATATCATCAGTTTTAGGATATATATCAAAGTAGGACTCCATCTTAGAGGTCCATTCCTCTAATTTTGATGGTGAAGATGACTGGCCATTAAATTTGGCTAAAACAATTTTATCCTTGAATTCTCTTTCATGAAAGGGTTGCTGTCCTAAAATTGGCTGATCAAGATTTCCAAGTACAGAATCTCCAAATTGAGTCTGAAATCTTCCAACATGTGGCTGAGAATTACCATGTAATCTTCCTGTTGGTAAAGTACCCCTGGAATTTTGAGTATGCAGCCCAAAAGCTTGAGTATTGGCCCCATTCAAACTGCCCAAATAGTCATCATGCCTTTGTGAAGCTTCTCCTACTTCATACTGACTATTTGGAATGCCTCTTCTTCCAATGATCCCATTTCCATGACCATTCTGGTTGGATGGCTGAAGTGGGACTGAAGGGCCACTGTTTGAACAAGTCTTCTTATTAACTTCTTTTGATGCCATTTGCAATTGTATGAGTTTAGAGATTTGTGCCATGAGCTGGTCGTTGGATTCTACCAACTTATCAATAGAAGCCTTGGTCTGATCAGTAGATTGAACCATTTGCTCCATTCTTGACAAGATGGCCTCATGTCGTTCCCTATGTCTCTGTTCATGGGCACACAAAGTATCAGTGAGTATACTGATTTCTCCTTATTGTTGAAGCTCTTCAGGGTTCTCTTGAAGTGTGCTATCCATCATGGAATCCCTGATTTGCTGAGCATAATCCTCCTGGACCTTATTTTTGCCTTTATGTCTTGCCATAGTAGTGCAGTCCTGCAGTACCCCCTGTCAGTAAAACGGCTATAAATTTGGCTAGGAAGCTACGATTTCAGAACTTTTTTGTGAGAATCGAAGCTAACAATGCCCTCTTCGAGATGAGCTATAGCACACTATAACAGGTTTAGGACAGAAAATTCTGTAGCTGGATTTCAGAGTCTGAACTGTCCAGTCCTGCAACCTGTCTAGACCTGTAAGTGCCCTGTTTTGACCCTGTAATGCAAGATAGTAACCCCAAATGGTTACCAAACCCTGCAAAGGGGTATATAGGACCTGTGGGTACCCTGTAGTACCTGCACCTATGCTTCAACAATGAAGGGTGTACATGTAACCACCTGTAAATACCCTGTAAGTGACCTATAAATTCTCTGTTTTACCCTGTTTTGGTCCTGTAGGTACTTAAGTCTTTGGAAAGTCTTCAATCTTCAATCCTCCACTCGTTGTACCTGTGTAAGGGATAAAACGGCATGACAGGCTCCCTACACGGGCTCCGAATCACCGGGAGGTGGGCAAAGTTCCCCCCGGGTCGGTTGGTTGCACCCCTTCGGGATCTTCGATAGTGAGGGAGGGTCACCTCTCTTTTGTCCCACTATCTCCCCCGGCATCCACCTTTTTCCTCGGTAGGAATATCAACATGGCAGAGGCTAGTGTTCTAAGCAATCAGCATGATATACATTTCAGAGATATTCATTCGGCCTTTCATGAGATGCAATTGATTGAGATAAGAAAATTTTGGATAGGAGAAGGGTCTTATCGCTGCAATTCAGTGACTCACTGATTGCTAGTACTTACCCTTTTACAATATTTCAATTTGGGCAAAAGAAATTCAGCCAATCAATTGGATTAGAGTAAACAAAGGCATCAATCAATGTATTCAGTCAATAGGATTCAAATGTTATGCTGAAATTTCAGATTGAAGCCTCTAATTCACTGATTGGAACTAATATGCATTAAGCAAGCATTGCATTCATGAATAGATGGATTCAAGCAAAGGTTGGCTGAGAATTTGATGAATAATGTTCAATTCTTTAATCTCTCAATCAAATGGATTAAGCTCAGCAATTGGATTAATGAGAGAGATTAAGAATTGAAGAGAAATACCTTGACATGGCTGAAGATGACTTGTCAAATGCTTGATAGAGCCCCTGGTTGTCCAATGTTGGTAAAATAATCCATAAGGCTTGCTTATCTGGTGCTTGAGACCAATCTTGAAGCTTCAAATGCTTGAAATTGAAGCATTAAACCCGTTTCCCCCAAATTTTTGCTCCATAGAAGCTCTTGATCTTCAATTTTTAACCATTCCGTGCTTAATCCTTGCAATTTTTTGAAGAATCCTTGCTGAGATGATTCCACGGGCCAAAAGGATGAAGAATCTTCAAGAAATTGTCAAGAAATGAAAGCTTGGGCTGAAGCTTTCATGGCTGCCATGGACTGTTCACCTAGGGTTTATGAAGAGGCTGAGAAACCTTTAATGGAGCTGAATCCTCTCTTCCAACTGATGATTTTGGTCACCAATGATCAGCAAGAAGTACCATGGCTGAGGATGAAGCAGGCTGAGCAGGAGCAGGGCTAGAATCAGGTCGAAAATTGCACCGCAATTTTTGGGGCTGTTTCCTGCTCTATGGCTAAGGCAAAGCTGAGCAATCCTATGCTCATACTGAAGGTCTTGAACAGGGGAATCTATTCCATGTAATATTTGGCCAAGAAACTCAGGGTTTAGAGAGATATGAACTAATCTTTAGGGCTGATCTTCCATGAAACCTGCAGGAAACTCCAGGAAAGGGGAAAGAGAAACCCCTCTTTTCAAAGTAACCACAGTTTGTTCCCAAACTAGGCCCGGTTAACCATTCTTTACCCTAGTTACCTTCAATTTTGCATAAAATTTGATGACGTCCAGCTATTTAAGCCTTTACCCGCCATATCCGACCTTAGATATCTCCAGATGTAGTCACTTGCTAACTGTAGGTGTCCTGCAGCACTCCACTAGTCACTGTCTTGTACCATTTTTGTTTGAAATTGGTTTTGAAATAGGAAAATGGGACTGAAAATGGAAGAAAATAATGGATCAAAGACTAAAGCTCTGATACCACTTGTCAGAGAGAGAACTAGGGAGAGAGAAAGAGGAGAGAGAAGACTGCAGAGGAGAGAGAAAGACTGCAAGAAGAGAGAGAATAAGAGTGACGAGGAGAGAGAAAGACTAGATTTAGAGAGAGAAAGACAAGAAAGATGAGGAAGCCATAGAAACTGTGAACAAGAAGGGAGAGAAAGACTGTAATTGTATTAATGTGTCAAAAAGATATGAAAAATTACATCTTCTCTCCTTTTATACCAATGTCAGTGTGACATGGCATATTATCAACATTTTTAACACTTATTTGCTATTCCCAACTTCTTACATCATCTCTCACTCACTATGAACCAAGTGTGGCCATTGATCCCCTCTTGGTCTTGATGGATAAGGCATTTTTTAGCTTACACACATATGTCAAATAGTCAAGGTGTACATAACCCTCAGGCTGCTCCATATACACCTCTTCAAGCAACTCATCATTCAAGAATGCATTTTCGACATCCATCTGCCATAATTTCCAACCCTTGGAATCCGCTAATGCTTTGCCTATTCTCATTGTTGCCACCTTGGCAACCGGGCTGAAAGTCTCCTCATAATCTAGGCCATACTGATGTGCATATCTCTTTGCAACCAGTCATGCTTTATACCTTCCCAATGAACCATCTAACTTGCATTTCACTTTATAAACCCATTTGCAGGCAATGGGTACTTTGCCTTCAAGCAAACACACCAATTCCCATGTCTCACTTTTAGCCAATGTTGCATATTCCTCATCCATGGTAGCACACCAATTCTCACCTTTAACTGCCTCACTGAACTTTGTAGACTCTTTATAGTCTGACACTTTAGTCATATATGCATAATGTCTGGTTGAATACCCATTGCATGTTAGCCTATCTATTTATTTTCTGACCCTTTCAAACCTCCTCAACTATAGTGCACTCTGGGCTTGCCTCTCATGAGGCAGCACATACTTGCTTTGCCTTGCACCAAGCATCATAAAACGGGTGGTATGTCCAATTCACTGTCAAGACTGTCACTGCTAGGTGACTCATATCCAGTTGTAAGCAGGCCATTCACATTATCCAACATATTTTCTTTGCCTTTATCAAATCTCCCCCTCACTAACATATCCTTGTCAATGGATGCAGTAGCACAACTGTGGAGTCGTCCTATCTAAGGACTAACAATAGATGAAACATTGGTCCACTCATAGATGTACTAGTTGAAGGATAATTTTCAGCATGAGTAGGGCTGGCTGGTCCATCAAAGACCACTGCATTTGGATTACCATATCATGAGGCTAGCTCATCAAAAACTACATCTCTGCTGAGATCAGGGTTTCCTAAGTGGATGGATCATAGCATTTGTAAGCCTTTCTCTCCTGTGCATAGCCAAGAAATATTCTTTTGACAACTTTTAGGTATAACTTCCTCCTCTTTTCATCAGGCACATGTGCGTAGGCAATGTAGCCAAATACTTTTAGGTGACTGATGTCAGGCTTATGCCCATATAGTTTCTTATATGGAGTCAAATCATGAACCCCAATTGTAGGTGTTCGATTCAGCACATAAACTGCAGCAACCATCACTTCAGCCCAATAAGAATTTGGAAAATCCTTTTCATTAAGCATTGCCTTGGTAGCTTCCATAAGCACCTGATTTTTTCTCTCTGCCACACCATTCTGCTGAGACGTGTGGAGAATTGTGTGTACATCGATAAACTCATCCTTGTGCTTTAGAATGTACAGCCATGTGTATCAGCTGAAATCATCAATGAATTATGCATAATACTTGGCACCACCAAAAGATGCATTATGGGCAGGATCCCATACATATGAATGTATCAACTCTGCAAAGGCCGAGAATTTTTTTTGACATGTCTCATGAAAGGGAATCTTTCTTATTTCCCAAACTGACAAGTAGAGCATACATGTCCAAGATCAGTTTACTTGAACTTCGACAAGCCAAGTACAACATTTTTCTGCTGCATATTTTTCAGCTTATGTACATTAACATGATCGATGTGTTTGTGCCAAATTTCTACATCTCAAACTACTCCATTATCATGGGCAAACACGGTTGCCTTCAATTCTGGGATAGATGCATCTAAGGTAAACATTACGTCATCTCTCTTGCCTTTGGCAATCAATTTACAGCCATTGCCATATTCTTGAATAAAACAACCATCCCTGTTGAATTTGACTTGGAGATTCTGTTCTACCATCTGTCCAACAACCAACAATAAATTCTTGGTAATAGAAGGTACATGTAGTACATCATGTAGGCTCTTCTTTCTACCAGCAGGCATGAGCAATGGAACCACACCTGTATGCCAAATATCATTATGTGTATCATCACCCCAGTACATACAAATCCATGAGATTATGCTACTAACTCATCAAACAATTGCCTTGAGGAGTCATATGATTGGATGATCCTAAGTGTATGTACCATTTCTCATCTTTGCCTTGCTTAGGCATATTCTTTGATACATGCTACATAGCAAACAATCTATCTCCCTGGTCATCCTGATTGCCACTAGAAGATGCATAACGTCCATGTTGCATGCCTTTTGCCTTCATATCAGCTTGCTTTTTATGGAAATCCTTCATGATATGCCCATATCTTCTACAATAATGACATTTTTTATCCATGTTAGACTACTCATGCGGCTGCCAAGAGCCACCTATTCTTCTAGGTGATCTCCCCTTGCCTCTAAGGCTCCAAAAGCTTGTTGTCCTTGTGTATTTGAGTTGTGCCATGCATTTTAATGCATGTTGTCCATGTGTGTTTTGAGTGTCTCCTCGACCCTGAAAAGCTCCTTGAGCACTACCACCTCTAGCTCATTGACTAGAGTAAAAGATAATGTCTTTGCCCTGAGATGTGCTTGAACCTATATTTTAAGCCAAGATTTACTTCTTCATGTAGCAGTAGTGCAAGTAGCTCATCCCAATCAGGGGGTTTTTCTCTCACAGAAATAGATGTATCAAATGCCTTATACTCCTTGCCTAACCCATTCAATGTCACTACAATCATATTATCCTCTGAAACACGAGATCCAATAGTAGCTAGTTGGTCAGCTATGGTCTTTATTTCCATTGTGTATGCTTGAATGCTCCTGCCATTCCTAGACATGTTGTTGAACTACTACTTCAGTTGTATCGTCCTTACATGCATGACATTACCATAATTCTTCATGAGTGCAGAGCCCAAGCATCCTTCGAGGAATGGCAACTAGTAATCTGCATAGCCATCATATAAAAAATGCACAAAGAAAACCAATGCAGTACTTTACTAGCTCTTTCTGACCACTATTGGTGAGCTCTCAGTTGTTCTTTTGTTGGATTCCGTTCATGCAATTTGGGTTCAGCTTCAGCCCTTGTACATAAATCCCAATATCCTCTATCAATCAAGAAATTTTACATCTTAAACTTCCATAGAGCAAAGTTTTTGTTATCAAGCTTCTCTCCCACAATTTGAGTTATATTATTAGTGCCTTGAGCATTTGCCATATTTGCAACTAAGGTATTCAATGCTATGTGAAATTTGTAAGTACTTGACTCCCTACAATTCAGGAATAGACTTTTTGCAATTCAGGAATAGTCTTCTTGCAATTCAGGAATAGAATTTATTGTAGTTCAAGAGCAATCCTCCTGCAGTTCAGAAACAGTTTCTTGTAATTCATGACTAGTTTCTTGCAATTCTTTAGGTACTATTTCCTGACAACTTGCTTGTTATAAATTGTATTCTAGCAATAAAAAACACAATCAACTAGGCATAAATCAAGCTCAAATCAGCTCAAAAAATTCTATGGTAGTGGTAAAATATCCTGGCAACAAACTATGTCCATACAAGCATCAATAGATGCATAGAACTGATGCTAACATTCACCAGACTTTCCCATAGTTTATGATTGATAGGAAAGAAGCCTGTTATGACCGGTAGCATAAACTTTGCAATAATCAAGGTATTCTCAGCTCAAAAATATCCTTAAACCACCATAGACATGTCCCAATACATTGGGGATTCAATATGTGACCAAACAAGCATCAATGTTTGTACTACATGCAAGTAATAGTGCCAAATAATCTTTCCACATGTTGTTTACAACTAGTCCATTGCTATAACTAGCAGTAATTCAGCCTAGATTTGAGCATTTAATGCTCATTTACATCCACAAAAAACTTATTTTCATGGACCAACATGCAAGCATTTGTTAGTAGCAAATAAGCATCACAGATACTTCAACCCTGTAGGTATACTATTTCCAATTTTAGGATAGCAACTAGTTCGTTGTTTCGAGCCTGCAAATAATCTCCAAAAATGAGCATTTAGTAGTTCAATATCATGCCCATGTATACACAAGTGTTGTTACAACACTTGCCAAGCATCTAGGATGATTGTCTACATCATCATTCTCAAGCCTTTCTTGATCAAACAATGCCTTGTTTTAGTGCTAGAAATTCCAAGATAGATTTTAGTATGCATTCTAGATAGAGTTTAGCCTACTATTACCATTTAAATATGAGTGTTGAACTCTTCACGTCCATGCCAAAATGCATGAGAGTAAAGGCATATATATTGCCAAGCATTAGTAGATATCAATAGAGGTCAATATTGCTCTATTTTCCAGCCAATGTTTGATTTGAACATCCCACAAACAAGTTGAGAACCAAGATATCAATGCTATGAAGCTTTCTTCAATCCTTGAAAAGTTATTTATCAATAGTAGAGTGTCTTTATGGCTATCAACGTCTGAGCAGGAGAGGATGATCATCAAAATGACACAATCTATGCAAGTAATGTTTTTTACCTTGCTGCTATTTTTTCCCTCAATGCTCATGCAACAGAGCTCATTCAAGTGGCAGAGAACCCCTCTAGGAAGAGTCAATAGGTTGTGAACTAATAAACCATAAGAAACATACCTTGCAACAACTGATCCAATGGCTGCCCAACACATGAACTTTTGCAGGCCATAGTATGGACCCTGACTTCAGGCTCCAGCTCTTGCAATGCCAATGCCAATGCCACCACCAAGCCTTCAAGCTTTAGGCTTTGATACCATGTTCAAGAGAGAGAGAGAGAGAGAGAGAGAGAGAGAGAGAGAGAGAGAGACATTAGGGGTTGAAAAATGTTAAAAACGACACTTTTGTTAATTATGGATTAAGGAAAGGGCCAAAGAGATTTCGCCATGTGGACAAAAATATGTGTTCTTGTCTCCTCTGCTTTTGAGATAATAGAGTTCATTTTGTGGTTCTCCCCTCCTATTTAGCCAAAATCTTCAAATCCTGACAAGTTTTGGTAGTCTCAACAGCCCTATTAACCAATAAAAGTTGACAAAACCTCTAACAAAGACATGACAAAGTTAAGTTAATTAAGACCATTTTGAGAATTGAGAGTTTTCAAATTTCTTGGCACTCGTAGTATTTTTAATCTATCTCCTTGACCTCTCTCTTTAGGTTTCTTTCTCTGCACATTGTCTACATACTCGTTGTCTTTTACATGGTGTCCACAAGACGTCTTTATCATTCTATAAACTCTTGCACCATGTATAGCAAGAGCACAAATGGAGAATGGGAGCCGAAAACATTTACTATAAATGATTGGGTTACAATGCTACCATCTTGTAGGGGTTCTCATAGAGTGAAAAAAACAGAACAAGGGGATATCAAATATCATTGGAAGGGACGTATCTTTGCCTTCAAAACCATTCCTCAAGGCTGGTTTGCTTTGGTGCAACATGTTTTACATGGCTAGAGATATGCACTTGGCTCACGGGAATGTTTTTCCCAGCAAGCACACAATAAGTTTGAGTTGTAAAGTATACGTGAGTATATGGTTTTGTTTGAAGGATATACTAAATAATGGATTGTTGGTTGTAGATATCTTTCCATTAACAAGTTTCGAGTGGCAACCTGTGGAGAGCCTCGGCGGAACATTCCATGCCATTCATAAATAATTTGCAGACATTATTTATGCTAATCAGACCACGAGTTTTTTTCATGAAAGTTGAATTTTTGTGTATTATGCACAATGTGTGGCTCCTTCAAGAGCAGGTATGTATGGATACCTTGAAGATCTGCAATTACCAAGCCTCTCATCTTTGGATTGGGAAATGCCTAGATGAAGCAACAGTGGAGAGTTTTAAACTCAAAATTGCTCAAGATATTCAAAAGGCTATGACTCCTGGAAGGATCTCGAGAACAGTACGCTTATCGTGGTTTTTACCCTTGCATGATTTTGTAGCTTGCTTTAAAATAGCATGTCAACGGACGAAGGTTTCATGGCTAAATAGAAAATTTTCAGAGGAAAATTTGGACAAAATTTTAAGTCTATCTTGGAAAGTCAAGGAATCTGACCACAAAGGTGACTTTATAAGGTGCAATGTGTGCCTTCAATCATTGGGTTTATCCTATAATATATCTCGATAATCTCTTATCATAGGTTTTGATTTATAGAAGATACAAACTTAGATTGGGTGTTTGGGGTCCTTTAGATTCAGATATTAATTGTAAGACATTGAAATTTGCACTGCAAGTTATCGCACAAGAAGTAAAAGATGTGAACATTACTTCAAAGTGGAGTCTTAAGGATGTAAGAGACACCTTAGACTTTCTAGACAATGTTACTCCTAGATATAAGTTTAAGGTAAATGGTGTTGTAATTGGAAAAAGAGCTGAGAGCTCTATATCATGTATGAGTTGTTTGCCTCCTAGTGTTGTGAGTTTCGGACCATAAATATGCATGTACAAATAATTTTGAATCTTTCTTTTGCTCACAAATATTGCTGCCAAAAACATGGAATTATACACATTGAGAAGTACTATTTAAAAAAATATTGGTATAAGCTTTGCAATGATTCTGTGAATAACAAATCGTCATTTGTGGACCAAAATGATCTCATTATATCATGAGTTACAAAATTGTAGTACAATTTAATAGGAAAGACTTGGTACAAGCTTTATAATTCTCTATGATTCTATGAACAAAAAATCATCTTTCATGGGTAAGATCAATATGACATATGATTACATTTTGGGTTAGAATATTGCACTACATATGTATATACAAGGGGAATGTTACTTCAGTACAAATAGACAAATTGATAATTATAAGGCTATTCTTTAGCTTCTCTTTGATCTTTAGCTTCTCCTTGATCTATAGCCTCTCCATTCTTAAGACTTCTCTCCTTTTGAAAAGTTGCTTCATCTTCAATACTTTCATCCGTCATCACTAGTTTCCTCTTAGTAGGTGTTTTCTTTCATTGCTTGAAGAACTTAATTACCTCAGGCACTCTTTTCTCCTTAGGCTTTAGAGGAGATGGAATGAATTTCAATGGGGAAAGATTAGGCATGCCCTTCATTTTTTGCCCCTTTTGTTTGGACCCTGGAGACTTCTTTTTCTTGGTGGTTGCCATTTTCTTGCATTTTCCCTTCGTTGTTGCGTGTCCTTTGGAATTTTTAACTGGAAGAGGGAAATCTGGGTCCACCGGTGTAATTGCCCTATCTAAAACTAGTTCAATACACCTCTCTTGTATCCATCACATGTATGCCTTAGGGTAGTCTTTGCACTGTAACAAAGCACACAAGCTATTTGAAGTAGCAAGAGACTTTCGCTATAAAAAGGATAAAGCATAGGAGACTTGCATTTCCCCCCTCTAAATTCAGTAACTTTGAATCTATTATCCTCGAAGCATTTGAAACCACTCTCCAGCCACAACTATGTACGTCATTTTGCAATGGGACCTCTTGAAGCAAAAACTTGAAAGGACTCTAAGGATCATCAATGCTTTCAAAGCTAGTGTCCAAGTGGGTAGTAACAAGTCTAGTAGCACTGCACATATTAACTTATTAGCGAATATTATAAACTTTATCCAATAAAGATAAAATAAAGAGTGTTTATTGACAATGCATTTTTGATTGGCCATGGATTCCTAAAAGAGAATTCATAAAAATGACCTCTCTTGCAGGAATGTCGATATAGATTAGGATCCAGTGTCCTCTACAAACCAAAACACAAGTGAGCAATAATAATCCTAAAGACAAATCATCAAGAGATAGAATGTTGAAGAAAGTACATTTCAATATATGAAAAAAAAAAGATGGTTTGTGACACTATCGAAGTCCTTAAAAAACCTTGCAATATTTGAACCAGATTTTGAAAACAAATCCATTAAGAGAAGTGGATCAATAACAAATATACTCTTAGTAATATTAATGCTAAGAGAAGCAGCATATGCCCTATATACAAAGTAAAGAATGAATAAGAAAATGAGTGCAATATAAGGACCCTTGGAAAAATTCATTATAAATAAAGAGAAGTGAAAGACCTTACCTCAAACAACAATAAACTATTGAATCTGTTAGTTGAGTATCCCTTTTCTCAAATAGGATATTATCCTTTGGAGAAATGTTGAGGTAGTCTTCTTTCTCATGACTAATAAAAACATTCACAACCATTTGGCCATACACTTTCCCTATCCTTTCGTAGTTTGCTAGGCCAAGAGTCAAAATCTTTCTCTGTCGCCAGTTCACATCCTCATTTTCTATTACCTCTTTCCTTTTCTCCTCCATGACAAATTCCTGCTCACTTGCAACCCTTGTAGATATAAATGGGTAACCTCTTCAATCTTGGGTGTTGCTAGTGGCTCTTTCTGCTTTCTCCTAGGTGGAACATTGAGGATTTCAAATGCCTTTTGATCAATCAATGGAAGAGGCTTCAAAACTTCGTTAAACCTATATCTAAGTTTGCTAACCATACTAAAGTCTTTATTCATTAATGTAATTCGATGTGCATGGGTAGCTACAATATAACCATCATTCATAAAATCTATCAAAAAATCCTCTGCTGCCTCTTGCAAGCATAGGAGGGCAGACAACTGTCATCTCTTGTTGAGGCCATCCACAGAAGCAACACAGGACAACCTATCAGATATCTCCTTGACCAGTCTAAAAAATGCAGCCTTAGGAATGAGGTGCCTGGTTGACTTTTGAGCTTTCATGATCTCTACAAAACACCTCTACATGTAAAACCATCTTGACTTTCTCTTTTTCCTCACATGGGCTTCCTTGGAAAGCTGAGAGTGAGGAGAAGATGAGGGCTCAAACTCACTAAATGACTTGTTCTCTGAGGATTCACTTGAACATACTTTACCAGCTGGTGTAACAAGGACAACAATTTCTTCAACTGTCTCCTCAACAGTTAGCTTAGCACCTTCTTCAGAAGATTTTTTCACCAACACCTTCCTTGCAGTTTGTTTTGTCCTGGCCATTGAAACCAATACGGTGCAATTAAGGGTGACTTACTCCTCTCGCGCAATATGGAAGGAAAAATAATGTTTGGCCCAATACAACGTGATAACGTGAAGTTGAGGTTGATCCTTTGACCTTATCACTTTGTATGGAAGCTGAAAGGATGCTATTCCTTGAGCCCCTTCTCCCTACTTTGGATTTCCAATATAATGTGATTATGCAAATTTGACATCCTCCTTTAACGTTATCACTTCGTATGGAGGCCGAGACAGTTGTAGGCCTTGGACTCGTCTTCCTAGCTTCGCACAAGTTTGATCAATACAATGTGATTAGGCGTATTTGATTTCCTTCATACGGCACCACTGTCGATCAATTACGTCACTTCTATCGTCAAACGAATAGCAATCGTGACGTAAGGTTTGAATTCGCGCTCGCACCAAATGAGAAGTTCTTGTATACTTGGATTATTGATGTCCACATGTCATGTTCTCATTCACCGTGATATTAGGGTTTTTGGAACGTTCCTTCTTCCCCCCTCGTGCCTATTTAAGTCCACTAAAAAAATTTCACACCCTTTTCCTCTCGATTTCCTCGTGTGCCAAATGTCTTTCTCTCCGCCTGCTCGATGCAACATCACTTTCTTCTTTTCCTTCTCCCCTCAACTCCATCTCCGTTTCCTTCTCCCCTCGGTTCCTTTCAAAGTCCGAATTGTCTGTCTCCATCTCCGTCCCCTTCTTAATCACAGACACCCGTCCGTCCATAATCCCATTCCCCCGATGTCACCCACTCCATCGCCCCCACATTCTGTACTCCGTCCATAATTCACGTCACCCCCTCTGTTCATAATATCATTCCCAACCCACAAGTCATTTCGTCCACTTTACCATAGAAATTACCACATCCCCCCCCATCAAAGTCGTCTTCCAAGCATGCCTGTGAGCACATTCCCAAAGTCCATCCCTAAGGCAATGTACACAAAAATAGTGTGAGAAGGTGAATAACAAGGTTTTGATTTTCCTCTTATCGCGTCGTATTCACTTCTCGTCCTCCACGGCACTTCCAGATCCTCCCCTATCAAATTCGTCCTCCACCACACACTTGAGCAATTTCTAAAGTCCTTCTGCAAGGCAAAGTTCTTCCACAATTTCCAAAGTCCTTTCGCAAGGCACAAGAAGGTGAATATGAAGGTTCTGATTTTCCTCTAATCATGTAGTATTTTCCAATCCTTGGACAAGGTTTTCTCACATATGTTTTTTCTTTCGCGTCGTATGAGTGTAGAATCCCAACTAACTTGCAAACCAGAACAGTGCGATGGTGGAGTTTTGAGATTCATAAACACTTCAATTTGCATCATATAATTCAATAATCCAACACAGAATGAGGGTTGCATTTCAAGAGCTTTATACGTTTATATTCGCGTTGTATAGGCAAGTAGTCTATAAAGCTATTGTTTCTCAAGAAGATGTCAGGAACAGAAATGTCACACATGTCTACCTCCACATCTATAAATGGGAAAAGATTCCTTGAGCCCACAATGACAAAGGAGTCAATTGCTTCAAATGTTTCAATAGTATCTCATATGCCAATGACAAGTGAAGGTTCAAGGAAAGCTTCAAAGAAGGGAAAGGCTTCAAAGTCTCCTGTGAGTGTCCCAAGGCTTTCTCAAATTACAAATGTTACAGCCTCTGAGAAGCTTTTAGATTTTCTCATAGAAAACAATATTGACATTACTTTCTATCCAATAGCTAGGGAGATTTTCAATCCAGAGTGGGACCTTGATCAAGTTCTTAATTTCTCAAAGGACTTTTGCAAGGAAGATTTTGCAGAGTTTGAAGAGTTGGCATATCATGTTCTTTAGTTGGATTCCAAGGAGTATGTTCACACCCCTATTGGAAGGTCAGGTGCACTGAGAAGTCCTTGTTTACCAAGAAATGTGGTTATCATTCTCTTGATAGATTTTATGTAGCTGAGTTATGCTCTTTACACCCCAAAAAATGTAGGCTTATGCTTAAGTCTACTGCGTTCATTGTATTTTCCCCTGTGAAATACCCTTTAAAATCTTATGAAAAGCATAAAGAAACCTCAAAATCATCTAGTTATTGCCTTCTTAAAGATATAGTAGATAGAGTTGATGTTAAGGAGCAACTAGACACCCAGATGGAAGCATTACTTGCAAAGAACCTAGATGTTGTTGAATTCAAAGCAAAGACAGTAATTAAAGAAACCACTATAGAGGTTGATGAGCCATCTAACAGTCCTTCAAGCCTTATCATTCCATCTTTGCCTACTTTCCCAATTAAAGACAAGGAATACATATTATTGTCGGATCTCCAAATTCTTTTCAATTTGATAGAAGATTATTGCTTGGCAGTTATTGCAAAGGCATCTGTAGATGCAAAAGGCATAGTGGATGTTGAAAATGAGTCCAAGGAGGACTCACATAAATTAGATACTCAAACGTTCGATGATATGTTTATAGATGCATCAAATGCTTTTTCCCTATGTTTAAGCAAGGTTAAAGATGCTGAGAGAGAGTTACAGGCTGCTGATAAAGAGTTTGACCAATTTGAAGAGAAGCTTGGAATCTCTAATTTTGGAAGGGAGGAGTTAGAATATGTAAAGGAGGAGCTAAAACATATCAAGGACACATCAATTACCTTATGGAATGCAAGGAAACTTGAGAGTGATGAAAATCAAATGGTAATGCATTCTTTTGTTTTTGTGGAATCACATACATATTTTCATTTTTTTCATTCTGACTGTTTCTTTTATAGTTGGAGATTGCAAATGAGGATAATTTCTTGGGAAGAGCCAAAGGATCAAGAGTTGGTGTTAGTTCCCTAAAGTTTGTTGCACTTGGACATTACATATTGAGGATTGATCCCAATATTCTGTTGGTTTTGCATAGCACTTTCTCAGAGGAGGCCTCATGGCCAATTGTCTGTGTTAAAGCACTTACAAGGCTTCTTTGAATACTTAGGTTTGCAATACAATGTGCAAAAATTTACGTTTTTGGAAAAGACAATAGCCATCTGAATATTTGGTTATGGTCTCGGCTTCTCTGCCTCCAGGGCTGGATACTTCCTTGCACACTCATCTTACAAACAAAATAGATATCAAATCCATAGCTGGATACAAGAGAAGAAAGTTTTTATGTTATAGAGGAAAAATGCCCGAGGAGGAAGAGGATGTAAAGGCTCTTAAAAGCTAGCCATGTATATAAAATTTTGAAAATAGTATCGATATTTTAGATTTCATTGCATTTATTGTGTTCTTTGAAGTTGTCTTCAAAAAAACCAATTGAATAACTCTTGGAGGACATTGGTTTTTGTTTCTCCTCCTCCATGTCTAGTGCTCCAAAAGAGACACATACATGCTTGGTAGTGAGATTTCTCCATACCTTGGCTACTGTAAGTTGCTAGGGGCCCTTGCTCTTCCACAAAATAAGGCCCATGAATAAGAAGAATATGCTATGACAATCCAACAAGCAATAATTAGTTTAAATCATTAAACCTTGTTTTCAAAGCAGAAAGGTTCAAATTTATGTCCATCTTACCAAGTAGAAAGTAATATCCTTTTCTCCCCAAGCTTCCTTGATTGCTTGAACAAGATTCACAATTGAACGTTTGTACTCTTCTGAATAGTTAGTATGTTATCTTTTGTTTCCTGAGTATTTTTAAAAATGTCAAGGTGCCTCCAAACCTCCATTCATAGGAATGCAATTCGTGGTGTGCTAGCCACATTTGTTGTGATTGCACACAACTCTCTCCAACACTCCCATAATGTGTTCATTTGTTTATCAGTATGATTTCTTAGAAATCATCTAGCTTTTGCACCCCCCATAGAGACATCTGCTAAGACCTCTCTTGTTTTCCCTGAGGCTTTTGGATCCTTTCTCAAGTGAACTTGACCTCCATGAAAACCCATTTTTGACAGTAAAGCCTCACATTTATCAATGCAATCATCTGACAAAGATATTGGTTTTATTGAATATGCATAATCAAGATGCAACTAAGCAACTTATCAATTATTCTAATCTTTGCATGTAATGTACAAATATGAATGTTCCTTAGAGATATTGATAGAATAGGATCCCATGAGCCATCCATGTTTTTGAACTTACTCAAATCTATAGAGTTTCGAGTCGGGGCTCTTCTTGCTAGCCGCAAAGTACTCCATTCTTTGGATCCCCAACTCTCCATGCAATAAATACAATGATATTTTTCATTGGTCCCATTACTTACTCCAAGCATACATTTGATAGTTTTTAAGTCAGCACTCATATGCCATTCAACATTAAAACTACCAACACCATTGACTATCAGCATTTCACCTTCACTTTGAGACTTTATAATATCAGGAATACTTGTATGAGAGAATAACCATTTCAATATTTCATGAGTTTCAGTTGGTACTTGGGCCGCACTAATCCACCAAAGCTCCATCTCGGATTGTATCTTAAATTGTTGTTCTTGCCCCCTACCGATACTATAATCCAATGCCTTGTTCGTGATATAGATGCTGACTCTTTCTATCTTTTGTCCCTTTTGAATCTATGCTTCATCCAATTTTAGTGTAAACTTCAAAATACCACCACATTCTTGGGGACAGTAAATTTATACATATGGACCATTGCAATCTAGAGTCTTTGAAGATCAATCCAAATAATATTAAATGTGTTGTATTCAAAAAAGGCCTTTGTTTTATGTTTTTCAAAGGGCATGGATCCTTCTATATGAATATACCCCCAAAAACATCTAGAAACCTACGATTCATAGATGTTCTAGCAATTGAAATTGTAAGAGGCCGAGGCAAACCAAATGCACTTATTCTATGAAATTTAAGATTTGTAAACCACAATTTAGAGAGAGCACGATAACCTCTACGATGACTGATACCCATACTGTCACATGTCTCCACTATTTCATCTAGTTTAACTATTCCTTTTAAATCTTTCATTAAAATTTTCAGAGTTTGGCTTCTCAAGTCTACATTTTCAGGTGATTTAAGAATTCTTATAATGTCCTTCTTTGTCACGGTTTCTTTAATAAGCTTAATCCTTTCATCATTCTCTTGAATATTAATACCTGAAATATTAGAGATACATCTCTTTGCAAGATTTAGTCTCCTTTTCTTCACCCAACTACACAAGTCCATTATATTTTTAAGTGGTCTTTTTCTCTGTCTAAATCCTATTGGAGTTTCTTTCAAGTGCAATAATTTTTCTTGCAATGACTGATTAGAGTTTTCTAGATCATCAACCTTTTCCGTTAGCTTAGAAATAGTTTTTTGTGTCAATGTTAATGCTTCCTTCATTTCATGCATTTGTCCTGTAAATGTAAAATATGCAGAATATAACCTCATGAAATAGCCAAGCATCCCATCACAACCATCTCCAACATACCTTATGAAGTTGTGAATATTGTAAAAAGGAGGATGCTTACCTGTAGAACGGTCCGAAGGATAAATATTTCCATCCATCCATAAGTCTATATGCTTCTTTCCTTGTAATCACAACCTGTTAGCTTCATCCTTGTCCAACAATGGTCGATGGTGTATATTCGTCCAAGATGAATAGACACGATCTAACTAAAAAGTAAGTTTATACTTGTGTGGTGGGGCTAAGCTTGTATTGCTAGAAGAGGTACTGGTAAACATTTTGGTAGGGAACCCTAAAAGGGACAATAATATCACAAAGAAGGAAATAACAACCATAGGAAAGAGAGGTGCAAAAAATGAATGTCGAGGAACACAAACGAGCAGCGTCTTTTGGTGCAAAAATTCAAAAATACAAGATTTTGCAATTTCCAAGAGAACAAGACTGAAAATGTGACACTTAACGTCCACTAAAGATTGAAGATATTTAATACCCGGCCTCTTAAATGAATCATATATTCTCTCATTAATCACATCCAGGTAGCCAAATTTGGAGGTTTTTTCTTCTAAACCTCCTCTAATTAGCAACTTAATCATTTTCTTACAAGTGTCGTTTTAAAACATCATTGGCCCTAATGATGGAGCTGCAACGGAGAGTCATGAACTGTCATTGTTTTCTTCTTCTCATTATTCCATAATGCTTACTAAATTCTAATCACACATAATTGAAAAACACACTAGGTCACTAACTGTGGTTGAGTCTAATTGACTCACTTATTACAACACACATGGAGAGTGACAACTAAGACAACAATTATCTAGATAAGGTCGGCCATGTCTGTGATACTGTTCCACGAGCTTGATTATCAATAGTTCATAGTGACATGGATAATGACCAAACCAAATGTTACATAAGTGAATTAGGTTCCAAGATGGAAGCTTGGACTCATAAACACAATCTTGTGTAAGAGACTGATAATGACACTAACTGAAAGTACACAACATCATGATATTGCATTACTCATATTGAAAGTGATAGTCAAGTACAATGCTTTATAGTAGTTAGGTTGTTCCACTCTCATCACTGTGCATATGGGATTTAGGACGAGCATACATCATTTGTCATTTCTCAACACCCCCTCCCCCCCCCCCCCCCTCAAATGATGAGTTTCTACACTTGCTGGCTTTGCCCCCCCACATGATGACATGGCCCGAGAGATTGGCTCATAGGCAGCTAAGTCAAGTTCAATCTTGAAACTTTACATCTTTGGTAAGGGTTTTGTTTTACAAAGCAAATCCACTATGGGAAAACATAAGATCCACTATGGGAAAGTTAATTTCTTCAAAACAATCTGTCTTAGTTGTTGATAGTCCCGAGGCAATGATGCCTAGAGCCTTGTTGTTCATCTTTTTCCACTCCTTTGTCTTGAACTGGTCTTCTTTAGCAAACTCGTTTTCATCATCTTCCTTCTTGCTATTTGCATCATCCTCAAACAGGTCTCACAAGTCCTTCTGTAGAAGGTGGTACATGGTCTTCTCCTTCCAGGCATGAAAGCCTTCTCCATTGAACTTGGCTATTTGCTCAAGCTTTGCCATGTTGATAATCTTCAAATAACCAAAAAAAGAGTTGTAGTTCAATGTGTCAAGAGACACAAGAATATCAGTGTTAAATTGACACTAGTTGAGTATCAATAAATACTATTCTTTGAGCTTGGTGTTGGATGTTGATGCTTGATCTACTTCTTGTTTGTCGATTTCGCATGAACTTTGTGGATGACTTTTGAGCTTCCTCAAGCACTTCCAGATCTGCAGTGAACTTTAGAGAGTGTAGCTTAGTGAATTAAAACACTATTGATAGCTTCAGTGTGAGAAAAAAGAGTGAAAATGTCAAGCTTTGAAGCTTTGGCTATGGCTACACACAGAGATCACAGTTAGGGTTTCACATATTGTGACAGATAGAGACAGAATTTTGGGGAGCCCTTTCAGCCTTAGATTTCCCACTTAGGGGTATTAAAATGCCCCATGATCATCGTCAACATAGTGGACTGTAGGCACGGCACAGACTATACGAACAAGCGCAGGCGTAGATTGGGCAGTGACTAAGTTTTTTCAAAATGCCAGGACCTACATGGCACAATGCTGAGCTTTGATGTAATAAAAGGAGTGTGGGGAACAATATCTTGAAGAGAGCATGAAGAGATATGCTCTGGTTTGAGAGATCTAAGTGCTCAAATAGAGGTGGGTGCAGGCTGGTTATGGTAGACACAAGGTCAAGATGAAGGTGAAGTTGAAAAATGGAGTCATAAGCTAGGTGTGAGCTAGACAAAGATGACTAGAGATGAAGGGAGACTAGAGAAGTAGTGTATGGAGCTATGCCATGGTCAGCTGAGCTCTGATACCATGTTGAAAACACATATCTAGAGCATGACAATTATGGAGGTTGGAAGATGAAGACTAAGTTCATAGTGACATGGATAATGACCAGACCAAATGTTACACAAGTGAATTAGGTTTCAAGATGGAAGCTTGGACTCATAAACACAATCTTGTGTGAGAGATTGATAATGACACTAGATGAAAGTACACAACATCATGATATTGCATCACTCATATTGAAAGTGATAGTCAAGTACAATGCTTTATAGTAGTTGGGTTGTTCCACTCTCCTCACTATGCATATGGGATTCAGGAGATCTCTTCCTCGAGCATACATCATTTTTCATTTCTCAACAGGCTTGCCTACTACCAAAAGGGATGGAATAGTATATATGTGGTGGTGGATAGACTCACCAAGGCAGCCCATTTCATTCCAACCAAGACCCAATTTAGTGCTTCTCAAGTGGCAAGTCAATTCTTCATGGAGCAAATTTTTAGATTACATGGATTACCACAGGTGATTGTTCATGATAGAGATTGAAAGTTCATAAGTAACTTTTTCCAGGCGATCTTCATATCCATGGGCACTAAATTGGCTCCCTCTATGGTCTATCATATACAAACTAGTGGAAAATCAAGAGATACATCGACATCCCATGTAGCACTGCATAGACATAGCTTGGATGCCACAGGTAGGATGACGGCCCAAGATCATTGGCACAAGAGTATAGAGCCTAACAAAAAGTAGACAATTGGCAACTTGCTCATGGCATTGATATTAGCCCCTGCGACCCTACCTCTAGGAGAGCTGCTTAGGTAGAACCCGATGCTATGGCAAGGGTTGAAGCAGTGGGTAGAACGATATGGCAAGCTTAGATTGGCCGACTTGCTTGACCATGATGCAATAGCTCACATACCAAGCTTAACCTTGAACTCGGTGCCTAAGTATTTGCATGTAAATGCCTTTTGGAAAGACAGAGAGATGCTTGCAGTTAATGAAAGATGGGTCTGCTTTGCCTGTGCTCGGGTCATGACATTCAACGAAATTGGCATGGCTTTGCCATCAAGTGTTTCAACTCTGAATAGTCCCAACGGTATAGATGGCACAATAGCCGAACTAGTGGAAGGTTTTCACCCAGGATATTCAGCATACAAGTATGTGATCCCACACTCAGGGCATTTCAGGTCGGCTTCTCTCAATTGGCTTGCTCCCTTTCACGTCATTGAGATGAGATGTGTCTTGGGTGACCGCAAGTCCAGCATGCGATGGGTTCTTGGTTATTTCCTCCTAGACCTCTATCTCTTCCCCTGCCCAATCTCATCAATGGCACTAGTTTGAAATCCATCAAGGTGGGATTACCCTCTTTGTCATATGAGACATAAGGATTTATATATGCTTTGTCCTCATTCAACTCCTCGACGTAATGTATTAGAGCATCCCTCATTTGGTGGATGGGTCACGGTGGGTCTAGGTGGCCTAGATATCCTTGTGGGATTGATGTCCATCCTAGGGACAGTTGGCTTTGAATCATTGGGTGCTGGGAGAGCTAGTGGAGCCCCATTTCCAAAAGGTTGTGACCTATTCCCTAGGTAGTAAGGCTGGTTTTATGGCTATGAGTGTGACAATCCCCTTGGTAATTGGCAATGCATTGCATCATGACCAAACCTACCACAATTGGCACACGGTTTGGATCTAGGTTTCATGCACTCAACTGAAAGGTGGTTTTCTTTACAATGCATACATTGTAAGTGAGGCTATGATGCAGGCCTTCTCATAATCTCTTGAAGCCTAGCCAACTCAAGCTTCACGTCAGCCAACTCTTGGATTTGATCGATACTCTTTCCCTTGTCTTGGGTGCTCTGATTGAATCTTTCACTAACGGTCATAGCTCTTTCTAAGATTCTAGAGGCAATGTTGTCTTAGGCTATGGATCTTGAGCCCCTCTGCTTGAGTAGGTCATCCACTCGTATGGCTTCTTTGAAGACCCTAGCTAGCACATCCCTTTGTAGGGTTGAGTTTCTCACCAAGACCTTGTAAAGCTCTTCGCTTTGAATCCCGCTTATGAACACAGTGGAGATTGCTCATTCGCTAGGTTGCTCTGCGATTGGGATTCTCTTAAAGAGACTTTGCACATGGGTGATGTAGTCTTGTATATCCTCCTTGTTCTTTTGACTAATGTTCATCAACCTAACAATAAGGTTGCTAGAGTATCTCGCCTTAGAGAATCTCTTAATGAAGAGACTATTGAGGTTATTAAAGGCATTGCATTTGAACACAGTGGAGACTGCTCGTTTGTTAGGTTGCTCTGCGACTGGGATTCTCTTAAGAGACTTTGCACGTGGGTGACGTAGTCTTGTATATCCTCCTTATCCTTTTGACTAATGTTCATCAATCTAACAACGAGGTTGCTAGAGTATCTCGCCTTAGAGAATCTCTTAATGAAGAGACTATTGAGGTTATTAAAGTCATTGCATTTGGAATTGTCTCGACTAGTGTACCACGTCCATCCTTTCTCTCCTAGGCAAAGTCTAAAAGCTTGTGCTTGTTGAGCAAGGTCCGTGAGGCCGTTAGTCTTGGTGAGGTTGTTAGCCTTGCATACTTTCTCAAATTGCTCCACAAAGCTATACGATAGTCCTACTAGCAATGAAGTTGCCAGGGTTGCTCCACTCTATTCTGCAATCGTGTTGTCTAAGAGTCACTTGGTGAGAAGCTTTCTCAGCATAAGATCGCGGCTTCTAGTGCTCTCTCCCTCTCAGTGTTTTGTCCTACCCTATTTCAATTGGCGAGCATTAAGATGCATTGGACTTCATACATTTCTATGTCTTGTCTCAAATTTTGAGCTCATTGCTCTTGGTGATAGGCGGCTATGTTTAGCATTGCTTTCCATACTAACCTTCTCTCCTCCTCTAGATCGACTGTGATGTCCTCAATTGGTCTACCATGATGTTCCATTTTGGTTTGCAAGTCATACCGCGTCATTAGTTGCTGGATGTTGACTAGGAATTCTCCTAAGTCAAGCTCATCATTTTTTGGGTTGGTGTTGGCTCCTAACATATTATGGACTTCTTGAGCAACTAGGGCATCGATCAGATTGATCAAGCTGAGTAGAGTTGTGTCCCTAATTGTGCTCGTTACTATTGCTCCCTAAGTGGCTCGATGATTCAAGTCTCTAAGTATTTGGTGATTGGGATCCTTGGCCATTATCCAATGTCTGGGGGTCTCCTCTTACTAGTGGATTCATTCATCTTATCTTATCTTGCATGAATTCCTTGTTATTCAAAATAATCCTCAATGTTACGTGCACTTAGATGCTAGTGAGGTGCTCCTCAATGTGCGCAGTGAGAAATCAGGCTTTTAGCTTTTTTGGTGCACTCCAAGTGTTTATGTGATGAAATGTGTGAATTCAATCACAATCAATGTAGATCTCTCCCCTTAATCAATTTTAGCTAGTGCTAGCTCCTTCGTGCAAGTGGTGGCAGCTTGCAATGGTCCACTCTAGGTCCCTACTATATGCTTCAAGCGTGGTCTGAAGAGTAGTGGGTTTAGGTTGCTCATTTGGATCTTTATTGGGGCATGGTCAGTGACCACACTTGCTCCTGGAGTGTCGAGTCTCAACTCTCGTGTCAATCAGCTCTATTGCCCATTTCACTCACTTGGGGATCTACTTGGCCTCTATAAGGTCTAGTGAGGTCAAAGTTTGTCAGAATTTGATATTTGATTTTCCCGTCCAATTTACAAGTGCTTTCTCCGATTCCAAGAATCGGCTATTCGATTTTGGGTTGTCCGATTCTAGGCTGCTCAAATTTTTATCTGACTGGATGATTTGATTGTGACCAATTTTTAAAATTAGATGACTTTGAGACAATTGGATGGGCCGTTCTGGGAATTAGACGATCTGAATATGATGACGAAAATGAGCACACACTCAAAAAAAATTAGGTGTATCATGCTCGATGCTTCCTCTTAATCTATGGCAAGCTCTAGAATCAAACAACAAGGGGTTAGTAGTCAAAACAACTAACATGTAGCCTCTAAATACGCTCGGTCACACGAATCAAAGCTCTCCTTGCCTCACTAATACCTTGCAACAAACCTATCCATCTCTCTCTCTCTTAACTTTGAGTGCAAAAAATGAGCTTCCCTTTGCCCTCCCTATCTCTTAAACCCCTTATTCTTTAGTATTCCACTCCCCTTCTTCTCTCTTTCCTCTCTCAATGCATTGAAGCCTCTTTTTCTTTATGTTCTGCCATGTTTACACTGGTAAACCTACTGTTTGTTTCTCTATTTTTTTTCCTTACCTAAATGCATCCAAATCACAAGCAATTTCTTATACTAATCCAACCGTCTTATCTAAATCCAAAAAACTAGAATTACTTACTTGCAAAGGAGATCAAATACCTCTTCAACTCCCTTGCTTCTTACCTATCTCAAGAACCGGTTTGGGGCATGCAAGTACTCAAATCTTGAATTTGTTTGTCCTAGCAACAGAACCAAAATGTGAAAGCTTCTCGCTTGATAGCCAAGATCCACATATTGCTTATTGTTTTAACTATTTCAAACCAAGTGCAAAGGCTACCTCTCACATAACCGTACGTGCTCTCACACCTACGAGTGTAGTGATCTTACCTCCATACTCAATCGACTTGCCTCCTCCCACAAGCATTTTGGTAGCTTTGTGATCCAAGATGTGAGCTTAAGCAAGCTCAATCCTCAAGCTCCAAGCTCCATGCTCCATCACCACACGTGTGAGACAAGAGAGGAGAAAAGAAGAGAAGAAGAAGAAGAAGAGAGGAGAAGATGGAGAGCTTCTCCACTGCAGTTTCTTAGCCTCATACACTCCCTCTCTCAAGCACAAGCTCAAGCAAGCAAGAAGAAGAAGAAGAAGAGGAGAGCTAGTTGGCCACACACAAGAATGAGCTTCTTCATTCACTTTTTGCCTTTTATCCAAAACCCTAATCCCCTTTGGGCACCCATCCCTTTTTTACATGCTCGGCCATTTTAGTCTAGGTCCTCTTTTTCTATTTCCTCCCTATTTGCATTGTGCCTTTATCCATAAACACCTACATTTACAAATTACACAAGAGGGAGCCTAGCACTTTCTTACAAAAATTTATGGCATGCCTTTGCATTTAAAATATGCCTTTCCTCTTTTGTACTTGCCCTAAACTTTTAAGGTTGTCCTTGTGCTTTTGGCATTTTTTCCTCCTATTTCTTCAATCGGGACCACCTTTTTCCTCTTTGTCTTGTGTCGTTTTAATTTTATTTTTGCTTTCTTTGCACTAGGGTTAACAATAATCACCATAATGCTTTAAAAGCATATCAAAAGTAGCACAATGTTTCTACATTAAGCTAAATGTCCAAAGCTCCATTGCAAACTATGCTTTTAGTGCTACACGGTGTGCCCAATGCAAACTAAAATCACTCTGAAGTTTTTGAAGGATTTTGTGATATTATTTTTCGTGTATATAGTGTATCAATTTCTTTGCAACATTTATAATGGAAACCATAAGGTCATATGATGTTTGTTTTTAAAAAAATATTTAACTCTAATGATTACATTGAGATTGATGTCAGATGGTCCCATTTCAAACTATGCTTTTAACTATTACATATTATCGGGAATGCAAGTTGTAATGTATTTTGAAGTTTTTAAAAATAATTATAATTGTTTCAAATTTCTACAATTACACAAAATTGTTATCATCTACTACATTCAACTCGTGTCATACTCCAATGCTTCATATTCTTAGAGCATTAAATCTCTTCAATGCTTATTGTATATCATTGCTCCTAATGAAATGATAGGTTAGAAAAAAAATGAACTCACAAATGGGTCCTTAAAAATAATATAGTTTAAGATGTGGGCCTTTTGGATTGTCCAATAGGAAGGCTAGATGTTGACATCCATGGAGGGTGAATCTTCTATCTCCAAATCTTGGGTTTTTTATTTAAAAAATGAATATTGGGGGATTTTAAAAAAGGGATAATGAATAGTACACAAAATTTGAGTTTCTCTCACCTCGTATTTTTTTCTCTTTCTTTGGAGAATTTTTAATTTTAGTTTTTTTTCCTCTCACGAAATCAGTTTTGACCCAAAAGTTAAGGAATAGACCATTGAAAGTCTCTTCTCTCTATATTGGTGAATTTTTATCTCCATTGAAATTCCCTTGTGAGAGTAATTAGGGTTTTGAGCGTTCTGCTTACCTTTGCATTTTCTTGTCCATATAGCTCCAGATTTTGGGCAAAACACATGTGCCCATCTCTCTTTGCATTTTCTCTTCTTTGTTATTTTCAAGTGCCAAGGTTAAGGTGAATCTTTTCACCAATGTTGAAGTGCTCATCAGGCTTTCTAAGACTTCACATTTCAATCTCAATGAGACCACCACCTTTGGTTATGAAAAGATAAATGGTTCACATATGTCCTAGGTTTTGTCATCCCAAGCTTCCTTTGATATGAACTTAAAATATCTACAATATCTAGACTTGAATCATTGTGTACCAATGTTCCACACCATCCTTGTTGCCTTCCATATCTATTGCAATTAGTCTACCATGTCTTACATTTTCACCCCCAAAGGCCACTTCTATGTCCACCCCTTTTTACTTGCTCATCAAATATCCCAATCCCTATCGCTTGAATTTCTCATGACCTTCATAAACTAGTGCCCTCCTTTGCATTTTCCATGTCCTCAATAAGTGGCTTTACTGCACATACATGCCAATATATCCTCAGTATTTTTTTGATGTGAGTCAAACCATGAACATGTGCCTCATGCAACCGCACATTGACACTAAAGAAGCACATCTGACATCACAACATTCAATTCAAGTTGATACTAACATTGGCATCCTGATGAAAGTAGTGAGGATGAGGATGTGGGGAGTCATGGAAATAATGATGAAATTCATGAAAATGCCATCCCTTGGTTGAAATACTAGTACCAAAGGCACCCTAAAAAAAGCATAGTTCAAGTATAGAGACGACTAAGAAGCAAAAGAGTTCCAAATCATCATGTAGACAAAAGCTTATTGATGGTGAGTCTTCCACATATCAAGCCATTGGTCTATGGAGGATTTTAGGATGCTTGTGGATGCCAAACTTAGGTTTGCCAAAGATATGATTGAGGACCATTGTTCTATCGAGAATTTTAGGATTCTTGTGGATGCCAAACTTAGGTTTGCCAAAGAGATGATTGAGGTAAGAGAAAAGAATCAATTTCTTTCTTTGGATGAGAGATGGTGTAGTGTCAACATGATGCAAGGCTAAGAAGTTGAACAAAATCCCCTTGCAATGTCATGGGAAAATACATTTCCCAAGTATAAGATGTTTTTGTAGAGGCCAATGTTGGAGTAGGAGTAAGATGAGGAGCAAGAGTAGGGAATAATAGCAACATTGCAGTTTCAAGGGGTAGTCATTTAGTTCCAATTTGACTAGAGAATCCTAACTCCATGGCCAAGAGAAGAGGCAAGGTTGACACAAAAGCCATCAACATAAGAAAGGATTTTCAAGAAATAAGTAAGAACCTTATTGATACAATGGAATACACCCAAAAGGAGAGGGTTGAGTAGCAACAAAGGCAGGTGGAGGAAATGTTGTCCTTAAAAGCAAGGTAGATATAAGCATTCAAGAATTAGGTGCAAATGTTGTAGGATTGAATGACAAACTTTCTTTGTGTATATATTTCTCACCAACGGCCATACCTCCATAGGCAAAGAATTGCACCATGGTAGTTTCCTTTGATGTAGTGTAGTTCCTTTGATTGCAGAAGTTTCCTTTGATGTAGTCCCATGTCATTTAGATGCTTTGATAGCTTGAAAGTTAAGTGTAGATTTTTGACTTTATAGTCATTATTTAAAGTCGTGAATTTATGAATCGTTTTGTTGGTAGTAGAGTCCAATGTATAAGATGCAATCTGCAATGCTTATCACATATAGCCATGCAAACTCAAGATAATGAAACAATAAAAATTTACATAGAAATACTTTTTAAAAACTTAATGTATATGTATTGGTATGTGAAATTAATATGTGGTAGTTAGAAATGTATAAAGTTAGGGATCTATTATCTAGACAATTGAATAATGATATCATTATCTAGAGAATTGAACAATGGTATCATTATAGAAAATTAAACCTTGGTATCAATATTCAAAGGATTGAACAATGGTAGTTAGAAACATGTAGAGTAAGGGATCAATTTTCAAGATATATTTAAGCTTAGTTTGTTAAAATGTCCATGGAGCAAGAAGTATTATTGGTCTTTCCTATGTGGAATGTATAACCTTTGGTATCACTATGTAGAGACAAGCTTAAGTTCTTAGCATGTTCATAAAGACAAATAGAACATGCAAAAAGTAAAAAGTATTATTGCAATTGTCTTTGTAGAAAGCATGCACTAGGGGAAATATGGACTCCAAAAGGTCCTTGTAAGGAATGTATTGGAAAATCATAAACTTAGATTAGTCCCACAAGAGCGAGCATCATTGCATGCCTTTTCGCTTCCTTGAACCCCTGACATTCCTAGACTTCACTCTACTTTTTGTGGTGGATCCCAACTCAAAAGAAGGGATCTCTGTTTCTTTTCACTTTAAGTTGGTGGACCCCAACCTTTTTCATCCTCCAAGATGGGATCCACTACGCTTAGAAAAGTGCCATATTAGCAAGTTTAATATATGTTTGCCCCAAAATATGATTTTTTTATTTTTCATAGAAAGAAAATTCTTTATATCAAAATGTACCCAATCATATTGCAAATTGAAATATACATGTTTTATATTCTATTTTGCACCAAAAGTTCTATAGTTCCTCTAAATTAAAATTGCATTGAAAACTTATGAAATAGTGATATAGTGTAGTTACATAACCATTATATGACCCACTACTTCTCCCAAGTGCTATCAGAAATGTGTCTAACAATGTTATATGTTTATTTAAGTTTAGGATTGAGGGTTTAGGGTTTCTAAACCAATAATACATTAAGGATACTTTTTTGCATAAACACTGAGAAACTTGAAACCCTAAACCTAGGGTGGATTTTCTTTTCACCTTCTCTGCTACCACATGTTTCTTGTAATGGAGATTCACTTTGTATTTCTTCAATTCTTCTCCTAACTTAAGCACTTTATTTTCCTAGTAATATAAAACCTCTTGATATTCATTCAAAGAACCTTGTGATTGTAAGAATGATTGTTAACCCTCAGAGACAAACAAGGTGGAGAATTCAAAAAATCTAAAGCAGAAGACAAGGCCAAGGTAAAAGTGAAACAGAAGACGAAGGTGCGCTAAGAAAAATATGAAAACACGTGTAAAAAAATCCTAATTCAAGGAGAGAGGTGCACAAGAAAAAGTGCAAGTCAAGTATTTTTTAAAAGAGGGCAAGGCGCACCATGATTTATTTTAAGAGCATCGGGTTCTCACCCGTGCAAATTGTAAAGGTAGATGGGCGGTAGGAAGGAAGCTAGGAAGATAGGAGGACAATGGGAAAAAGGGCCTAGGCACGGCTGACCTTGTAAAAAACCTAGATAAGGGGATGACCGCCCAAAAGGTATTTAATGTTTTATATATAAAGTTGAAAAGTGAATAAGAAGCTTATTCTTTTGTGTGGCCAAAAGTAGCTATCCTCTTCTTCTTCTTCTTCTTGCTTATTTGAGCTTGTGCTTGAGAGAGGGAGTGTGAGAGTGAGAGAGTGAGTGTGTGAGGATGAGGGACCATGGTGGAGAATCTCTCCATCTTCTCCTCTCTTCTTCTCTTCTCTTGCTCGCGACAATGGAGCTTGGAGTGTGGAGCTTGAGGATCGAACTCACTTGAAGCTTGCACTTGGATTATGGAGCTCCTGGAGTGCTCATGAGAGGAGACAACTTGATCGGGCATGGAGGTAAGCTCACTATACTCGTAGAGAGAGATAGCACGTTGGCTATGTGAGAGATAGCCATTAGTGCTCGACTTGAAACACTTAAACAATAAGTAGTCCATGGGTCTTGGTGGTTGAGCGAGAGCTCCCATTACAATTTGGTTATGTTGTCGGGACCAACAAATTCAAGGCTTCAGTGCTTGTGCATTCCGAATTGAGCATTGAAGTAGAGTTTTTCCTTGAACCGGTGCTTGAATTAGATAGGTAGGAAGCGAGGAAGTTTGAAGAGGTATTCGATCTCCTTAGCAAGTAAGTTTTTGATTTTTTGGATTTGGAAAAGTAGGTTGGAGTAGTGTAGGTGTTTTCTTTGTGATTTGGATGCATTTGGGTAGAAAAAACAAAGAAAAAAAGAGACAAACAAGCATTAGGGTTTTTGCTGTCATAACAGGGAAAGAGGATTTGATTTGTTTGCCGATTTACATTTTGGAGTTTATTTGCTATTCAAGGTATATACAATTCTTTCCCTCTATCCATAGCTTTGATCTAGAGGTGCATGCGATATGGTGTAACCTAAATCATGTGATTCGAGCAATTTATTATTGCGTCTGTCAAAATCGTGCCGCATTTGGTCCATTCGAGTGACGGCAATTTTGGGCGGAGTCCTAGAATCGGCCCTCAGCCCTCCTATATTTGGCCATTCGACCCACCACTACTCGGACCTCCATCGCTCGGAACACTTGATTCAGGCCTCAGCCCATCCAAATGAACCCGTCCGAATCGACCATTTCGACCAACATGGCATTTGGCCTACCTGACTCAGCCCTCGGCCATTCGGTCCGAACCCATTTGAACAAACCACTCAATCCTCGGCCTGGATGATTCGGCCCACTATCGTCAGCCATTCGACCCTCGGATAACCACATTTGGACTAGTCAAATTTGACATTTGGGGACCAATTGCATTCGGCCCTCGGCCATTCGAATGGGCCGAATCGGACATTTGGCCCATGCAATTCAGACCTATTGGGCCAAATTTAGCTTTTTTCAAATGTTTAACTTGTAGACTCTGAAATCGACCCAGAGACTATATAGAGCCGAGAGCACATCATAGATCCATCATTGGGCCGAAATCTAGAGCAAGTAGTTCAAAACTTGGCTATGAACAGTCCTTCAAATCGTGCATGGTATTTAGTGTAACGGCCCTGTGGGCTAGGGAGGACTCTCCCCTCCCCCCCCCCCCCCCCCCCTGCAAAGGGGACTCTGCCCCCTCCATAGCTCCGCCAAGTAGGCTGGAGAGAAAATGACGTCGTGGCAGGTCCGCCAAATGAGATCCTAGTGTAGTAATGGCTCTATACAAGCATAGATTCTCACTTGCAAAACAACAACCAAAAGCCCGCACCTGTAAACAGAGACCTAGAACTTCAATGGGCCAATATAGCCAACAAGGGCAAAAAATCCACACCACAAAAACATGTATATGTTGCGTTCGAATTGCATCTAGTCAATGCAGAATGCAATAACATCAAGCTATAACTGCAAGGATGACTAGACATGACAATCCTGATGATAGATACACCTTGAACGGCACTACACAAATGACCCAAGACATCAGTAGAGAATCCACATTTGGTTGTGCAGCTAGGGACTCAGAGGCATGTATTAGAAGTCTTGAACTTTATAGGCCAAGACCCGGAAGATGAACACATAGTACCACCTGCTTATCTTAGGGTCAAACTCACCACAAAAAGAGAGCACTGTGTCGATGCTCTCATCAATGAAGGAGCTGATTTTTATATCTTGACCTACAAAGCATGGATCCTACTAGGCCAACGAGAGCTCACACCGGCTAATGCTATTCTTAGTCCTTACGGGGGACACCCACAAGCACTTATAGGGAAGTGCAAAATCCTTGTAACTATTAAAACTGAAAGCTTGCCTATCCTATTCCATTAAAATTGAAAGCTTTCCTATCCAAATAGTGCTAATTGCGGAAAGGAAAATCTGCTAGGAAGAGCCTTCAAAAGGGCAACAAAGTGTGAGGCGATTATGTAGCACAGAGGATACACTTGACACTACTGGGTGTGAGGATAATCACAACCTTTAGTAAGGGTGACCTCATCAAACCTGGAGGGAAAGACAATGAATATTCTAACATACCAGACAAGCTTAGTAACGAGAGCAAGGACTTATTGAAAGAGTTGATACAAGCACACGTTGAATAAAGAGAACCAACGAGTGAGGCCATGCTTGAAACAAGAAGGTTAGGAGACAATGCCAAGGATAGACTTTGGACTTAAAAATATCATAGAAGACCACAAAAGAAACCCAAGCCTTATAGACGAAGGTATCGATAGAGAGCCAGCACAATGCTGCATTACATATCCAACACGTTGCTACGTGCTTAAGGGTATTACATAGGTAGCCGATGGATTTGGATACCAAAGCCTCCTGCTAAACCACTTCTATCAGTTGAAGCCTGAAGGCCAGATCATATCAAAAGCAAAGAACCGTAGGAAAAAATCTAAACAAAAATCCAAGTCTCGAGTCAACAACATTGGAGTGACCGAGCCCCTCACGATTGAAATCAAGAAACCAAACATGATTATTTGAAGAAAGGTAGATCCTCAACCTAGCATGATTAACAAGTGGATGTCAAATAAATCCGTCGACTATGCACAAAGATCACTAGTGCCTGAGGAGTCTTTGACTTCCCAAGAGGATAATGAGCACCATGGACACAATGTTGGTCATAATAAGACTGATTGCTCAACAAAGTAAATGGCAGAATCTTCTAATAGCCGCGAGCAAATCTTTCAACCATTGCCAACTCCACCTAGGAGTCCCAAATCTCCTACATCCTCTTTCCCTAAATGGATAGAGGAAGCACAATAGTAGTCGTCAAGTGCATCTGTTCAATCCCAATCTCTATCTCCAGTGAGCTTCCAAATTTCCAAGATGCGGGACATGACACCACCCCTAATTCTCAACCTAAAGATATGCCTATGCAATCCACTGTGACTAGCTCAACTGCTGCACAAGTGAATGTGCAAAGGGCAACAAAAGACACGACCACTTCTAACTAGCCGCTACTACTTCCAATCAGGAATCACATCAATCATAGCCTTTGGCCTAACGATGCCCCTTGCAGAACATGTCCTTAGCAATTCACTTGTGGAAGAGGTGTCGCAACCAACATCCTTGACATCTCCAACACTTTCAAAGCACCTAAACCCTAGGCTTCAAGAAAAATTTCTCAAAGATTTAGCTAAGGAGATGGTGCATCTGATCAATGAACCAAAGATGAAGTGCCTGATGAAGCTTGATCACAAGCTGATAGCCATCACACATGTATATGTCCATGTGGACATTGGAAGACCAACACGAAAGCACACAAAGCTCATAGCCGAACCCTTGGGTAACAACATGTTTGCTCCTCCTATGTAGTTGTTACTGCGGAAGTCATAAAGGACATCCTAAAGGCCACAGCTAGAGAATTGCACTTAATACCCTCACTCTGTACTGCTCAATGTGAGACAAACAAGGAAAAGCTTGAAGCAATCAAATGAAAAAGAAAAGGAAAAGGTAACTTTGTGCAGAAAGGGTACTCCAACCAAATTTTGGTAGCCAAAATTGGCCACCGACTAATGACACTCGCTGAGCAAAGGAAAGCCCTTTGGATATCAATAAATGATCCCACGTACATTGCCCTCACCTCATTACAAGTGTTGGAAATGGTCCATGAGGTCTAGCTTTCTACCACTATCCAAAAACATCCCTTGTATGATAAATTGCTTCTAGAACACATGGTTAGCAGGCTAGGAGTAGGGAGTGCGATACTTGATGTTAGCACATATGTCTTCTATCTCACTCAAGACCTTGCAATCCTAGATCTCTATGATGTCCATCAATACAACCTTAACTTCTTCAACTGGTTTTGTCCAAGCCTATATGATAGGAACCCTTAACCGTCTCTTGGTTCTATACTACAGTCACCCAAACTTCCAGATCAAGAGAAAAACAGCTCTAAACACAACACTCCCTTTGATAAGAAGCGATGGAGGCATGTTCCAATGGGTAAGAACAAGAGTCTAGAGCAAACACCCAACCAGGAGTAACTACCAATGCAATTGGATGAGGGGCTAAATGGAGGGGAACTAGTTGAAGAGCTAGAATCTCCAAAAAGAGAGGTAGTTGTACCCTCACAACCTAGCGAGATTGTTCAACAGGTTATGGCTATCTCCCATAAGGACATGCCAGAAAAAGAGAATGCTAAGGCCCAACCAAGCACATCAATGACTAACCTAGTTTAGGGTCATGAGTCTTTAAAGGATACACCTCGATTACCCAAGAAAAAGAGGAGAAAACAATAAAAATAACGACAGTTGCAAGTGGCTGTAGATGCCAGGAAGATTTAGACCAAGAGTGTTGAAGAGCTGAGGAATAAAGCATCGAGTCCACCCATGAATGTACCCATTGCCATCTCTCCTAACAACGGTGAAAGCTCAGACACATCCGCTCATTTTGATAAATCAAAGCAACCATTACCATCAATGGTTGCTTGCAATGCTCAATCCACCGACAACAGAACTTACATTGACCAATCAAGAGTGGATACAATACTATCACAACACGTTGACAAAACTAAACTAGTCATATCCGAGGAGAACCATGACAACATAGCAGCAAAACCTCAAGAGAAACATGAAAACCTCAAGAACACAAGCAATCCTAACATTGACCAATCTTGCTCATCTAGGCATGAGCCCCTAACTATGGTAAAGCCTATGGAAACTCCTAGAACCTTGTATGAGATGGCAACTGAGCAAGCCCTCATCAAACATAAAAGTGTCACAGAGTGCTTGACCGAGTTGGATGTTAAACTCAAATTATTCACACGTGTATACGTCCTTGCGAACATGGGCACATTCCCTAGGGAGCATCTTGAGGAATATTTGACATATCCACTATCCTAGGAAGAGCAATAATATCTTAACGAGCACTATGATAAGCTCCTACATGAAAGCATGAAACTCATCTCTGATGAGGAGGTCGACAAACTACGCTTAACTGTGGCATTCAATGAAGTGCTTTGCCAACCAATTCTCTTAGAGATAGAGTAGCTAAAGTGACAATCGGAGGGTCAAAGTCAATTTGAAAAATGTTGGTTTGAAAACTGCGCTACAATGGCCAAACCTGGAGCCCAGATTATGACAAATCAGTCTCAGAGGAGTGACTGGCCCAATGGCGTCAGGTCTCGAAGAGACCTGGCCTATGGCGGTCTCAGAGGAGCGACTGGCCCAATGGTGGGGTCTAGAAGAGACCTGACCTATGTGGCCCCAACGTCCTTTCGAGTATTGATTACCATTTGGAGTATGGACTTAATTGGGACTAGCCAATAGAACTCTCTGATTGATAAAATTCTCATTGAGGAGGAGCTACATGTTGCCAATAGACTTGGACAAGGCACCATACTACTCGATGTTGCAAAATATCTGTTGTTACTAAGTAGGCTGTCACGATTATTGGATACGTATGCCACACTCCAATACAATCCCGAGTTCTACAATTGGTTTTTATCCTCACGAAATGACATGGATTCATAAATGTGTACATAAATAAATAATGTGTTTTGTGACTATGTATAAATAATACCAAAAGAAGCAAAGCTAGCACACACACAAGCAATGATAATCAAGCGCGGGTGATATGCATCGAAGTCAACACTATGGGATTCAAATAAGGGATGTCTTTTTGAGCTACACCTGTTCATTATGGTTGAAGCATATGACTTGCATGTACTCTCATGAGTTGCTAAGTGAATGTAGGATGACACAAGTCTCTCTAGTACGAAAGCATTGAATGTCTAAGTCACCACAAGACCATCAACCCCACAAGAACCATTGTGGAGAAAGTGACAGAATTACCAAGAAACAAAGAGCTGTGACGAAATCCCCATTGGAAGAGAAAATCACCCTGCAAAAAGCACACATTGCATTTGAGCATGGCCCAAAGCATAGTCATTGGCTACTCTCCCTTTCTTGGCCAAAACTCTACATCCAACTCACTCCAATTGCTACCTCAATCATTCCGATGGCTTACATGGTACAAAGAAGAACTCGAGATGGTAGGCCAACTTCCGTTCTCAGAGGAAGAGAAGAACAAGTACCGATTGGCTACTAAAACACAAGTCTACAACCAACCAAAGTACCGCATCATCAGCAATTTGAGAGAGCTAGTGAATAAGAAAGGCATGATGAGACAAATAGTCAACCAATACAATCTCCACAGATACATGGAGAAGGTTGGCCAAAAAATCGACCATAGTAGATGCATAGAATTCCTAACAACTTTCAATGAAATAAGGAACATTAACACAATGGCCATCAATCACCTCACCATTCACCTGTAGGTTAAAATGTCCCACATCCTCTTCACAAGCCAGAGATGTAATGCTCTCAGGAAAAAAATAGGTGTACCATTTCTGGAGAGTCTTGCAACCAATGCCGTAGATGAGGAAAATTGAAACGCCTATGTTTGGAAGACAATACAAGCATCGGCAAAGGTACTAGCCATAGCACCAAGGGTGGTAGAAAATGAGTCTTCAGTTACTATAGCAAAGTCCGAGAGGAAACAACCTGCCTCCAAGGCTTTGACTGTAGGCTTTGGAGGAGTGCTAACTTCCATCATTCAGGAAACTCTGGGGGAGGCAAAAAGAGAAGTAGTAGAGAAGAACCCAAAGCCATTACCAATTTAAGAGGAGTATCACTCTCCCACCCCAAGCCCAACCATTTCACTTTCAGCAGCAAGAGAACAGGGGGGAGACAAAGTCCACAAGGAATAGCATGACAATACGGAAAGAGTTACTTAATAAAAAGGAGAATGACCAACCATCTCAACAACGATAGAGCAAGAGGACAATTCGTGAGTAGCAAGGCTAAAAAATTGTCAAGTCAAGGGGAGAGGATAAGATCACACTCTCAAAATCCCCCTAAGAAGAACTCAATCCACCTCCAAAGAAAATAGAGAGTTGCAAAGGGTGGAGGAGGAATCGAAGAGACTAGAAGAAGAGTGCACGACAATGCCAGAAGAGGAGGAAGAACGACTAAGGCAAAAGAGAGGAGGAGATTTCTCTAACGAAGATGGAATCAAAGATTTAGCCTACAAGCTGGCACATCGTTGCAACATGGACTCCATGCCACAACACCTAAGCCTAACACTGGCTTAGGAGTAGAGGAGTAACATGCTCCCCTAATCTCAAATGGCTAAATCTCACAGAAACTCTCCTTGATAGGGCATAGGGAGCCAAAACAGCCAATGCAACCACCTCAACATGAGCCACTAGAGCTGGTCCCAAAAGAAGGGCGTGACTCTAAATCAGATCAACGAAAGAAAAAACGAGTGTAGGAACCAAGTCCCTCTTCGTGGACACAACAAGTACTGTTAAAAGAGAAAAGGGCTTCATACCAAGCCATGCATTCATTGGTAAATCTCTTAGACCCCCTCAAAATGTTACTATAGAACATCAGGATGATGTCTAGCGTACCCCCTCCCAATGCATCTCCAAAACCAAAAGAAAAGAGAAAGAAAAAGAAAAGAGAAAACAAACAAAAGACCCACACAAAGAAAAAGGAAAGGAACAATGAGCTTTTCCACGAATATTAGAGTGCCACAAACATTGCACCTAGGGGTCCTCAAGTTAGGCATGTTCAATGGCCTTGGTCACAACGGGCTCCATGCCTAACCCTCTAGCCCTTCTTGTCCTCCCACTTCACACTTAGGGTACATCAAGGGCAGGACACACCTAGGGAGTTTTTGCTTAGTTATGGTTAGATATGTCTTCCTAATAAGTGACACCCACAGCACCTCCCCTGTATACAAACTGGGTTCTCAAGTGTGGGACAACATCACAGGCTTCCCTAACCCAACTCCTAGTTTCACTAGCACGGACACCATGCAACATTCCACTTGATCAAATCTAATCTTGACCTCTACAATCTAATCTCGACGTCAATGAGCTCAATTATGCTACATCGTGTTGTCAAAATCACAATTGATGTCCTTCAAAGTGTACTTCTCCTTAACATCGATAATTTTTTCCACCCAATTGAATCCTCCCTTCATCCACACATTGCTACGAGGGAACCACAATCTATCAACTACATAAGGGCTTGTAATCCACAAACCTTCTAGGGTTTTGACAATTCGCTGAGATATGACCCTTTTCTCCACATCTGTAACATTCCACCTTTGATCTGTGACCACCGCTAGTAGACTCGTCCTCTGTAACTTTGAGAGGGAAACCTCCTTGGACCAAAATTAGAACCAAACTCCCTAGGCTTTGGTCCAATGTCATGCGTTGTCATTTTGGATTTCACCAAGTTAAATCTTGCACGGCGGCGACTCTGGCGATAGCAGCCATCTCCTTCCGCTCCGCTACATGTCTCGCCACTACCGCACCCTCCTTGGCCCTCCTCTCCTCCTTCCCCCACCCACCCCTACTAAGCCCCCCATTCCCCCCTTTTTCCCCCACCCCTACTAAGCCCCCCTTCCCCCCCATCACACACACCCTCTCCACACCCCCTTACTAAGCCCCCTTTCCCCCCATAAACCCACCTCCCCCTAAGCCCCTCTTCCCACCTTTCCACCCTTGCACCCCGCATAACCCCCCTCTTTTCCCTAGCCTCCTTTCCCACTCTCCCCCCTAACCCGATGCCCATCCGGTACTCAATCCCCCTTTGCCTCACACGTGGTTAAGGAGGCCGTGTGCACATGGGAGTCGTGTTGTGTCTGAGAGTTCCTTGTACATGTTCACGCACAGGGACACACGCCCGATCTTGTTCGTGTGGTGGTGCATGCCCGTCCCTTCATACGCAAACCCGTGTACCTCCTTTTTTATATTTCAAAAACTCGAGAAAACACCTAGAAACACTTAAAAACATTTAAAAAATTCATCAAAATTTATATAAATCAAATTAAAAGCCCAAAAATAATTAAAATTTTCTTTGAAAAATTGGAAAGATTTTTGGACTATTTTCCTAGTCTTAATTGCAAAAAATTAATTGCAAAAAAGTAAGAATATTCAAAATTATTTTAAATTCATTAAAAATAAAAAATAATTTAAAAAAGTTTAAAAAATCTCACAAACTCATTTGAATATTTTTGCCATATTCCATTCGTTGAAAATGATGTACCCAATGAACAAATTTTATTTTAAGGCCAAAATGCTACAATTTTTATCTACATTCATCGAAATTTTATTTTACATTCTAAAAATAAGCTCAAAAAATGCTGAAAAATAGAAACACATTGTTGAAGCCTAATGGTTCAATTCTCAATCGTGATTGGTTATAGAAAGTTTGTTATTAAATTTATTTTTTTAAAATTATAATAAACCAAATAAAATAAAAATAAACGAAAAAAAATACATAAATAATAATAATAATAATAATAATCACAACACAAACATTAATCACAACTGACCAAACTCAATAGGACCACATTAATCTTGTCTTGATATTTGTTTAAAAATAAGATATCTCATTTTTTTTTCAGTTTAGTGACTTTTGCTTTTTTGTTGGACTCATTGCATCTTGAGACTAATCTGTGCACCCTCAATTTCTTACATACACACCCTTGCCAGGTATTTATTTTTTATATTTCTTATTTTATTTATTTTTTATCAACCCATAACCACGGTCAATTATTAAAATGAACTTTAATCACCCACTTTTTCACGCATGCTCGCATTAAACACACATTTTCTTACTAAAATAAAATAAACTAATCGTTCACTTAGCACACTTTGTGTGCTACAGACATATTTAAGTTTATTTAAAAATGAACTCGTCATCATAAGTGTATGCATTACACAAAAATTGCTAAACACATAAATTTTAATCGATGAATTTGCATTTAAAGACCTTAGAACACAATATTAGTGAGTTTGGAAATCTCCCCATTCCCATTGTTTGAATACTAAAAAGGTGACACCTTGATAATATGTCCATAAGTTTCTCAAAACCATATGATGTGACCTATCATTGGAAAGCGCTTGAAAATGGAATCTATTGAGCTATAGAGCGCTCGATTTGGAGTTATAGTGTTTAAGTTGTGACAAATCCAAAGATTTGACCACGTGTCCCAAACTTATGGGAAATTTCCATATTCCCTAATATGTTGTTTTAGTCTGGATATCAGAGTTTGTGTTTTGTTTAAAGCACCGCTTCACCCTAATAATTTGTAATTAACATTTTCAGAAGGAACTGTTGTTTTCTTAAGGTTTAACAACTAATAAGTTTTCACCCATTTTTAAATACTTTTTTAAAATAAACCATTCATTAAAACTAATTCTCATCGCTGCACTTATTCTCCTTTTCAATAAATGCACTTCGTGGGATGGGCATGTATAGTCTTTCGAGTTGTAATTGCTTATTGAATTTCTGGTTATGTTATGAGTGGGTTGTTGTTGTATTATGGTTTGGTTTCTATGACACGATTACGGGTATGATCTGTAGTTTTCTTTTTTGCCAGATACAAGGATTGTGAATGTTTGTATGTCTTGCATTGTATGAAGCTTTCGGTTGCATATGTGTAGAGGTAATGTTGAATTTTTTCTAGGATGTGGATTGCTTGGGATGGTCAATCGATTAGTCACGCCTGCGTGTGTTTATTATGGTCGATCTCTTATTTATGGTTATTCTGTTATTTTACAAGCATTCATTGTGATTATTTATGTGTGTGGTGTGTGTGTAATCTATCTGAATGGTGTCTCAAGCTCCTCCTCCAGTTTAGTATGTCCCCTTTGCATCTCACGATTATTCTTTATTATTGGATTCCAAACTTATTGGTAAAGTAGGCTTAGCTAAGTTCATCGCACTCTCATTTTAAGCCACTCGTTTTAAGCATTTCCTCTGAACTACCATAAGAGGGATAGAATCAAGATACTCAATGACGACATCAGAGTGTTTAGTAGGAGGAGGAGCTTCTGGTGGATCAACTATCAAGGTAGGAACTTCCTTTGAAGGGGCAGCATATGCGAAAAAGACAAAAAGGTAGGAACCAAATGTAACATTAGTTCCATTACCCCTTGTGGCTATGACAAAGTGTTGATCCATTTTTTAAAAAAGGTAGGAGCTCCAATCAATCGTTATACCTTTCAACACCATTCTGGAAGCTGTTAACAACTTCTTTGAAAGGTAATTAGAGGGTATCGTGGCAGGCATAAACCTGTCCTGAAGGAACTAGCATAGATGCTTCCACACAGGATTGGAGATCATGGAGACACTGATGCCAGAAGTAGTAAGAACCTTCTTGGGATCCAACATATCCTGTGTCTGCTTATGCAACAATTTAAGGATATCCTCATTTGAAAACAGTTGTCTATAGCAGTAGGGAAAGAGTCTCCTCAATAGGGTAAAGATAGAGCCTTGCCCAAACTTTTAGGCGTCAATTGAACAACTGTTCCTCTGATAGGACTAGACCTCTTACTATAAGCGGCTAGAAACTGATCACAAGTATCAATATTCTCTAGGATGAGTGGTAATGAGAGTGCGATGAACTTGGCCAAGCCTGCTTTGCCAATAAGTTTGAACTCCAACAATAAAGCATAATCGTGAGATACCAAGGGGACGTACTAAACTGGAGGAGAAGCTTGAGGTGCCATTCAGTTTAATTACACACACACCACACACATAGACAATCACAATGAATGCCTGGCAAGGGTGTGTATGCAAGAAACAGAGGGTGCACAGATTAGTCCCAAGATGCAATTAGTCCAACAGAGGGCTCACGGATTAGTCCCAAGATGCAATGAGTCCAACAAAAAAGCAAAAGCTAGCGTGTTGCGTGTGAATGGACTAGCATGCAGCACCGCACGGACAAGACTGGATGCGCATCCTTGCACGTAAACACATACAAGGAATTCTTGGATACGGCACGATGACTCCCATCCACGCACGACCTCCTGCGAACACCCTTAACCACATATGGGGCAAAGGGGGGCTGAGTACGAGATGGGCAGCGAGTTAGGGAGGAGAGTGGAAAAGGGGGCTAGGGAAAAGAGGGGGTTTCTGCGGGGTTTAATGGTGGAACGATGGGAAGGGAGGACTTAGGGGGAGGTGGGTTGATAAGGGGGAAGGGGGCTTAGTAAGGGGGTGTGGAGAGGGTGGCTGTGATGGGGGGGAAGGGGGGCTTAGTAGGGGTGGGGGGAATGGGGGCTTAGGAGGGGGGTGGGGGAAGGAGGAGAGGAGGAGAAAGAAGAAGAAGAAGAAGAAAAGCAAGAAGCGGGAGGAGGAGCAGCAGAGCAGAAGAAGGGGGAGGAGGAGGAGGAGGAAGAAGAAGAAGAAAAGAGAAGAAGGAGGAGATGGAAGAGAAAGAAGGAAAGAGAGAAGGAGAGCAGGAGTAGGGAGAGAGGGGAGAGAGAGGGAGGGGTCGGGGTCGGGGAGAGAGAAGAAGAAAGAAATAAAGAGAAAGAAGAGGAGAGAGAAGAGGGAGGAAGGAGAGGGGGGAGGAGGGAATCGTTGGGGAGGGAGGAATTTAAAAAATTTAAGTAATTTTTTATAAAAAGAAGATAAATAATAATAATAATGAGAAAAAGAAAACAATGGAGCCTCCCCTTGTCCCACGAATAGGTGCGCGGCGGCAGGGGGAAAAAAATTTTGTAGTGGCGGGACCCGTAGATGATGGGGACACCGGCACAGGGGCGAATGCTGTGACGGATGTATCAGAGGATGGGTTAATTAAAAAATGTGGATGGGCACGTGCAACACAGGAGGCGCATACACATAAAAACACGAAAAAATGAATAAAATCCAAACCGTGTATCAGAATGAAATGCCGTAAAAACAAAGAAATGTGTTGGAAGGTAGGGGAAGACGATGGAAAAATGCAATAGGGGGTCCGGGGAGAATGTAGGGCATTCACATGGGAAAAAGACAAAAATCGAGCTCCAAAATACATATGAGGATTAATATTAAAAAATCCACTCACTAAAACACATGGAAAAAAGAAAGAAAAATGTGAAAGAGAACGTCCTGACAAAACTATCATGTCAAAACATGGTTCTGACTAAGATAGGATGCGTTCACATGGGAAAACCCCAAAAAATAGACTAAAAAATGGACTCGAAAGTTAATACAGAAAGAGCCAAGTACTGAAATGAAGGGAAGTAAAAAGGAAAAATGTTTGGGGGAAGGGGATTCACAAGGCGATCACATCAAAACTCATGTTGGGGGGAATGAAGAGGGGTTCACATGCAAAAAATACAAAAAAGACGCTCGAAAACACATTGAAAAATTAATAACTAAAAATCCAGGGAAAAAAATAGGGTGGAGAAAAAAGGAAATATGTGGGGAAAGGTTGCTTAGACACAATATCAAATTGAACTAGAATTCCGGTGAAAATAGGGCATGCTCACATGAAAAAATGTAAAAAATACGCACGAAAATGTCCCAAAAACCTGTAAAAACTAATAACTGATGAGTCGTACATCGGAATGATAGGATGTAAAAAGAAAAAATATCATATGGAAGGTGCAGGTCATGGCTGTTAAGTCAGATTGTTGTTCTGAAGCAAAATGGATGTGTTCACATGGAGACACGTCCAATTGACGGAAAATAGTTCAAAAATTAATAACTCAAGAATTGTCTTGCAAAATAGGGGTTGGTATAAAGGAAAAATTGTCAGTTCAAAGGGAACAACAAGGCTGAATTGGATTTGGGTTTTGGTGAACATAGGGTGCATTCACATGAAAAAACTTCAAAACAAGGGATAAAGGAAAAGAGAGAAAAAACGGTTCTAGGAGTGGAGTGAAAGTGAAAGGGTGGGTGGAGCACGGACACCATCAGAGTAAAAGAAAGTCACGGCATAGGTGCATGATCACTTTGAGGCATATATAGGAGGTATGCATCATAGACGTGCAGGGACGCATCCCCACACTTAAAACCTTAACGGACAGGGTTAGATGCATGAACACAACCAAGGACTCGTCAACCAACTAGACTCTAGTATCCCCACACTTAACACATAACATACACTTGCAATCATAAGGATAGGGTTAGAAAAACTTGGCCCGTTTTTCATATGGTCGAAGGAATCGTCATTGTTACAAAGGGTTGGAGTCGGCCTGTAGGAGGTACCACGGCTCACTCCAGCATTTAGTTAGCATGGCAGGAACCATGCAGAAGCACCCAGGGAGGCAGCTGATTGATAATGTTCGTCGGGGTAGTTGTCATTGTTGAAGGATAGTCACTGAGCTCACAAGAACTCAGATGAGATGAGAGAGCAACCACTCGCCCCATAACTTCCATTACTCAAGGTAATATTAAAGGAAACCTAGATCTCACACCTAGTTGAGGAATCGACAAGGGGATGGTACAAAGGGAGTATGCCAGGGTGCACAGTTGATGGTGCATTAGTGCGCCAAACCCCGTCTGGCATAGGTGCAAGCAGGAAAGCTAGGGAGCCTTGTTGTGCAGTGTACATAACAAGATGACATGTCCTGTGATGATGGCAGAGACCCATCCCATGGGTGCATAGGGAAAGGAAAACATACCTTGCGCCAAGTGTCGTAACATCCCTCAGTCTCACCTCTCAATGAGTGATTTAGAAAACACCAATCATACGCAACTCCCCCTCTATCTCACTCTTTGTTGATAGATATATGAGAGGGCAACCCATTCCTAAAACCCATTGATGTTATCCTCACAGTCACGTGTGTAGAGGTTGTATGCCTTATGTGCGTTTGATGGTGCAACTATGCATCTTGCCTTATGCTGGCATACATTGCAAGAAGGGAAGGCCAATGAGCCTTATAGTGCAGTGCACAGGAATAGATTATGCTTTGTGCATTGAGAGGCCCAACCCGTGTGTGCAACACTCCATTCACACATCACACCTCTCTGTTAAATGTAAAGGGCAAGGACTTGTCATTCAACCCACCCTCTGTCTCCCACTCTGCTGATAAATACAGAGGATAGCCCATACTAACAACTTATCCTATTAGGATGAAAGCTCACATCACTCAATTGTTTGTCGATGAAGATCGCTTTTATTATTGTTATCATGGTGTTGAAGATGAGGCGTACCCAGGGAAACAGCCAACACATCAGGTACTTCGATTGGGTTGGAAAAGAGATCGTCTGTTGAAGGGGTCAGATGAACTAATGAAGTTACAGACATAGTGGAAGAAGGGAGGTGGCTTGAAATTATATGTGAAGAAGGTATGCTGGTGAGTTAGCTATCCTGAATTGTGGGGTATTTACCACCTTTGCTTGGAATGAGGGCTGCTATGACAGGGAATTGCTTCCTTTTCTCCCATAGTAGTTTGTTTTTGTTTTTTTTGCTTTTGTTTTTGTTATTTTTGTTATTTTTTAAATAGTAATCAAGAGAATGGTAGAATTACCATGTGTCAAAACCATCCTCGCCACCGCTATTGGATCAGACGAAAACTACATCACTTTGTAAGCATAGGTTCCCCATTCTATTGTGAAGGTTGTTTTGGATTAGTCCTCTTTTGCAATTTGGACTTGGTTGTATCGGCTCATGGCCTGCCATTGTGTCCAATAGTTAGTCTGTGAAAGGGATAGGGACATGATCCTTCTTCGTCTTGGAGTTCAGCTTTCAAAAGTCCATACATATTTGAAGTTTTCTATTCTTCTTGGGTATGACCACAATGGACTAAACCCATTCACTCCTAGCCACAGGATAATGAACTCAGCTTCAAGGAACTTCATTAATTCAGCCTTCACCAGAGTAGAATAATTGGGATTCCTGCATCTCAGTCCTTGCCTCACAGGTTTGGCATCAGGCTCTAGATCAATGTGGTGTTGGCATACTGTGGGATCAATCCCCTTTAGATCTTTATACGACCATGCAAATACGTCTAAGTTCTTCATTAGTAGGTATCGCAAGACCAATAGTTCTTCTTTTGAAAGATTTAGACCCACTTTCAAGTGACATTGAATACCATCAGCATCCAAGAATGCCAATTTCCTTTCACCTTCCACTTCATGGATAAATGTCTCATAGATTGTTTTTGAGTAAAGATTTGACTCCTTCAAGGGAGTAGTCTCATCTTCTGATGATTCACCAGAACTACTGTTGTCTTTTAATGGAGGCTTAGCTCATTCTTTGGGAGGCTAAAAGGTTATCATTGAGGTTTGGAGTTTGGGTTGGGGATGAGTTACTTCTTTGCTTGAGAATTCATCTTTTGAAGATGGATCTAAGAACGTCACATAACAGGAACTGCGTGTGTTCTATTTAAACTATAGGACTGGGGGTTGTTGACAAGGTGCATCATCATCATCTTCTTTAAGGAAGGGTAACTTTGGACGACAAGAGCCACTACTAAAGGAAGGCCTATTCTTCTTAATCCATTTCTTATAGAGGCTTTGTGTATGACATGATTCATGGATCAGTCCAAAGGGTATCACAATAATTTTGTCAAACAGAAAGGGATCTTCCGCTTTTAAGGCTTCAGGACCATCAGGAATACCTTTCTCATCTCTGCCTTCTATGAGTAGGATAGATCCTTTTAGCTCGCTTTCATAATCTCCATATGCATTATGATGGGACCTAAAATGGGCCGACACTGGCTATGGCACTAGCTGGACCTCATATTCATAATAGACAAACACACCCTCACGGCCTTGCAAACCAGGAGCATCTATCTGCTGCTAAAGGACAAACTGCCCTAAAGTCTAATCTATGTGTTTATAGTTTTATAATTTTGTAGTCCAACGTTTCCCTTTCTATAAACTCAGAGGGAGAACCCATACACATTGGCAATAAATACCACGATAATCACATACATGGGAGGCAATCTCTCGGTGGAATCACCGCGGCCCCACTGTAGCTCTCCTACATCGCAGGGATTGGCCCCTTGATGCGCTACTCAATATATAAAACAAACGAACAAACTCCACTCTTCATTTCAAAAGTAGTCCAGGAGATACCATGTTTTCTTACCAAATAATCCCCCAAGAACCAAACGTCTATCCTACGGCTTAGGATGCCTTTCCACACTCAAAAGTGGGTCATTGTTATTGAAAATAGGTGCTATGCATCCAGGTTTTTCTTATTCCGATACCATGATCAATTTGCACATGCAAAGCTGGATGATTCTAAAGTGCTCAAACATAATTTTAAATCAGAAACACGTGGTGCACAACCAGGCTTTTCAATGCTTTTACTAACCCATTGCGGCAATGCAAGGATAGCACCAAGATAACACTCGTACTACTATCCTCTTAATTAAAGTACCAAAACCTCTTTCATGATGTGCATAAAAAAACAGCACCAATTAGCACGCAAATCACACCATTCAAACCTCCCAATCCCCTACTTTTAGGTATTGCTTTCGTTGCATAGGTGTAGAGGTTCATTTTGTCATGTTTTAATGTAGAAAAAGTAATAAATCACAAACTTTGACAAAGAGATAGGGCAAACTGAGGCTAAACCTCATGCTTTGCCACTACCACACATCCACAAATAATCATTATATTTTTTCTTATTTTTTCAAGACGTATTTCTATATTTTCTCTATTTTCTTGATTTATTTGGTAATAAAATATGTTATTTTTTATTTTTCTTATTACAATCACTTCAACATACTAACATTCAATTTATCCTCCATATTCCCCCCATGGGAACACCTTTTGCCCACCCGAAATGGAAAAACTACTATTTTGCTACTTAAAAACCGCATTTCGGGTTTACGAAAATTAAATCAAGCATGTAAATCATTGCAAAATCAAGATTTTCTGATAAACAACAATTATTCATAATGCAAACAGCCCACAAACAAATTTCATCCAACAAGAACATAATTATCATCATAAACTATCAAAAATCCTTCATTTTCTTCACAAAAATAGTCATACCGTGTTTTTACGTAACCTGAGACGCTTTGAATGACTTCATAACCAGAAAACGGAGCCTCCATTGCTCTGAATCCAATGTTGTACTTCAATCTTCAGCATCTCCATCCATCTCCATCACCACTTCATTCATTCTCCTTCCCCGGTTCCTCCTTCAAGATGGTACACATGAACAACCCATAGAGAAGAGAGAGAGGAAGGAGAGAGAAAGACTAGAATCTGTTCTCTTCATCCGCACAGCCATTCCTCATGCGAAGACCGGCAATATCATCAGCCAAGAGGGAGAAGTTGAGGGGTAATCTCTGTCAGATAGGTTGCTTACAACCTCCATGCTTGATCATGAGGAGAGGAGGTGCATTTTTCGGCCGTTGTCTGCTCCACGCCTTTACGCCATGCTTCACGTTTTTTCATCCTACTTGCATAAAATTTTAGGGGGGGGGGTCAAAGGTCCCAAAGGGCACCTCCCCTTTGGTCCTCAAAGTTGTCCACCTTTTCATATCTTGCCCATTTTGTGGCCTCTTCCTCGTCCAGGCTCTGTTCCGAGCTCTGAAAAATCTTGCTCGTTTGTCTTGACATCCCGCACTGACTGGCAGCTCCTGGCATCCCACACTGTAGTCGAAAAAATTATCAAAAATCCACGTGTCGCTCGGGCGCCTTTTAAAAGCCGTCTTTCATTTTGTGCTTAAAATCGTCCTAGCTGCAACCGCCGCCTTCGATATTAAATGTTTTTTCCCTAAAATCTGGATTTTTTGGCAAATTTTAGGCACATCCCGCGCTCAAAACTTCGCTCTCATTGGCAACCATGGGATAGGGTGACTCAGCTCGTCGAATCCCACAACAGATCTACACAAAACAACCAAAGGAAGCATCAAGCTGATACAAAATAGATACATACTAAAACACAACACAATGCTCACCCTACCCCCTGATAAAACCAAGGCATGAAATCCACAAGGTGTAGGCCTAGTATAATCTGATAGAAGGTCCGAAGCTAGTTACTAATCGACTGCTCCAACACAGCCAAACTAAAAAGAACTATCAAAGAAGTCGCCCTAAGTGGTGGTCTAAACTACCTACCTAACTAAGGACAACACTACCAGGAGCTCCTACTAGGCGAGAACTCCTATAGCCTGATCAAGAAATATTTTCTTTTAGCACATTTCTTCTTTTAGGGTTTTTATTCTTCCATACTCGGGCGTGTAAAAAGGAGGGAGCTGAGCATAGTGACCCAAGGAGAAGAGGGCATCGGCCTCAGGTCCTGTCTCAGTACCCAAGAACCTACCAAGCCCTCGCGAGGCGACACTTAATCCTTTTCTGACGCTCACTTTTATTTTCGCTCCAACCTTCCTTACTTTCTTCTTTTCCAGCAAAATGCCATCCCTAGGAAGACAAGGCATCGGCCCCGGGTCTGACTCGTCCCCAGAAACCTACCAGGCCTTCGTAAGGCGATGATCGACTGCTTATAAATTTTTCTTTCTTTTCTTTTCTATTTTTATAGGGGTTGGAACCCCTTTTTACACACCTTTGTATATATTTATTTTCTTTGGGATATTCAGGGTTTTTTTTCCTCTCTATCATTATTATTTTCCTTCGGCAGGCTTCTCTAACTGCCTCACAACTAAGCAAGAACTCCTAGAATGGCTGCTTGGCAGGCTAGCAGAACAGGGTCATTAGAACTACCTTCTAAAACAGGTCTTTTGATGCCTGGCAATGTCTTTACAGGAGGCAATGACTACTCAAACCTCCCTCAAACATACCTAACCTAAACCTGGGACCCTATGCCTTGGACTCCGGTCCCCAACAAGAAAAGAAAATCCCCCACAAGTACACAAACGCATATAGCATAAAAACACAGTACTCGTAAAGGAGAGATATCACTTGGATAGGGCCACGAGAAGCTTCCGCGCGACATAGGCTCCTTCCAAGCTCTTCTTCAAACCTATCTAGCATAGGACTAAAACAAGAAACCATTAACTGCACCTGTACTAAACAGACAACTGGCCCTCTTGGCCTAACAAGATCAAACAGAATAGCACCTACACATCCCTCCCTGAAATAGTACAGATATACAATAATATACTCCTTTCCAAGGAGGAAAAATAGGGCTCGCAGCCCTAAGCTAAATGCATAAGATTATGACCCATCCCTCCTTCATATATAGCAAGAGGTGTACGCATAATATGTTGTCTAATCAGCCTATGGGTCCAGGATAACAACGGTAGATTGGTCTCGGCTACTCTTTGCATCACCCATATCAACCATCGCCTGCCATATATTGCATGCTCAGCTACATTCCCCACAAGCGACCGGGTCCTATCTCATTATTGATAGCAATATCCAAACTAGGATCACAGTTGAAGAAAAGGTTTAGAGGGTGATAGTCAAAATTTAGCATGTTTAGAGGGTGAACTGAAGGCTCCATCCCACCTTCTTCATTAAACTCAACAGGGATACTTGTCAATATTCATAAGTAGTGATGGTAGAAGACTTTGATCTCCCACACAAAGGTTCCGTCTTCTTGCTCGATCACTTTGTATCCTTTGCTCCACCAGATAAGTTTTCCCTAATGGTATCTCTGCTCCAGATATGGGTGCTCCAAATAAGGAATTAACCGCCCTATCAACCAGCTTTAAGCTCTTTTGTAGGTCTCAAATCAGCCCCATCATGGACCTGCAATGCGTTTTTCCGTGTAACATTATCACTTTTGTCCTCTTCAGGTTCCGTTTCTACATATGTGGATGTTCTGTAAGAGAAGAAAAAGCTCTCTATTATGTCCTCTACTTTTGCTTCTGCTTTTGCTTGTACTTCTGTCTCTGTCTCTATCTCTGTCTCTGTCTCTGCTTCTGTCTCTACTTCTCTCTCTATCTCTGAATCTGCACAAGTGCCATCTAATATGCAGAACAGTACATCCATACTTCTATTTCGCTATCAGAGGTGATTTCAGAAGTCAATTTGGGTTTAGACTGGAGGTATTTCCCCATGGACAAACACTTTACTTCCTTCGGTAGTTGGCTTATAGCGTCCACTATTAGGGACTGTGCCTCTATTTTCTTAGGAAAGATTTGTTTGAAAGTCTCTTCGTCTCTCGATGTACTATCTGTTACTTCATTGGAGGAATTTGTTATAACTTCAATGGACATAGATCCATTGCCTTTTTGCAATCCATACAACTTCAACACCACTTTATTGGGTTATCTGCCTAGGGTTAGGGTTCCTTTAAACCTGTTCGTCCTTGCTCTTGCTTTAAAAAGCCAATATCTTTTCAACAATAGAGGGTATGAGGTCCCATAAGAATTTGATTTGACCACCAAATATGTCAGCCAATAGTCTCTTCTCGCAAGGGCACAATCTTTTACAGTGCAGCCTTCTCCTTTGCATCGATTGCATAAGGGATTTTAATCCATAAACCTTCTAGGGTTTGGACAATATGGTGAGATATGACCCTTTTCTCCACATCTGTAACATTCCAACTCTGATCTCTAACCACTGCTAGTAGACTGTCATCCTCTGTAGCTCTAAGACGGAAACCTCATTGGTCCAAAATTAGATTTGAACTCTCTGGGCTTTGGTCTAATATCTTGGGTTTTCATCTTTGACTCCAGCAGATTGAACCTTGCGTCTTCATCTCTCTTTCATCTGTCATGCATCTCTTTTAGAGAGCAGATATCTTCCGTATGGTTCTTTGTCAAGCAGTACGAACAAAAAGATATTGGGATAGTAGGTTTGCAGGTACATTTAGTGGCTAAATGTCCCTATTAGTAGCATTTTCCACACCATGTATTGGATCTAAGGGCGTCTAGCACCACTCCTGTGGACACACTAGCACCGTTTACCTTCAGAGTTTGCAGTTGCTTTATAACCACATCCATAAGCTCTTTCTTGATACTTTCCCCACTGAATTGGTAAAATTTTCACCTCCTTAAGTACTTGTAGTAGGGTTTTGAAAAGCTTCTGTAATTACTGCATACATGAGTTGGCTTGATCCAAGAGGTCCTCTATTTGTTCTGGTTCTGATTCAAAACGCATGTTGATACTTGGGGTTATTGATTCCAGTGGGTAAGATTCCACTATTGTTGAGTCGCCATTGGAGGAACTATTTTGAGACCTCTACTGTTGTGGTTGAACCATCATTTGAGGCATTGTCGTCCACGACCCACTGTGGATTAGGTGCATTGTACTGTGGCACTATTTGCATCTAAGGGTAAGGGTAGGAAACTGTCCTTGGAATTGCATTTGATGGATATACCATTCATGGCATTGGAGGAGGTAAGAATCCTCTTCTTGAGGTCATTGACAACCTTGCTTCAACTTTGTCATATAGTCTTGCACCTTCTAGTGCAGCTTGCATATTGACTAGTCTTCTCAATTCCACGAACTTGCAAACTTTTGGTTGTAGGCCTCTGAGGAACACTCCTTTCTGGATGCATTCATCCAAATGATGATTAGTCAATCTCTTCATGATGGATTTCATTTGCGAGACATAAGCTTCTACTCTTTCTCCAAAGGACTAACTTTGGTTCATGAATACCTCTCGCATCCGCTCTTCAAAATCTTCTTGCCTGAATTTAATGATGAGGAAGGCCTACTTTAGGTCATCCCATGTATTAAAAGTTCCTATTGCTTGTCTCTCGTACCATTGAAACATCGCGCCCTTGAAAGTGGCGGGAAATATTTCTAACCAATGCTCGGGGGTTCTGGCATTGTTAGCCACACATGCTACCATAAACTCTGCTACATGAAGATTAGGGTCTTCATTGTACCCTCCCTTAAAAATTGGCAATGGGACTACATTTGTTGGCCTGTCTCATCAATATTTCCAAGACGAATCTAACTAGGAAGGGAACCTTGAGTTGCCATGGATACTTTTGTGAAGAGTGCTTTTAGGGTGTCAAAGGAGGCTTCTACTGCAAGCTCATCCTCGGCCTTGATTCTTGCCTTCTCTCTTCTCACATACCATTGGACTCATTCTAGTGATTGTCTCCTTATGGCAAAATTCATGAGGTGGTTGGCTCCACTAAGTTGTTAGTGCTCCACAGAAGGATAACGTATGGCTTTAGTCTCTGGAGGACTCTCTTGCCAACATATCTTCTACTTCTTTCTTTTCAATGTCTCTCAATTCTGCTTTCATGCCACTACAAAGGGGGAGATATTCTGTTCTGAATGTATTAAAACTCATTCTTCTGAGGATCGTTGTTGTGCCATCATCATAATAATGCTAGCTTCTGATGGTTTCAATAGTGTATGTTGTGAATAATACTCTGTCTACCAACTTCTAATGGGTTGCTAATTGAACAAATAGGAGATTATCAGTGCACCATGTATCCCATGTGTCTTGTTGTTGAGCATTCGCAAACAAATTCAAACTATTTTATTTCTTGTTTTCATGAACCTCCACTAACCACGACTCTTGAAGCTTCTTCATGATCTCCCACTTGATGATGTCTAGAAACTTCTCAATGAATGCCAAATCTTCCATGGATGGTCATTATCTCTATTTCTACACTTTAGTTTGTTCCCAAACAATTTGCCACCAAGATGCAAGTTTCTGCTACTTCAACTGAAAGAGGATATAGTTGAAAGCTGGAGTTTAGGCCCGGAACGTGCCTAAAAATAGGAGAAAAATGGGAAAATGCGGGGGAAAATGCTCAACCACGAAGGCGGCAGCTCGACCTAGGACAATTTTAAGCATTAAGTGCTTGACGGGCGCCCGTGCGACACTCCGTGAATTTTCATAATTTTTTCGTGCGCCCGTGCCAGTTAGTGAAGCTGCAGGCCTGTCCGAGGGCCCGAGACAAACTCACAGAAATTTCCAGAACTCAGTTTCGATGCCGGATGCTCAAGATTGCCCAAAAGCGGCCGACCGCCCGCAAGAAAGGCCAAAATTGGAGGAATGAAAAGACATAGTTAGTGGGGGGTGCCCTTTGGGGGCTCCCCCCCCCACAAAACTTCGCGCGAGGACGAGAGGAGGTTGTCGACCTGCACGCGCGCGAGAAAAACGCCCCCCCCCCCCCCCCCCCATGAAATGATGGATTGGGGTCATGAAGACTCGATGTAGGTGATGGCAGGGCCAGACTGCATGATTTCTCGGCATCGAATTGCCACTCCTCGCGCGTAAAATGGTGGACTGATCAGAGCGATAAAATTTCAGTCTTTCTCTCTCCTCCCTCTCTCTCCCCTAAGAGGCAGTTCGTGTGCGGGAAGGAGCAATGAAGAAAGGACGATGAAGGCTTGTCCGACACGGATCGGATCGTTCCACGGGCTGAAGACAATGGTGCGTGACCGTCAGAAGCATTGAAGGCTGCTAGATTTCCTGATTTGCAGCATGAAAAAAAAACCCGAAACACGCGTTTAAGCGGTAAACTAAAAATTACAAAGAAAATTTAGTGTTTTATGCTTTTGATTGATGGAATGCCGTTCATATGGACTAAGATTTGATTATGTTGCTGATTCTTCTGAGTTCTTACTGTTTATAACCAGAAATTATAAAAAACATGCATTTCATGGCTTGAAATAATGTCAAGAAACCCGAAAACGCATGAAAAATGGGGGAAAACAAGGGTTTTGGGCGTATAAATGGGGAAAATGTTAATACACATCAACTAAATATCCTTTTATTCAGCGAATGAATTAAGGGCCATAGCCCATGAACCGTTTTTTTTTTTTAATTTTCAGCCAATAAAAAATGGGAAAAATAGGGGAAAATACCCATAAAATGATGGAAAACCCCCAAAAAATAGGGAAAAACCACATTTGGGGGGGGGGGGGGGGGGAGGGGGGAAAGATTAGGAAAATTAAGATAAATGTTTGTGGATGTGTAACAAGGCTGAAGCATGGAGATTTGTTTCAGTTCAGCCTTGTTTGTGTGTTGTAGTGGGTTTTTTCCATATTTTTACACATAAAATGATAAGGGAAGAAATTCTAAATAGCGAACAACGAAGCAATAAGTGGATGATGGAAGCATGGCATGAAAATTCATTTAAATGCTGCATAAAATGAAGGAAAGTTGTTGATTTTCTTTGCATGGCATATAGAGAAAGACGGTTATTTAATAAAGAACCTAGTAGCACGAAGAATATTCGGTGCTAGGTTCCAGCAACGAAGCACAATCGTTAGAAAGGATCCATGAAAAGGATGTTTTGCACTTGTGCACGATACTGTTTTGCTAAATGTTTGAGCACTAGGCATCCACCAAATGCATGGAGCATGAAAAAGAATTTAAAAGTATCAGTGATCAGCTCCTGAACATGCATTGCAATTGGTTTATGAGGATATGACCTACGTTGAGAGGCAGTGAGATACCCATGCTGTAGGCTAGTCGTGGGATCCTAAAGGGGAAATCAAATAAGGACAATGGTACATTCCTGGACACGCTTATTGGGTACCTTGAGCGACGTTTGTGCGAAATGTCTAAATGTTGAGCGATGCATCGAGGGGCCAATCCCCAAGGTGTAGGAGAGTCGCAGAGGGTTGACGGCATTCAGCCGTAGGAGGAACCCCATGTGTATGTGATTCGAGCCTTTTGGCTATGTGAAAGGGACTCCCTCTGAGGAGTAATATTAGGTTAGGATCAGTTGGACTACAACGTATTACGAACGCAATGTGTAGGAAGGCAGAGATTTCGATAGACGCTCCTGGCCGCGAGGCCGAGGGGTTGTCTTGTGCATAGTGACGAGGTCTAGCTAGTGCATGAGCCAGTGCCGGCCCGTTTTTTGGTCCATCAGTGGTGCGTCTGCCGGGAGCCGCTTAAAAGTGGCGGTTCTCGAATCCTGGTTGTTTAAGGACCAACTAGCAGTTTATGCCAGAGGACACTGAGATTGATCCGTTATTTATTGATAAGCATCGTCTAGCAGAAATCCAAAAGCAAGAAAGAGACGAAAGAGCTAGGCGACGTGCTGAAATTTTTAGGAGATATTCCCCTAAGCGTAGCGGTGCCGAACCCTTACGAGGGAGTGGATCTAGTGGTCTTAGGACCACAAGCAGTAAGTTAGGAGAAGGTGGAAGCTCTAGTGCTCCCCTTCCTGCCATAAGCCAGTCCATATTAATTGTGGGAGGTGTAACCCCACCGTCCCCTATTCCTAGTGCAAATCCAATCCTCGTCATGGCGCAGCCTATTGCAATTCCAGCAGGAACGACGGATTTGCCGGCTCTAGGTTACCCGCTACCCATTTTTAATGGGCTAGTTGAGAAAGATGCAGAACTCCACATTAGGGAGTTTCAAAAACTGATGTTTAACTGTCGCATTCAAGAGGAAGGACATTTAATGATGTTCTTCAATATGACTCTCAAAGGAAGAGCTGCTATATGGTATCATGGTTTAGAAGCTGGAACCATATTGAACATTGATGCATTTTATGGAGCTTTTCGAAGGGAGTTTGCCCCTGAAAGGGGTGGGCAATATTGGTTGCGTGTACTCAACGTGACCCGCCAAGAACCACACGAAGATATTCGTGCTTATGCGAAGAAGATAAAAGAGGTTTTCCGTAAGTTGGACACCTCTATCCCTATCCCCGCAGCTGCCCAATTGCAATATTTCCTACATGGTTTGGACTTTAATATCCAATTGCAGTTGAGTAGTGTTCCCTTGGGGGATATAGATACTGCCATTACACGAGCACAAGAGGTGGAATCCCGACTACAAGGAGCCTATGCTTCTCGAGGCAATTCGAATATGGGTTTAGTGCTGGGAAACAATATGGCAATGGCCAATGGCAGTAGTGGTCAAGGGATAGCAATGGCTAACCCTAATGGGAGAGGGAACATGATGCAGAATGTGCCTTTATTACCAGCTCCCCCCGGCATGTCGATGCCTACGGGTAGTCAAATGGCTTCAAGCGGTGGAGGCCAGGCGGTCAATCCTAATACCATGCCTGTGACTCAACAACCTGTGCCTAATCGAATTGTTAGGCCGATTGAACGACATGGTAATGACCAAGGCTATGAGTCGAGTTCTTCCAATGTTCTTGGCGAGGTTAAGGACATGATGAAGCATTATACCGACATGATTACAGAACAGTATCGACAAATAGCCGTTGATGTCAACTTCCTTAAAAAACAACAAAATTTAATAGGAAGTAGATACCCAAAGGAGGGTGCACCTTCGAGGTTTAGTTGCAAATGGTGTGGTGGGCAGCACTATCCAAGGAATTGCCCAAATGTTAAGTGCGACATTTGTGGAAAATCTAGCCATTTAGCAGCTACTTGCTGGAGTAAGATCAGTTCCCTCCAGCGAGGAAGTCGGCAACCAAGGCCTGTTAATCATCGTGCCCAAGGAAATGATTCCCAGCCAGAAAATGGGCCTAAACAAATACTTCAATGACCAAAGACTACAGTGGAGGAGCTACCAAGTGGCAGCGGGGTTAGTTTGATTGAGGCTGTATGCGTTAATGATGCTGAAACCTCTAATCTGCGAGCTGTCCTTACAAGAGGTCAAAAGGGTAGAGAAGCCAACAAGGATAAGCCTGTCGACGGAAACCCTAAACAAGGCGACAAAGGAACGCAAGTTCTGGATCCTGCCATGGAAGGGGGACCTTTGAAGCCCGTAGAAAGTAGAGCCGATAAGGAACCACCAAAGAAGAAGGTGAAAGTTAAGAAAGAGGCAATAAAGCCAGTTCAGCGACCTAAAGAGCAGATGGTTTGGCGTGAAAAGCGAGCTCTATCAAACTATCATGAATTTGATTTGGCAAGCTCTCTTTGCGAAGTCAAGCCGGATGTGAACCTCTTACAGCTTATTAAGCTTTCCCCAGGAGTACGCAAGGAATTTAGAAAGATCCTACGTACCGGGTATATTGTAGAACCTTTGGGTATTGCGCGAGTTGGTGATGACTGGTTTGAGCATGCTGAGAAGCATTGCCCAAGGGTTGGAGCCTATGTCGATGGGATATTAGTAGATTATGCCATTGTCAACACGGGATCATCTGTTAATATTATGAGTTCTGAACTGATGGAAAGGTTGGGTCTTGCGATTCAGAAAGATACCTCCACAATTCTCAGAATGGCAGATGACAGTTTGAGACAGCCGGAAGGTTGCATTACTAAGATCCATGTCACTGTTGCAAATGTAGAATGCATGTTGGACTTTAGGGTGATTCGCTTTGCAGGGCGGCCAAGTTACCAAGTATTACTTGGACGACCTTGGATCTTGCAAGCGGACTGCCAAGTAGATATACCCGCCGGTCGACTGATATTCAGCAGAGGTGCCCAGCGTGTGGTGGTTGATGCTTATCCTGAGTCCCCGCAGAGTGAGAGAGCTCCTCTATCTTCTACAGAATTGGAGACATTAGAAGATTTATCTGCCAGTGAGACATCATCGAGCGATGAGTCCAAAGAGGGATCCACCACGGAGGACATCTATCAGATCACTTTGAACGAGCCGATAGAGGGCCAAGATCGTATAAGAGATGCAGATGTTATCGAGCTAAACCTTGGTACGCTTGATGATTCGCGGCCAATCAAATTAGGGTCCATGCTCAGTACAACAGAAAGGGAGGACTATGTGGCCTTGATCCAGGAATTCCGTGATATCTTTGCCTGGAGTTATGATGAGTTGAGAGGCATTCCTCCTAGTCTTGCTGTTTATACAATTCCGTTGAAAGAGGGCAATCGTCCTGTACGGCAGAAAGTAAGGCGTATGCCTTTCGAATTGAGGGACGGCCTGTTTGAAGAGTTACAGAAGCTTCGAGAAGCGGGTTTGATTTTTCCTGTGCAACACACGGAATGGTGTTCACCAGTTGTGATTAGAAAGAAGAAGAATAATCAGATCCGTTTATGTGTAGACTTTAGGGAGCTGAATAAGCAGACAGTTAAGGACTATTACCCGTTGCCATTTATTGACCAGATTTTGGATCAATTAGCGGGTAGGGAGATATATTCGTTTATGGATTGCTTTGCAGGATATAACCAAATGGCAATTGCAGAAGAGGATAAGTTGAAAACAACTTTCATTAGTGTATTTGGTACTTTTGCGTACCATGTGATGGCTTTTGGTTTATGCAATGCGCCTGGTTCATGGCAACGAACAGCAGATAAGACATTCGGTGACATATCTCCTGAAGAGTTGAAGGTGTTTATTGATGACTTAGGGGCTGCCACTGTGAGAGAAAGGTAGTTGATCATTTTGAGAAAATGCTTTGAGCGCTGTAGACAATTTTGCATCGCCCTAAACCCACGGAAGTGTGTTTTTGGAGTACCTTATGGACTATTGTTGGGTCATGTGGTCAGTTCGGTAGGAATTGCGACAGACCCTGAGAAGGTTAAAGTTATAGTTGCCATGGGTCCACCACGCACTTCGAAAGAGGTTCATAGCTTTCTGTCTTCGGTTGGTTACTATCGTAGATTCATCAATGCCTTAGCAGAAAGAACGTTGCCGCTTACAAATTTATTGTCCTTTAGCTGTTCGTTTGTATGGGGTGACCCTTGTAAGGTAGCATTCGAGGACGTGAAACAAGAGCTAGCAAGAGCGCCCGTGTTAAAAGCCCCTAAAAGAGGTGAGGTGTTTTATGTATTTTCGGCAGCCACCATGTATAGTATCAGCTGCTGTTTAGCCCAAATTTGGGAAGAGAAGTGGTACCACCCGATTGCTTTTGCCAGCCGGAAGCTGGGGGTATCCGAAATCAATTATACTTACATGGAGAAATTATGTCTAGCGATGGTCTTTGGGACCAAGAAGTTCAGGCATTACATTCTCTATGAGAAAGTCGTGCTTTATACGAAGGCGGAGGGACTTCGACTATTGATGAATAAGTTACAGCCGCCTGATCGTTTAGCGAAGTGGTTAATCACTTTGCAGGAATTTGATTATGAAATCAAGAGTAAGCCACCAAGGTTGCAAGGCATCGTGGAATGTCTTGTGGACTTTGGGGAGCCGAAAGAATCTGTGGCTGAAGGTAGTGATATGGAGTGGTTATTTAGAATAGATACGGCATCTATTCCCTCCTGGTATGCTGCAATAACACATTATTTGTCAACGGGAGAGGCGGGATCCGAATTATCTAAGGCTGAGAAAAGGAAAATTAAGCAGCAAGCGTTAAAGTTTGCCTTGATCGCAGGTACATTATATCGGCAAGGGGTTGATGACATCTATCACCGGTGTGTGATGCCTGACGAGGTGCCATTCATTTTGGAAGAGTGCCGTGATTCTGCTTGCGGTGGCCATTTTGCTGGACGGCTCACAGCACAAAAGGCGTTAAGAGCAGGTTATTGGTGGCCTGCCATCTTCCAGGATGCGTTTGCGTATGTTAAGCGATGCGATATTTGCCAACGACATGATAGCCGAGAGAATAGGAAACGACCACTCACCCCTATTATGGTGATACTTCCATTTGAGAAGTGGGGAATAGACTTTGTGGGTCCTATTACTCCGTCGTCGACTACGCAAAAGAGGTACATCATTGTTGCAACTGACTACTTCACAAAGTGGTCAGAAGCACGTGCAACAAGGAAAGATGATGCTAAAGAAACTGCTAGTTTCCTTTTAGAGCAGATAATATGCCGGTTTGGTCCGCCGAAAGAATTAGTGTCGGACCGCGGAATCCATTTCCTGAATAAGGTGATCAAAGGTTTGACAGAGATGTGGCAAATCAAGCATAACAAGACAACCCCATATAATCCGCAAGCCAATGGTCAAGTTGAAAGCACCAACAAGCAGCTTGTGGGCATCCTGTCTAAAATTGTGTCGGAAAAGAAACGGGATTGGGATAAAAAGTTATACGTGGCAGTATGGGCCTATAATACGACCTTCAAACGAGCCACTGGCCATACCCCGTTCAAGTTAGTATATGGGGAGGAGTGTGTCTTGCCTTTAGAGATTGAGCTGCCGACTATTCGGTTTGCCATCAATCATTCTTTGAGTGATGAAGACGCACTTTTTGAGCGCTTGACGACACTGGCACATTTAGATGAGCTTAAGTTGCAGAGCTTATTGCACCAAGAAGTGGCGAAGCGCCAAATGAAGCAGCTACACGACCTCAAAGCCAAGAAATACACCTTCAAGAAAGGACAGCTTGTTCTGTATTATGACGCACGACGAGAATTATTTCCAGGCAAGTTAGAGCCCAAATGGGATGGGCCCTATAGGATCGTTAGGATAGGAAAGAATAAATCTACAGTGTTGTTAGCTGACCTTGAGGGGATAGAATTTAAAAATAAGGTTAATCTTAATAAGATTAAACCTTATTACTTCTGATTGCACTAATGCTATAACTGCCTTGCAGGTCTAGGCAAGATCGATCAAACATCTGTAAGGAAATCGTGATAGAGGTTGATGGGTCGTCTAATCCACTATTTAGAACACCCTTATCTAGAGCAGAGATATCATCAGGGAAAGCTGATTTGGTGGAGCAAGGGTTATAAGGTGATTGAGCAAGAGGATGGAACTTTTGTCTGGGAGATCAAAGTCTTATGCCATCATTGTCTGCGTATATTGACCAACATCCTTGTTGAGTTCAATGAGGACGGTGGGATGGAGTCGTCAGTGCACCCTCTGCGTATGCTGAACTTTGATTATCATCAGTACGAATAGAGGTGGTAGTGATGGCTGGTTATGTGAACCCCTTCTGGACGTACACATTGTATTTCGACGGAGCGTCTAGGGGTCCGCAAAGGAAAGGAAGCGTAGGAGTAGTTATCCGTGATCCCCATCGTAGGGTTATTATGAAGTTAGCAGCCTATCTTGGGATAGGGTTTACTAACAACATGGCGGAGTACAAAGCCTTGATTATGGGACTGAATATTGCCAAGCAAGGTGGTATCTGACGGTTGTTAGTCAAAGGGGATTCCCAGTTGATTCTGAGTCAGCTAGATGGGACATACACAGTGAGAAATCCCATCCTTTCGATGTATCATCGCACTGCCATGACCCTTCTTGAGGATTTTGAAAGAGTGTCTCTTCAGCTGGTTCCACGTTATTGGAATCAGTTTGCGGATTCATTGGCAAATCTGGCTTATGAAGAAGACCTTTTCTTCAATTGTGGTCCTAGTCCGGATATAGTTATTACTGATGAGACAGGACCCAGTCTTCTATGGGGGATATTATTGGAACATGCTATATTTGGCAGGCGATGGTTGATATGGGTGATGCAGAGAATAGCCGAGACCAATCTGCCGTTACTATCATTGACCCATAGGTTAATTAGGCAGCATATTATTCGTACCCCCCTTGCCTTGTATGCAGGAGGGATGGGTCACAACCTTATGCATTTAGCTTAGGGCTACGAGCCCTCTTTTTCTCCTTCGGATATGGCGTGCAGTCTTTGTATCTTTCCTATCCTAAGGAGGTTTTAGGTGCTGATTTATCTTATTTTATTAGGCCAAAAGGGCCATTTAGGTATGCTTTTAAAGCTTGATTTCGTTAGGCCAAGAGGGCCGACTCTATTTAGAGTAGTATTGTTTGATCTCTTTAGGCCAAGAGGGCCGTGTGTCTGTCGAGTACGGGTGCTTTTGACCGTGTTCTGTTTAGTCTTGTGCTTGACAGGTTCTGTGGAGCTGGAGGGAGCCTTTGGCGCGGCATCAACGCTTCTCGTGGCCAGTCCAGGTGACATCCACCCTTTACGAGTACCGAGTTTTGTTGCTGCATGTGTCTGGGTACTTGTGAGGGTTTTTTTCTCTTTCTTTGGGGACCGGCAACCAAGGCATGAAGTCCCAGGATTAGGTGAGCATAGCCGATAGCGGTCTGTTTAGTCGCAGTCATCTGTGAAGGCATTGTTAGGCGCCAAAGACCTATCTCAGATGTAGTCCAAGTGACCCTGTCCTGCTAGCCTGCTAGGCAGCTGAGTTAGGAGTATCTTCTAGTTGTGAGGCAGATAGAAATGCCTGCCTAAGAAAAATGAGCAGAATGATAAACCCTAAAAATCAGGAAGATAAACCACCATGCGAAGGTGTGTAAAAAGGGGTTCTAACCCCTCTGATAGAAAAAGAAAAGAAAAGAAAATTATAAGCGGTTGTCTATCGCCTAGCGAAGGCCTGGTAGGCTCCTGGGGATTAGTCAGACCTGAGGCCGATGCCTTGTCTTCCTAGGGGTGGCATCATGCTGGAAAAGAATAAATCCAAACGGTTGGAGCGAAAATAAAAGTGAGCGTTGGAAGAAAAAGGAATATTTTAGTGTCGCCTTGCGAGGGCTTGGTAGGCTCTTGGGTACCGAGACTAGACCTGAGGCCGATGCCCTGTCCTCCTTGGGATGCTACGCTCAGCTCCCTCCTTTTTACACGCCAGAGTAGGGGGGATAAATCCCTGATAGGAAAGAAAAGAAGATAAAAAAGAATATCTTTCGTTCAGGCTATAGGAGACCTCGCATAGGAGGGACTCCTGGTTAGGTTGTCCTTTGTTAGGACGGTAGTTCAGACCACCACTTAGGGTGACCCCTTTGATAGGCTTTTTAGCTTGGCCGTGTTGGAGCAGTCAGTTGTGACTAGCTCTGGCCGTTTGTTGGACTTCTCCTCGTGGGGTTCATGCCTTGGTTTTGTCAGGGGATGGGTGAGAGCTACTTGTGTTTTGTTGTGTATCTGTTTTGTAGCAGTTTGATGCTCCTTTGGTTGTTTATGTGCAGATATGTTCGAGGGTTCGACGGCCTGAGTCGTCCTATCCCGTGGTCGCCAATGAAAGCTGGAGTTTAGGCCCGGAACGTGCCTAAAAATAGGAGAAAAATGGGGAAATGCGGGGGAAAATGCTCAACCACGAAGGCGGCAGCTCGACCTAGGACAATTTTAAGCATTAAGTGCTTGACGGGCGCCCGTGCGACACTCCGTGAATTTTCATAATTTTTCCGTGCGCCCGTGCCAGTCAGTGAAGCTGCAGGCCTGTCCGAGGGCCCGAGACGAACTCACAGAAATTTCCAGAACTCAGTTTCGATGCCGGATGCTCAAGATTGCCCAAAAGCGGCCGACCGCCCGCAAGAAAGGCCAAAATTGGAGGAATGAAAAGACATAGTTAGTGGGGGGTGCCCTTTGGGGGCTCCCCCCCCCACAAAACTTCGCGCGAGGACGAGAGGAGGTTGTCGACCTGCACGCGCGCGAGAAAAACGCCCCCCCCCCATGAAATGATGGATTGGGGTCATGAAGACTCGATGTAGGTGATGGCAGGGCCAGACTGCATGATTTCTCGGCATCGAATTGCCACTCCTCCCGCGCAAAATGGTGGACTGATCAGAGAGATAAAATTTCAGTCTTTCTCTCTCCTCCCTCTCTCTCCCCTAAGAGGCAGTTCGTGTGCGGGAAGGAGCAATGAAGAAAGGACGATGAAGGCTTGTCCGACACGGATCGGATCGTTCCACGGGCTGAAGACAATGGTGCGTGACCGTCAGAAGCATTGAAGGCTGCTGGATTTCCTGATTTGCAGCATGAAAAAAAAACCCGAAACACGCGTTTAAGTGGTAAACTAAAAATTACAAAGAAAATTTAGTGTTTTATGCTTTTGATTGATGGAATGCCGTTCATATGGACTAAGATTTGATTATGTTGCTGATTCTTCTGAGTTATTACTGTTTATAACCAAAAATCATAAAAAACATGCATTTCATGGCTTGAAATAATGTCAAGAAACCCGAAAACGCATGAAAAATGGGGGAAAACAAGGGTTTTGGGCGTATAAATGGGGAAAATGTTAATACACATCAACTAAATATCCTTTTATTCAGCGAATGAATTAAGGGCCACAGCCCATGAACCGGTTTTTTTTTAAATTTTCAGCCAATAAAAAATGGGAAAAATAGGGGAAAATACTCATAAAATGATGGAAAACCCCCAAAAAATAGGGAAAAACCACATTTGGGGGGGGGGGGGGGGGGGGGGGAAGATTAGGAAAATTAAGATAAATGTTTGTGGATGTGTAACAAGGCTGAAGCATGGAGATTTGTTTCAGTTCAGCCTTGTTTGTGTGTTGTAGTGGGTTTTTTCCATATTTTTACACATAAAATGATAAGGGAAGAAATTCTAAATAGCGAACAACGAAGCAATAAGTGGATGATGGAAGCATGGCATGAAAATTCATTTAAATGCTGCATAAAATGAAGGAAAGTTGTTGATTTTCTTTGCATGGCATATAGAGAAAGACGGTTATTTAATAAAGAACCTAGTAGCACGAAGAATATTCGGTGCTAGGTTCCAGCAACGAAGCACAATCGTTAGAAAGGATCCATGAAAAGGATGTTTTGCACTTGTGCACGATACTGTTTTGCTAAATGTTTGAGCACTAGGCATCCACCAAATGCATGGAGCATGAAAAAGAATTTAAAAGTATCAGTGATCAGCTCCTGAACATGCATTGCAATTGGTTTATGAGGATATGACCTACGTTGAGAGGCAGTGAGATACCCATGCTGTAGGCTAGTCGTGGGATCCTAAAGGGGAAATCAAATAAGGACAATGGTACATTCCTGGACACGCTTATTGGGTACCTTGAGCGACGTTTGTGCGAAATGTCTAAATGTTGAGCGATGCATCGAGGGGCCAATCCCCAAGGTGTAGGAGAGTCGCAGAGGGTTGACGGCATTCAGCCGTAGGAGGAACCCCATGTGTATGTGATTCGAGCCTTTTGGCTATGTGAAAGGGACTCCCTCTGAGGAGTAATATTAGGTTAGGATCAGTTGGACTACAACGTATTACGAACGCAATGTGTAGGAAGGCAGAGATTTCGATAGACGCTCCTGGCCGCGAGGCCGAGGGGTTGTCTTGTGCATAGTGACGAGGTCCGGCTAGTGCATGAGCCAGTGCCGGCCCGTTTTTTGGTCCATCAATAGTCCACCACATAGAACTTGCATCATGATTGTAATATGTTTCCGCCATTGTGGGATGAACTTCTTGTAGAAAGTGGCTTTGGTAATGAGAATCTCCAACTCTTCAGTGGAAGAAGTAACTTTTCCAATATCCGTTGAATTCTTCCCTTCTTGGCAATGCCATTTCCTTCATTTTCAGTCTCTTTTGATACTTGTTGATGGCAGGTTTCCCCGGCTGCGTACCAAAATGAAGGCAGCCCTCCCACGGTAGAAAATGAACATAAAACATGCTTTTTAGGGAAGAGATGGGGTGGAGTTCATGAGTGGTTATGTGTCTCTTTCCCTTCCCTCTCTCCTCCAATCGCATAATCTCCCTTTTGGTGGTGCAAAAAATTTGTCCTCTCTCCCTCTCTCCTTTGTGCAAAAGTTTCTCTTTCCCTTTCCCCCTCCTTTCTCTCTTGTTGATAAATAGAAACATTATCTTCATCATCCTCATTAGATATTACCATTCCCATCACTCACAAGAATTCCCCCTCATTTCTCTCTTTCTTGTGAGTGATGGAAATGGTAATATCTAATGAGGATGATGAAGACAATGTTTCTATTTATCAATAAGAGAGAGATATTTGAGGTTCTGTTGTGGTTTTGCGATTAATGGCACAGCCATGTGCATAGATTTTGCATGTCTTTGATACATTTGATATTATAAGCCTTTGGCCTTTACTTTTGAGTATTCTACCCTTTACAAATGCATGCACGTAACACTTGAAAGTATACCATTGACTTTAATAGATGTGGTCTCCCTCCCCCTTATGTGGGATATTATTTTAGTGATTTTGTAACAATGTGCTTGTTATTGCAATATCATAGTAGATATTTCCCACGGATTTGATAGAATCAACCATAATCTTCAACATCTTCATAGAATCCATATAAACTAAAAATAACACAAAAAATACACCACTTTTGAATGGAAATAATCACATATGATTTATATTCATTGTCTTCATAGTTCTCTCTCTCAATCTCTCATAGATAGATACATTGTCTCGCATAGATTTTGCTATCTCTTACTCTCTCTTTCTCTCTCAATCAATAGGACATCATATTCTCACTACAATGCTCAATAATAACTCATAATAATCCTTCTTTGGTCGTGGATGCCCCTTCCAAGAGGTGTGTCTGATATGAAAGGTCACCAGAGCCACTATAGTGACTCTTCATAGCTCACTACTATCACTTCACTCCAGTCTTCTCTCGAGTCTTCAACAACTACTTCTTCCACTTCCTTGAGCTCTTTTGAACTTACATTCACCTCTTTCCAAGGCTAGAAATTTTTTTCAAAATTACACATAAATTACATAGAGCACTTATAAAGGCATACATAACAGAACAGAACAAAAACAGGGTAGGAACAAAGGCTCTACAGAAGCTCAACAGAGGGTTACAAAAGGTCAACAGAAAATATCAGAACCTTATAACTCATACTAAAACCATTCCAAACTATCAAAAACTATTCAATAATCTTTCAAAATACCTCACCTTCATCAATCATCAATCCATGCTTCTTCATACATAAGAAAATCATAACAAAACAGAAGCTAAACGAAAGGTATCAGAACCTATCAAAACATCACATAGCCTCATATTTCTACTGAGAATCAGCATGAGCTTCCAAAATATAAGCAATATCATCCAAAACACTCTCAAACACTTCCAAAACAACCAAACATCACTAAAAAACTATCAAAAATCAACCATTTAGGCCTCAAAAATAACAAAAATCAACCAAAAAATCTAGTCATTTCAGCATTCAACATATCCCCACACTTAATAAGCGTCCTCACGACCTAAGAAAGAGGTAATATAAGTTCATTAAGAGCTCAACTAGATCTTATTTAGTATCTTTAATAATCTACCCAACCACGACCCCAACTTGTCACCTGTAGCTAAGAAAGAATACAACTAGAGAAAAACACCTTTATCCATTAACACATCTTATAAACAATATAAAGTCATAAAAAATTTGTAAAGGATATAAGAGGTTCTTCAGCTTTGCATCATAGGCTTTCCATCCACCATCACCATCATTGCCAATAGTCGAAAAGGGAGCTCTCGAATAAATCCAATATTCAAAATACATCACAAACTTAAAACAACCATCTGAATGGCACCTCCAAAAGAGAGATATATCATTAAGAAGCATAGAAGATACATCAAGGGACATCAGTGTAGATGATCCCTCTTGAAAGCTTGATGATTACAAAAACGATCCATGGATAAGGATTCATCTACAAAATATTTTCGAGGATTCTGAAAGAATTGAAGGCATCACATCCTTTATAGCCAAACAATGTATCTGCTAGGTAGACAAAGGACATGAAATTATAGAACGTCCAGTTGGTGGGAATCAATGTTGACATTGATATTCATACATAACTTTGGAATGGCCTTTTGATCATTATGGAAATGCCTATGCATATATGCTAGGTACCAAGCAAAGTGGGCTGTCAATCTCACTGAAGGATCTGGAGATTGTGAATATTGTTGGGCAAAATGGAGATAATTTTGGTACGCTTGACTAGCACTTGTCTAGCCCCCTAGAATTAATGGCCAATTAATATGTGGTCACGTAAGTGAATCAGTTGAGCTCCATCCTCGTCTTCTTGGAATGTGCTGATCAAATCCTTCATGCCCACTAACCAACTGAGGGGGTTGAGAAATAGAAGTGGTAGGAGATGGAAGAGGAATGGGTAAAAGAGGATGAAGAGATGGGTAGGAAAAATCATAAAATGAGGAATAAGATAAAGAAGGATTAGCTGATAATTTAGGTGAATCAGTTAAGAAAGTTGTTAATTGATAAGCAGGAAAAGTTGAAGGAATATGGATAGATGGGGAAGGACAAGGTGGAGAAGGGGAAAGTACTCGAACTTCAATGAAAGAACAATAGGTAAAGATTGGAATTTGAGAAGCACCCTAAGGTTGGAAAAGGAGAGATAAGATGGCTACTGAGTTGGATTGATAAAGGAAAAATAAGTATCATATCGATGGGCCATTTGTTGATAATAAAATAAGCTAAGAACGGAGGGACCTAAAACAGATCATCAATGGTAGGCATCAAAGAAGGATGAATCAAATGGATGGTTCTTGGAAATATAAGCTAAAAGATCCACCCTCAATTGATTAGTATTATGCATATGAGTAGAGGCTTTATTCTGTCGTTGGCTCAGGACTACAGAATCAATCATTGTATGCCATAAAGTGCCATCAAGTAACCACTTTAGAAGAATAGCACTAGAACATTTCATCTATCCTCAACTCCAAATGTTTGATATATAAGGCAGCTTGTAAGACCACATCCCCTACATACCAAGCCAGATCTTCATCATCTTAAATCACCTCGTAAATACATATAAGACATCATTATTGTATCCGAAGTCACAAAATCTTCAAAGACCATACGGACTACTTCTGTCAGCAAATTAAAATACTAGGCTTCACTCCAATCATCCTCTGGAAGAGGTAGATCCATCATTGAGAGCTTAATATAGAAGGCCAACTTCTCCAAATGATAGTGGAAAAAAAAGGAATGGTCGGGAGGAATATACTCTTGAAATTGCTCAAATGAAGACCATAATAAGTCCATCCTAGACTGTAGTTTTTCCACTTTAGCTTGGAATAACGGACATAACGTGGCCTGTCGTTGGAGAACTGCCAAGTCCACAGGGGTCAAAGAAGAAACTAGTTGCTCAAGACTCAGTGTAGAAGAACATGGCTGGACCAATTGCTCATTAAGATCCTGAATTTGGATTTTTCTTTGATCTAAGGTGGTATTTGCTATCTTAAGCTCCTCTGTCTGGGCAGCTAGCAGATCTTGAAGCTCTTAAGATTCCCTCAACAATCTATCTCGTTCATCAGTCACATTAACCACTTGGGTTTTAGTGTGAGCCAATTGAGTGTGCAAACTAGAAATGTCCATTTTCTAAATGTCAATGATCTTAGTCTGTTGCTCCAGTTGGGTACAAAGATTAAAAAAATGTTCATGAGTAAAAGCTATCTCTGCAGTTACTTTTGTCAACTCTTCTTTGGTTTATTGGACTTCGTCATAGCAAGAGGAATAGAGTTGTTGGATACATGCAGTAACTGAGAGCTCAATAAAACGCTGAACATCTTAACATAGGAAGGAAATTGCATATCTAGCTCTACCAAGTGTTGTACTGAAGGGATGGAAAGCTCCAGAGTACCCTCATGATGTGCTCTGAAAAGATTCGAGGTTGTGAGGAAAGCTGGTAGGTGACTACCAGATTGATCACGAACGGAGATTAGAGGAGGATCTAGGGCTAATTCAGTCACTCATTTTAAGCGTTTCCTCTGAACTACCACAGAAGAGATATGATCAAGATCCTCAATGATGACATCAGAGTGTTCAGTAGGGGGAGGAGATTCTGGTGGATCAACTATCAAGGCAGAAACTTCCTTCAAAGGGGCGGCATATGCCAAAAAGACAGAAAGGTAGGAACCAAATGTAACATTAGTTGCATTACCCCTTGTGACTCTGACAAAGTGTTGATCCATTTTTGACAGAATGTAGGAACTCTAATCAATTTTTATGCCTTTCAACACCATTCTAGAAGCTATAAACAATTCCTTGGAAATGTAATTAGAGGGTGTCTTGGCAGGCATAAACCTGTCCTAAAGCAGCTGGCATAGCTACTACACAGGATTGGAGATCATGGAGATACTGATGCCAGAAGTGGTAAGAACCTTCGTGGGATCCAACACATCTTGTGTTTACTTCTGCAACAATTTGAGGATATCCTCATTCGAGAACAATTGTTTAGCAGTAGGGAAAGAGTCTCCCCGCAATAGGGTAAAGACAAAGCCTTGCCCAAACTTTTAGGCATCAATTGGACAACTCTTCCTCTGACATGACCATATCTCTTATTGTACGATGCTAGAAATTGATCACAAGTATGAGTATTCTCTAGGATGAGTGGCAATGAGAGTGCGATGAACTTGGCTAAGCATGCTTTGCCAATAAGTTTGAACTCCATCAATAAAGAATAATTGTGAGACACCAATGGGACATACTGAAACTGGAGGAGAAGCTTGAGGTGCCATTCAAATAGATTACACACACACCACACACATTGACAATCATAGTGAATGACTGCAAAACAGGAGAATAACCAAAAATAAGAGATCGACCAGAATAAACACACACAAATGTGACTAACCGACTAACCAACCCAAGCAATGCACATCCTAGAAAAAAATTCAACATGACCTCTACACATATGTGACCAAAAGCTTCATGCGATGCAAGAGAAATAAACACCCTAAATCCATGTAGCAAGAAAAAAAGAAAACTACAGACTGTACCCATAATCATGTCATAACAACAAAACCATAATACAACAACAACCCACTCGTAACATGACCGGAACTTCGGTAAGCAATTACAACTCAAAAAACTGTACATGCTCATCCCATAGAGCACATTTATTTAAAGTGGGAATAGCTTAAGTGAGAAAAATCAATTTTAATGAATGGTTGTTATAGGAATTTATTTAAAAATTGGTAAAAATTTATTAGGTATTAAACCTTAATAAGAAAACAACAATTCCTTCTTAAAATATTAATCATAAATTATTAGGGTGAAACGGTGCTTTAAACAAAACCTGGACTCCGATACCCAGACTGAGGTCTCTAAATGTAAATTCATTGATAAAAAATTAAGTGTGTGTTTAGCACTTTTTTTGTAGTGCGTACACTTGTGATGACATGTTCATTTTTAAATAAACTTAGATATGTTTGTAGCATACGAAGCATGTGCTAAGTGAACAGCTGGTTTATTTTATTCTATTAGAAAAATGTGTGTTTGGTATGAGCACGTGTGAAAAAGTGGGAGATTAAAGTTTATTTTAATAATTAATAATGGTTATGGGGTGACAAAAAATAAATAAAGTAGAAAAAATAAAAAATAAATACATGACAAGGGTGTGTATACAAGAAACTAAGGGCGCACGGATTAGTCCGAAGATGCTACAACAAAAAATGAAACATTATATATATATATATATATATATATATATATATATGCGAGGTTAGTGGGGTGATATTTGGTTTATTTAGTTCTGATTAGTATTTGGGTGTTGTTATTATCATTATTATGATTATTTATGTGATTTTTATGTTTTTTTTGTTTTATTATGTTTTTTTTTTAAAGAATACCAAGTGTGATGGTTCGGTCCTCAGATACCGGCTCAAGACCCCTTGGGGACCCCGTCTAGGCTCCGGAGGAGTGCCATACCCTTTTCCCAACTTTGCCATTATGACCTCTCAACACGTCATGAAACACCCAAATGCAACACAAATCATAACATGCTCACATGAATGCACAAGGGCCCATCTTGTGGACCACACATAATATTTATAGCAAAAAGGTATGTACAATGTAGCCGGAGGCACAGCAAGGGACTTTGTCATGTGGGTGGGTGGAGCTATCAACGCACTGCAACACAACGCCAACACGGTGGGTGAGGGAGCTACAAGAATTTTATAATAACATCCAAATACTAATCAGAACTAAATAAACCAAATATCACCCCGTTGTTCTTTTTTAAAAAATATGTTCCATTTTTTTTTCAATTAGTAGCTTTTGCTTTTTTGTTGGACTCATTGCATCTTGGGACTAATCCGTGCGCCCTTAGTTTATTGCATACACACCCTTACCAGGTATTTATTTTTTATATTTTCTATTTTATTTATTTTTGGTCATCCCATAACCACGGTTAATTGTTAAAATGAACTTGAATCCCCTACTTTTTCATGCGTGCTCGTGCCAAATACACATTTTTCTAATAGAATAAAATAAACCAGTCGTTCACTTAGCACGCGCTTCATATGCTACAGACATATCTAATTTTATTTAAAAATAAACCCGCCATTACAAGTGCATGCACTACACAAAAAGTACTAAACACACACTTAATTTTTAATCAATGAATTTGCATTTAGAGACCTCAGTCTGGGTATCGAAGTCCGAGTTTTGTTTAAAGCATTGTTTCACCCTAATAATTTGTAATTAACATTTTGAGAAGGAACCATTATTTTCTTATTAAAGTTTAACATCTAATAAAATTTCACCCATTTTTAAATAAATTTGTACAACTAACCATTCATTAAAACTGATTTTTCTCATTGCACTTATTCCCATTTTCAATAAATGCGCTCTATGGGATGGGCACGTGCAGTCTTTTGAGTTGTAATTGCTTATCGAAGTTTTCATCATGTCTTAAAATAGTATTTTGTCCATTGGATACAGCATTTTCAGCGGATGGAACATGCCAAAAATATTCAAATGAGTTTGTTTGATTTTTTGAATTTTTTTAGAATTATTTTTATTTTTTATTAATTTTTTATGAATTTATTTAATTTTTAATTAATTTTAAAAATATTCTTAATATTCTTAATTTTTTGCAATTACGACCAAGAAAATAATCTAGAAAACTTTTCAATTTGTCAAAGAAATTTTCAATTATTTCTTGGATTTATATAAATTTTAATAAAATTTTAAATATTTTTAAGTATTTTTAGGTGTTTTCTCGAGTTTTTGAAAAATAATAAAAAAGGAGGTATCTGACTGTGTATAAACAACTGTGCGTGAACAATTGCGTGTGAACGGAGGTGCACACACCACCACATGGACAAGACCGGACGTGCATCCCCGCGCGTGAACATGTACAAGGAACTCCTAGACACAGCACAACGACTCCCGCACGTGCACAACCTCACTCGTAACTGCGTGTGGGATAAAGAGAGGCTGAGAACAAGATGGGCAGCGGGTTAGGGGGGAGTGTGGGAAAGAGGACTAGGGAAAAGAGGGGGATTCTGCGAGGCTTAATGGTGGAAAGGTGGGAAGGGGGACTTAAGGGGAGGTGGGTTTATGGGGGGAAAGGGGGCTTAGTAAGGAGGTGTGGAGAGGGTGGGTGTGATGGGTGGAAAGGGGGCTTAGTAGGGTGGGTGTGATGGAGGGGAAGGGGGCTTAGTAGGTGTGGGGGGAAAAGGGGGGGAATGGGGGGCTTAGTAGGGGTGGGTGGGGAAAGGAGGAGAGGAGGGCCGAGGAGGAGGAGGCGGCGGTGACGGGGCTTGCGGGTGGCAGTAGCGGAGCGGGAGGAGATGGCGGCGGCAGAGGTAGCAGCGACGTTGGCGGCACAGGCAACGGTGGTAGGCGGCAAAGGAAAAGGAGGGGGAAGAAGAGGAAGAACATGAAGGAGGAGGAGGAGGAGGAGGAGGAGGAGGAGGAGCACGGCATGTGCATCATAGACGCGCCTCATATTGGTGTTCTGAAGCAAAAACGATGCGTTCACATGGAAACACATCTAATTGATAGAAAAATGTTCAAAAATTAATAACTCAAGAACCGTCTAGCGGAACAGGGGTTGGTAAAAATGAAAAATGGTCAAGTCGAAGGGATGAAAAGGGCGGGAAGGTTGGATTCGGGTTCTAGTGAATGTAGGATACGTTCACATGAAAAAAATGTCAAAACAAGGGATAAAGGGAAACAGAGAAGGAATGGCCCCAAGGGTAGATTGAAAGTGGATGGGTGGCTGGGGAAGGGACCCCATCAAGGTAAAATTAGGTCATGGCATAGATGCATGATCAATTGAGACATATGTAGGGGGTATGCATCACTCGTCCCCACACTTAAAACCTTAACGAATAGGGTTGGATGCATCAACACTGCCTAGGACTCATCGACCAACTGGACTCTGACATCCCCACACTTAACACATAACATACACTTGCAATCATAAGGATAGATTTAGAAAAACTTGGCCCGTTTCGCGTATGGTCGAAGGAACCGTCATTGCTACAGAAGGATTGGAGTCGATTGTAGGAGGTACCACGGCTCACTCCAGCATTCAGCCAGCATGGCAGGGACCATGTAGAAGCACCCAGGGAGGTAGCTAGTTGATAAAGCCCATCAGGGTAGAAGCAAGAAGGCTAGGGAGCCTTATGGTGTAGTGTATAGAATAGGGTGACATGTTTTATGATGACGGCAGAGACCCATTTCGTGGGTGCATAGGGAAAGGAAAACATACCTTGCACCAAGTGTCGTAACATCCCTCAGTTTCACCTCTTGATGAGTGATTTAGGAAATGTCAGTCACACACAACCCCCCCTCTATCTCACTCTCTATTGATAGATACAAGAAAGTAACCCATTGATGTTATCCTCATAGTCACGTGTGCAGAGGTTGTATGCCTTGTGCACATTTGATGGTGCAACTGTGCATCCCGCCCTATGCCAGCATACAATGCAAGAAGAAAGGCCAAGGAGCCTTATAGTATAGTGGACAAAAACAGATCGTGCTTTATGCATTGAGAGGCCTAACTTGTGTCTGCAACACCCTATTCACACATCACACCTCTCTATTAAATATAAAGGGCAAGGATTGGTTACTCACCCCACCCTTTGTCTCACACTTTGCTAATAAATATAGAGGGTAGCCATACTCACAGCCCATTCTGTTAGGATGAAAGCTCACATCACTCAATTGTTTGTCGATGAAGATCACTTCATCTATTATTATCATCAAGGTGTTTAAGATGAGGCGTACCTAGAAAAGATAGCCCATATATTTGGTACTGTAGATTTTCTGGAGATCAAGTCATCTGTGTGAGGGAATCACATGTTCTATAGGGAGTACATAGACAGCACACCAAAGAAGGTGGCTTTGTAATTTCTTCTGGAAAAGTGTCTACTGATGATTCGGCTATCCTGGACAGCAGTGGGGTGTTAACACCTTTTCCACAACCAGCTTCCCGTCCAAGGGTGTTTCCACCTTTTCTCGGAACGAGGCCTACTATGACAGGGAATTGCTTCCTTTCTCCCATAGTAGATTTTTTGTTTTTTTCCCTTTTTTTTCTTGTTTTTTTATTTCCTACTCTTAAGGGTGTTTCCACCTTTTCTCGAAGAATAGGTCGGCATGATAGGGACCTAAGTCCTTTTCTCCCATGACTTATATATTGTTGGTTTTTTTTTTTCTTTAATAAAGAGAATTGTAGGAATACCATGTGTTAGGACCATTCTCACTACCACTGTTGGATTAGGCGAGAGGAGAAGAGAGTAAGGATGGGAGGTGTTTAGGAGGGGCTAGCAAAAGGATGCCGCCTCATAAAGAAGAGCATAATTGCTATCAGTAGAACAAGGAGAAGGGCAGTGTGACTCCCAAAAGGGAAAGGGTGGGTCGACTGTGATTGTCAAGATCCACAGGGAGGAAAGTATTTCTTCAGGCGATAGCCATTGATCAGGAATGAATCATCAAATACATCAATTGTTTGGACTTAGACTGAGCTATTCGGATTGACGGCAAGTACTTTATAAGGACCCATCCATCATTGTTGAAGCTTGCTTGGAAATTAGATCTGGGTAATAGGGGGTGTACTTGCGATGGCGGATCTTATACCATTCTGTCAACTCTTCCATAATCTTATTAAGGAAGTGGGTAGCTCTGTCACTTACGAGCTCTAGGAGACTGCCAAAAGTGCTGATAATGTTCTCATACAGGAACAAGGCCACGCTATTACCATTGTTCCACTTCAGAGCTTTAGCTTCATACCACTTTGTTACGTAGTCTATACAGACCAAGATGTATCTATTCTGCTTCCTTTTGGTTGACAAATCAATGGGGCCCACGAAATCAATCCCCTACTTCTCGAACGGCTTTAGGGAAAGAATGGGTTGCAAGGGCATGGCACTTGATTTGGTAGGCTATCCCATTCGCTAACAAGCATCACATCATTTGTAGTAATCATAAGCATCCTTATGGAGGGTTGGCCACCAATATCCTGCAAGTAAGGCCTTTCTGTTTCTTCTCCTGTGAAGTGTCCACCACACGGCTTGTCATGGTATGCTTTCAATACTATGCCGATTTCTTCTTCTGCAACACATCTTTGCAAGATTTCGTCCTTGCCTTTCTTGTACAAAGTGCCACCTAACAGGATGTAGGGGGATGATTCCAACAAAAGCTTCTTCTTCTCACGGCTCGAGATGCCAAGGGGATACTATTGGGTTGCCAAGAGGTTGGCTATGTCTGCGTACCATGGGGTAACTATTTTGACTAGAAACAAGGAAGCATCAGGCAGGTCTGGATCATCTTGCTCTTCTTCATCATCACTTTTAGGAATTCGCAAAAGATGATCAGCCAGGACATGAGAGAAACCGGGTTTGGTATCCACTTCAAAGTCAAACTCTTGAAATAGAAGGAGCCATCTCATCATTCTTCCCTTCACATCGGCCTTGTTCATCAAGAAGGAAAGGGCTTCATGGTCCACGTAGAATTTGAAATGTATCGACAACAGATAATGTTGGAACTTCTCCAAAGCAAATACCATTGCTAGACACTCAAGCTATATCATTGTGTAGTTCCTCTCTCTGTCGGTTGCTTTTCGACTTGCATAATAGATTAGTTGATCTAATTTAGAGGGGCCCTTTTGGCATAAGAATCTTTCTTCCAATCAGGAGGCTGCAGGATGGGTGCTTCAATCAAACACTGCTTCAAGATATTAAATGCCTTGTCACAATCAGTGGTCCATGTAAACTTGGCATCTTTTCTTAGAAGTGTATGCAAAGGGGCTTCCTTTGTCGCAAAGTGTGCAATGAACCTTCTATAGTAGCCCACATGGCCAAGAAATCCTCTCAATTGCTTAAGGTTAGTTGGGGCTATCAAGGCGGCAATCTTCACAATCTTAGCAGGATTTGTTGCTATCCCTTGTGCAGAGACAATGTGCCCCAGAAGAACTCTTGATGAGACACCAGGTTGAGAGAAATCCCATACTCTTGGCATCTGTCAAAACATTGCTCTAGGTGTCCCCAATGCTCATGGATTAGGCTATAGGCACAGAAGTCATCGAGATGCACCTCAATGGAATCATGCAGATGGTTCTGGAAGGCAGCCATCATCACTCATTGAAAGATAGCAGGAGCATCACAGAGCCCAAACGGCATCACTCTGTAAGCATAGGTTTACCATTCTTTTGTGAAGGTTGTTTTGGATTGGTCCTCTTCTGCGATTTGGACTTGATTGTATCTATTGAATCCATCCAAGAGGGAATAGAACTCATGGCCTGCCTGTATCCAACAGTTGGTTTGTGAAAGGAATAGGGAAATTATCCTTCTTCGTCTTGAAGTTCAGCTTTCGGAAGTCCATACATATTCGAAGTTTCCTGTTCTTCTTGGGTACGACCACAATAGGGGAAATCCATTCACTGTTAGCCACGGGATAAATAAACTTAGCTTCAAGAAGCTTCAATAATTTAGCCTTCGCCAGAGCAGAATAATTAAGATTCATGCGCCTCTGTCTTTTCCTCACAAGTTTGGCATCAAGCTCTAGATCAATGTGGTGTTGGCATACTGTGGGATCAATCCTCTTTAGATCTTTATACAACCATGCAAATATGTCTAAGTTCTCCTTTAGTAGGTCTCGCAGGACCACTAGTTCTTCTTCTAGAAGATTTAGATCCACTTTCAGGTGACGTTCAATATCGACATCATCCAGGAACGTCAATTTCCTTTCACCTTCCACTTCACAGATAAATGTCCCACGGATTGCTTCTGGAAGACTCCTTCAAGGGAGGTGTCTCATCTTCTGATGATGCACTAGAACTACTATTGTCTTTTAATTTAGGCTTAGCTCGCTCTTTGTGAGACTGAAAGGGTATCATTGAGGTTTTGGGTTTGGGTTGCGAATGAGCTACTTCTTGACTCAAGAATTCGTCTTTTGAATATGCATCCAAGAACGTCACATAACAGGAACTTCATGCGTTCTGTTTAAACTGCAGGACTAGGGGTTGTTGGCAAGGTGCATCATCATCATCTTCTTTAAGGAAGGGTAACTTTGGATGACAAGAGCCACTATTGAAGGAAGGCCTATTCTTCTTAATCCATTTCTTATAGAGGCTTTGCATATGACATGATTCATGGATCAGTCCAAAGGGTACCACAATCATTCTGTCAACAAAAAGGGATCTTCTACTTCTGAGGCTTCATGAACGTCTAGAATGTATTCCTCATATCTGCCTTCTATGAGTAGGACAGATCCTTATAGCTTGCTTTCATAATCTTCATTTGCATTATCACTTTTTTCCTCTTCAAGTTCCGTTTCTACATCTGTGGGTGTTCTATAAGAGAAGGACAAGCTCTTTGTTATATTCTCTGCTTCTACTTCTGTCTCTGTCTCTACTTCTGTCTCTGTATGACTCTACGAGTGCCATGTAATAGGCAAAACAGTACATCCATGCTTCTATTTTGCTGTCAGAGGCGATTTTAGAAGTCAATTCGGGTTTAGGCAAGAGGTATTCTCCCATGGACAAAGACTTTGCTTCCTTCGGTAGTTGGCTTATAGTGCCCGCTGTTAGGGACTGTGCCTATGTTTTCTAGGGAAAGATCTGTTTGACAGCCTCTTCATCTTGTGATGTACCATCTATTAATTCATTGGAGGAGTTTGTTAGGACTACAATGGATGTAGATCCATTTTCTTTTTGCGATCCATAGAACTTCAACACCACTTTGGGTCCATCATTATTCTTGCTTCGAAAAGCCAAGGTCTTCCCAACATCAGAGGGTATGAGGTCCCGTAGGAATTTTGTTTGACTACCAAATATATTAACCAATAGTCTCTTCCTGCAAGGGTTGTTTTTACATATGGGAGGATGCCCAACCATTTGATTCTGCTTTGGTCTATCAAAACGATAAGCCATTGCGTAGGCTACATTCCTTGCAAGCCTAGATCCTTCATTGTCACATTCGTCATTATGTTTACTGATGAGCCTCCATCAATCAATGCATCTGCAATAAATCATTCTTCTATCCATACGCCAATCTCTGGGGTTCCAGGATCCAAGAAAGTGTTGGCCACATCTACTTCCTTCACACATTCTAAGACTCTATTGGACTTGGTCAACACGGAGGGAACAATTCTTAGGCCTCTCCTTCTTGTCAATATGCTTTTGAATTTCTTTCGACAGCTAGGAGACAACATCAACAACTGTCAAAAGGTTAAGTTTGGTTTAAAAGTGTCTAAGGTCTTTGGCCAAGTCATACTCTTTGATAGAATCCACATGCTTTTCCTATCGGCTAGGAAATGGGACCACACCCGCTTTTTACTTTCCTTTTTCTTCTAGGAATGGCAACATCTGTGCCTCTTCTTCATGAGGAAGTACTTCCGTATCCCCTATTTTTGGGACCTTTGGTCTTGTCTTTGCAACTGTCTCTATAGTTCTCGATGGCTATCTAGTGCTCTGTACTACATTGTTCTGGACTACATTGTTTTGTTTTTTCCAAGGAAGGTTGAACTTCATAGTCTTGGTAGAAGGAACGTTTTCTTTTGGAACTATGGGTTCTCCTTTCTTTGCTCGCGTTATTGCAACCACTTCCAATTCTACCAAATTGGAAGCAAGTTCTTGGGTCTTCTGTTAGGTATCAGAAGTAGATTTCATAGAAGCTAGACTTGGACAATCTTTTGCAATGTGGCCTTCTCCTTTGCATTGACCGCATAAGGGCTTGTAATCCATCGATCTTCTAGGGTTTGGACAAATCGGCGAGATATTACCCTTTTCTCCACAACTGTAACATTCCACCTGTGATCTCTGACCACTACCAACAGACTGTCGTCCTCTGTAACTTTGAAAGGGAAACATACTTGGATAGAAATTAGGACTAAACTCCCTAGGCTTTGTTCCAATGTCCTGCGTTGTCATTTTGAATTCCAATAAGTTGAATCTTGCATCTTCATCTTTCTTTCTTCTTTCGTGCATCTCTTTCAGAGAGAAAATATCCTCTGTATGGTTTTCGGGTAAATATTGGTTTTTGGGTACATTCAATGGCTAAATATCCCGCTTGATGGCACTTTCCACACCATGTATTAGAATGCATCACATCTCTCCCACCTCCCGCAGGCGTGGATATATTGGCGGTATTCACCTTCAATGTCTATAGTTCCTTTGTAATCACATCCATAAGCTCTTTCTTGATACTTGCTACTGAATTGGATAAGTAGTCCTTTAGATTTTCACCTCTTGAAATACTTGAAGTAGGGTTTGGGAAGCTTCTATGATTACTACATACACTGGTTGGGTTGATCCAGGAGGTCCTTTATTTTGGTTTTGATTCAGAGCTCCTATTGAGAATTGAGCTTATTGATTCCAATGTGTAGGATTCCACTCTTGTTGAGTCGCCATTGGAGAAACTCTTTAAGACCATAGCTATTGTGATTGAATCATCATTTGAGGCATTGTCATCTTTGGCCACTATATGGATTAGGTGCATTGTACTGTGGCACTGTTTGCATCTGGGGGTAGGGGTAGGGAACTGTCCCTGGGACTACATTTGATGGGTTTACCATTTGTGGTATGGGAGGAGGTAAGACTCCTCTTCTTGAGATCATTGACAACCTTGCTTCAACTTCATCATACAGTCTTGCACCTTCCACTACAGCTTGCAGATTGACTAGTCTTCTCAATTCCACGAACTTGCAAACTTTTGGTTGTAGGCCTTTAAGAAACACTCCTTTCTGAATGCCTTCATCCAAATGATGATTGGTCCATCTTTTTAGGATGGATTCCATTCGCGAGACATAGGCTTCTACTCTTTCTTCAGAGAACTGACTTAGGTTCATGAACTCCTCTCGCATCTACTCTTCAAAACCTTCACGCTTGAATTTAGTGAGGAATGCTAACTTCAGGTCGTCCCATCTGCCAAAAGTTCCTGCTGCTTGTCTCTCATACCACTGAAACACCCCACCCTTGAAAGTGGCAGGGAATATCACTAACCAATGCTCGAGGGTCCTGGCATTGTTAGCCACATATCCTACCATAAACTCTGCTACATGAAGATCAAGGTCTACATTGTCCTCTCCCTTAAAAATGAAAATGGGACTACATTTGCTAGCATGCCATCAATATTTCTAGGATGAATCTGACTAGGAAGGGGACCTTGAGTCACCATGGGGACTTCTGTAAAGAGTGCTTTTAAGGCATCAAAGGAATATTCTGATGCATACTCGTTCTTGGCCTTGATTTTTTCCTTCTCTCTTCTCATGTACCTCGGGACTCGTTCTAATGCTTGTCTCCTTATAGCATAATTCATGAGGGGCTTGGCTCCACTAAGTTGTTAGTGCTCCACAGAAGGATAACAGAAGGCTTTAGTCTCTGGAGGACTCTCTTGCCAACATATCTTCTACTTCTTTCTTTTCAATGTCTCTCAATTTTGCTTTCATGCCACTATAGAGGGGGAGATATTCCGTTCTGAATGTATCAAAACTCATTCTTCTGAGGATCATTGTTGTGCCATCATCATAATAATGCTAGCTTCTAATGGTTTCAATAGTGTATGTTGTGAAGAATACTTTGTCTTCCAACTTCCAGTGGGTTGCTAATTGAACAAACAGGAGATTGTCAGTGCACCAGGCCTCCCACGTGTCCTACTGCTGAGCATCCACAAACAAATTTCAACTCTTTTCTTTCTTGTTTTTGTGAACCTCCACTAACCACGGCTCCTGAAGCTTCTTCACGATCTCTCACTTGATGATGTCTAGAAACTTCTCAATAAATGTCAAATCTTCCATGGATGGGCATTCTCTCTATTTCTACACTTTAGTTTGTTCCCAAACAATTTGCCACCAAGATGCAAGTTTCTACTACTTCAAGTGAAAGAGAAAATAGTCCACCACATAGAGCTTGCATCATGATGGTAATATATTTTCGCCATTGTGGGGTGAACTTCTTGTAGAAAGTGGCTTTGGTAATGAGAATCTCCGACTCTTCAGTGAAAGAAGGAACTTTGCTAACATCCATTGAATTATTCTCTTCTTGGCAATGCCATTTCCTTCATTTTCAATCTCTGCTAATGCTTATTAATGGCAGGTTTCCTTGGCTGCGCACCAAAAACATGGAGCCCTAAGAGAGACACCAAGGAAAAGGGGTTTCTATTTCAAGAAAATATATCTTGTAACATCAACAAGATTTTGTTCCATTCTCTAGAGAACCACAACAAGGAAAAGAACAAATCTTCATACAGCATCATAGTAGATATCTCCCACGGATTTGATAGAATCAACCATAATGTTCAACATCTTAGAATCCATAAAAACTAGCAAGAACACAAAAGAATATACCACTTTTGAATGGAAATAATCACATATGATTTATCTTCATTGTCTTCATAGTTTTCTCTCTCAGTCTCTCATAGATAGATACATTGTTTTGCATAGAAATGGCTATCTATGACTCTCTCGTTCTCTTTCAATCAATAGTACATCATCTCCTCACTATAATAATTTATAATCGGTCATAATAATCCTTCTTTGGTCGTGAATGTCCCTTCCAAGAGGTGTGTCTGATATGAAAGATCACCAGAGCCACTACAGTGACTCTTCATAGCTCACTACTGTCACTTCACTCTCTAGTCTTCTTTTGAGTCTTCAGCAACTACTTCTCCCACTTTCTTGAGCTATTTTGAACTTACATTCACCTCTTTCCAAGGCTAGAAAACTTTCCCAAAATCAGACATGCATTCCACTGAACACTTACAGAAGCATACAGAACAGAAACAGAACAAGAACAAAGGCTCTATAGAAGCTCATCATTAGAAGGTCAACAGAAAACATCAAAACCTCATAACTCATACTAAAACCATTCCAAACTATCAAAAACTATTTAATAATCTTGCAAAAGACCTCGTCCTTCATCAATCATCAATCCATGCTTCATACAGAAGAAAATCAAAACAAAATAGAAGCTAAACAGAAGGTATCAAAACCAATCAAAACCTCAACAAAACCTATCAGAACATCACAAAACCTCATATTTCTACTGAGAATCATCATGAGCTTCCAAAACATAATCAATATCATCCAAAACACTCTCAACACTTCCAAAATAACTAATTATCACTCAAAATCCATCAAAAATCAACCATTCAGATCTCAAAAACAACAAAAATCAACCAAAAAATCTAGTCATTTCAGCATTCAACACAAAAATGACAGCAACCCTCCCACAAACAGAAATAACCACAAAACCAAGGAAACAACACACAAAATCTATGTGTATGGCTCTGCCATTAATCTCAAAACTGAAAAGAAACCATAACTATCTCTCTTAACAATGAACAATTTTGTCATCTTCATCATATTCATCCATAGCTTCAACCATTATGCAAGAACAAAAGGGAAAAGAGGAATTTCTACACAAAAGACAAAGGAGAGAGGACTTTTGGCACCATCCAAAGGAGAATGTGTGACTTGGAAGAAAGGAGAGAGAGAGAGAGGCACATAATCAACCGTCCACTCCACCCCACCTTTTCCCCAAAAGACACACAACCCTTCATATTTTTATTATTATTTTGATTTTTTGATACATTTGTATTCGTAAGGCTTTAACCTTCTCATTTCAATTCTTTCTAACCTTTTAGAAATGCATCTATATACACTTTTGCGTATACTATTTATTAATCATGGATGTGAATGTGGTCCCCTCATATAAGGTGTATTTTAGTGCTTTTGTAATAAAATGAATATTATTCCCTTTACAAAAATTTAAAATGTGATGTATGTATAGACATCTTTGTGCCTTGTTTTTATGCTTCTTTTGGTATCATCATATGTGTCTATAGCGCACGAAGTGCATGCTAAGTGAACTATTGGTTTATTTTATTTTATTTACAAAATGTGTGTTTTGCGTGAGTGCATATGGAAAAGTGGTTGATTAAAGTTTATTTTAACAATTAACTGTGGTTATAGGGTGACAAAAAATAAATAAAGTAAGAAATATAAAAAATAAATACCTAGCAAGGGTGTGCATGCAAAGAACTAAGGGCACACGGATTAGTCCCAAGATGCAATGAGTCCAATAAAAAAGCAAAAGCCACTAATTGGAAAAAAAATAGTACACCTTTTTTTTAATGAATGAAATATCAAAACAAGGTTAGGGGGTCATATTTGGTTTATTTAGTTCTTATTAGTGTTTGGGTGTTGTTGTTGTTATTATTATTATTATTATTTATGTGTTTTTTGTTGTTTTTTTAAATTTTATTATGTTTATTTTTTTAAAGAATTTTAATAACAAGCTTTCTACAATCAATCTTGAGGGAATTAAACCATCCTATTTCAACAATGTGTCTATATTTTTCAGCATTTGTCAGCTTATTTTTGGAATGTAAAATGAAATTTCTATGAATTTAGGTTAAAAATTTAGCATTTTGGTCTTAAAATAATATTTTGTGCATTGGGTACAGCATTTGCAATGGATGGAACATGCTAAAAATATTCAAATAAGTTTTTGGGATTTTTAAAAAAATTGGAAATTATTTTTTATTTTTATTAATTTTTTAATGAATTTGTGTAATTTTTAATGAATTTTAAAAGAATTTTGAATATTCTTAAATTTTTTGTAATTATGACCAAGAAAATAATCCAAATAACTTTCCAATTTGTCAAAGGAATTTTCAAAATTTTTGGGGTTTTTTATTGGATTTATATGAACTTTTAAAATGTTTTTAAGTGTTTTTAGGTGTTTTCTCGAGTGTTAACGGGTTTTTGGAAAATAATTAAAAAAAGGAGGTACCTGGGTTGCATGTGAATAACTGCGTGTGAATGGACAAGCATGCACCAAATTTTTTAAAAAAACATGATCTATTATGTTAATTAAATTGATAAGAAACCTTATCTTCCCTATATTGTGGCTATCATGGTTGTCAAAGCCACACCGTAATGCTGTAGATCTCGAGAAGGATGAGGAGAAATGTAGGGACCGCTGAGGCAGTCTTGAAGAGGAAGGAGGCACCAACAATAATTCTCTCCCTTTCCTTTTAGCACTAGGAAACACATCTCTCTCTCTCTCTCTCTCTCTCTCTCTCTCTCTCTCTCTCTCTCTCTCTCTCTCTCTCTCTCTCTCTCTCTCTCTCTCTCTCTCTCTCTCTCTCTCTCTCTCTCTCTCTCTCTCTCTCTCTCTCTCTCTCTCGCCTAAGAAGTGTGTGTGTGTTTGTGTGTGTATGTTCTCAGAATCGGACGTGGTATGCTTTCGTTTACTGAAGTTTTGGGCCCCATTATGATCTTAAGAAGCGTCCGCTTGCGAGTGACCATGCCTTGAAAGAAAACACAAATCCATTGTTGAGGCTAAAACGTCCGCTTGGAAAAAAAAGGAGAATCTTCGAATACATTCTCCAGTGATGTTTTGCAACAGTTGGTGCAAAATATGAATATGCTTATGCAGGTGCGAGTGACCATGCCTTGAAAGGAAACACAAATCCATTGTTGAGGCTGAAACGCGGGAGTTAACCTCAATTTTCCACTGTTTCTTGAGAGGCCAGAGACTTAGAAGTGTGCTACCTCCTGCTCTCTCTCTAGCTGTTTCTCCTGGGGGGTGCACGGGAATCTCAAAAAGGAGCCGAACATATGAGTTCAAGCACTACTCTCTCTCTCTCTTTCTAACCAAGAAGTTGGGGCCGGATGGTGAAAGATGACCCAGGGATTCTTGGGACAGCGATGGAAGGTTGTCCTTTCTCTCTGCAGCCCTAATTCTTCTTCTCTTTTTCCGTCTCCCAGATAACAACTTGTTGCCACTTTATTTGATCACGATGATGGCATGCTTCACAGAAAAACCCCTCCTTCCTTCTTTCATGTGAGCAGATCTATTATGTGAAGGGGATACCCTTGAAGACTGATGATGTGTTGTTTCTTGTTTCTTCTCACCTCCCCAGATAGACAACCGAGCCCGCAATCATGAGGTTGCACCCTCCTCCTCCTCCTCCTTCTTCAATGTCTTCAATTTCTTCATTCCTTTGATAATAGTTCTTTGAACAACAATGCTTCCTAATTCTTCTAGACACCTTTGCATACTTGCCGTCATTTACTTCTTTTGTTGTTGCTTATTTTTTACATGTACTTCATCTGGTCTTTGCCGATCAAGTAGTTGTGCCAAAGTATTGGGGAGCCAAGGAAGTGCGCACAGGAGACAGATTCATCTTCATAGAAAATTATCTGCTTTCCTTCTTCTTCCTTATTCTCCATATCAAGGTTTTGAGAAGAGATAGGCCACCTTGTCTTCCCTTTTCTCTTACTGCTGCTACTGCAGGTTCACATGGAGGAAGAGGGGGGTATCAGAAAACATAGGCCTTTGGAGCATTGCTTTATTCAAGAAGCGACCATTGTCTTCAAGTTTTATCATTTCAATTCTCCTCTCAAAATCTTCTTTTGCCTTGCCCAAATTGGCTTCCTCCAAACCTAAGCTTTAGTCTTTCCTCCATTGTGATCTAGACTACAATATATTGCAAAAATTGACAACTCTCGACCATGGTTTTGGTGAGGCTTAATACAATGATAGAGTGACTCTTCTTCTGTTTTTTCTTCATAATTTAATCTTCCTTTTCCCTTCCCTTGAAACTGTAGTTTTTGAGATCAGCTTCTTCCCCGGCTGCGCACCAAAATGAAGGCATCCCTCCCATGGCAAAAAGTGAACACGAAACCAAGGTAGAAGCATGAAAAATCTATGCACATGGTTGTGCCATTAATCTCAAAATCACAACAAAACCTGAAATATCTCTCTCTTATTGATCAATAGAAACATTGTCTTCATCATCCTCATTAGATATTACGATTTCCATCACTCACAAGAAAGAGAGAAAGTAGGGGGAAAGTGAAAGAGAAACTTTTGCATAGAGGAGAGAGCGAGAGAGGACAAAATTTTTACACCACCAAAAGGGAGAATATGCGATTGGAGAAGAGAGAGGGAAGGGAAAGAGGCACATAACAAGAGAGGGAGAGAGGACAAATTTTTTGCACCACCAAAAGGGAGAATATGCAATTGGAGAAGAGAGGGAAGAGAAAGAGGCACATAACTACTCATGCACTCCACCCCACCTCTTCACCAAAAAGTACACCCCTTCGCATTTTATTATTTCTTTGAAACTTTGATACATTTGATATTATAAGGCCTTTGGCCTTTAATTTTGAGTATTCCTACCCTTTACAAATACATGCACATAACATTTGAAAGCATACCATTGACTTCAATAGATGTGGCCCCGCCTCCCCCTTATGTGGGATATTATTTTAGTGCTTTTGTAACAATGTGCTTGTTATCTTTTTTACAAAAAATGAAAATATGGTGTATGTATAGATTTTGTTGTGCACTATTTTTGTGCTTCTTTTAGTGTCATCATTTCCTCCCACACTGAAACATGAAGCATCCTCGCGAACCTTGTTGAAGAAGAACCACTGTCTAACATAAGACACTTGTAAAAATTGTTATCAAAATAACTTTAAGTTGATGCCTAGTCATGGTAGGGTATCCGAATTCCAAAGCCCTAACTGCTAGAGTAAGGGAACTCCTACCTCAACTGCACTCTCACATTGAAAACTTGTATAGTCTTCAAAAGATAGGGTTTTATCTTTCACAATGATCACAACAACAACTTCTTCACCCAATGTAGAAAGAAACAAGACTCCATCATGTAGCTTCAAAACACTTAAGGGAATTAGGTTTGGTTTTTCATTTGAGCCTTTGCAAAAGTGCTTTCACTTTAAATGTTACGAATAGATTGTAAGGGGTTTTAAGCATTTGCATTTCATTTGAAGCTTGATTTTGTTGTGTTTTTAAAATGGATTTGTCTTAAAGGATATATTTCTTGTCAAAATGGTGGGGCTTCATTTAAAATTACTCTCTCCTATGGGTATATGTGAAATGATGACACTAAAAGAAGCACAAAAATAGTGCACAACAAAATCTATACATACACCATATTTTCATTTTTTGTGAAAAAGATAACAAGCACATTGTTAAAAAATCACTAAACAATATCCCACATAAGGGGGAGGGGGGTTACATCTATTAAAGTCAATGGTATGCTTTCAAGTATTGCGTACATGCATTTGTAAAGGATAGGAATACTCAAAATTAAAGGCAAAAGGCCTTATAATATCAAATGTATCAAAGTTTCAAAGAAATAATAAAATACAAAGGGGTGTGCTTTTTGGGGAAGAGGTGGGGTGGAGTGCACGAGTGATTATGTGCCTCTTTCCCTTCCCTCTCACTTCTCCAATCACATATTCTCCCTTTTGGTGGTGCAAAAAATTTGTCCTCTCTCCTTTGTGCAAAAGTTTCTCTTTCTCTTTCCCCCTCCTTTCTCTCTTTCTTGTGAGTGATGGAAATGGTAATATCTAATGAGGATGATGAAGACAATGTTTTTATTTATCAATAAGAGAGAGAGATTTCAGGTTTTGTTGTGGTTTTGAGATTAATGGCACTGACATGTGCATAGATTTTGCATGCTTCTACCTTGGTTTCGCGTTCATTTTCTGCGGTGGGAGGGCTGCCTTAATTTTTTGGTGTGCAGCCAAGGAATGAAACTGATCTCAAGTATTGATTGAGGCTATTCATGGTACATGCTCCTAAAGCAGAAGGTCAAAAGGATGCATTTTCAAGAGGTTGCAATCTGGTTTTAAAAAATGATGGTGGAGAAAGAAGACATCATGGGAAGATTTGTTTTCTTCTCCTCCTTGGGTCGCATGCACACATGTTTTCTTCTCCTCCTTGGGAGAAAGAAGAAGAAGAAGAAGAAGAAGAAGAAGAAAAGAGAAGAAGGAGGAGGAGGAGGAAGAAGAAGAAGAAGAAAAGAGAAGGAGGAGGAGGAGGAAGAAGAAGAAGAAGAAGAAGAAAAGAGAAGAAGGAGGAGGAGGAAGAAGAAGAATAAGAAGAATAAGAGCAGGGAGAGAGGGGAGAGAGAGGGAGGGGTCGGGGAGAGAGAAGAAGAAAGAAAGAAAGAGAGAAGAGGAGAGAGAAGAGGGGAGAAGGAGAGGGGGGAGGAGGGAACCGTTGAGGAGGGGGAATTTATTTTTTATTTATTTTTTTAAAAAGAAGATAAATAATAATAATAACGAGAAAAAGAAAAACAAGGGAGTCTCCCCTTGTCCTGCGCATAGCAAGGCGGGGGTAAAAAATTTTTCACTTGCGGGATCGGTTAACGGCCACGACACCAGCAGGGGGCGAACCGTGTGACGGATGCAATAGAGGACGCGTAAATTAAAAAACACGGATGTTCACGCACAATGTGGGAGGCGCATACACACGTAAAAACACGAAAAAATAGATAAAACCTAAACCATGCATCAAAATGAAATGCCGTAAAAATGAAAAATGTGTCGGAAGGCAGGGGAAAGACAATGGAAAAATGCAATAGGGGCTTCGGGGAGAATGTAGGGTATTCACATGGGACGAAGGCAAAAATCAAGCTCGAAAATACATATGGGGATTAATATCAGAAAATCCACACACCAAAATGTAGGGCAGAAAGAAGAAAAGATGTGCAAAATAATGTGCCCAAAAAATTGATCACGTCAAAACACGAGTCCGATTGAGATAGAATGTGTTCACATGGAAAAAACCCATAAAATAGACTCGATAATGGACTCGAAAATTAATACGAAAAGAACCCAGTACCGGAACAAAGGATAGTAAAAAAGAAAAATGTCCGAGGGAAGGGGATACACAGGGGGGTCACATCAATACTCATGTCGGGGGGAATGAGGAGGGGTTCACATGCGAAAAACACAAAAAGATACCCAAAAACACATTAAATTTTTAATAACCTAAAATCCAACTGGCAAAATAGGGTGGAGAAAAAAGAAAAAATGTGGAGAAAGGGTGGCTGGACACGGTTGGCAAATTGAACTAGAATGCCAATGAAAATAGGACATATTCACATGGAAAAATGTAAAAAAATATGCATGAAAATGTCCTAAAAACTCACAAACATTAATAACCTATGAACATGCATTGGAATGACAAGGTGTAAAAAGGAAAAATATCAGATGGAAGGGGTAGGGTAGGGTTGTCATGTCAGATTGTTTTTCTAAAGCAAAAAGAATGTGTTCACATGGAACACGTCCAATTGACAGAAAATCATTCAAAAATTAGTAACTCAAGAACTGAGGAACATAGGATGCATTCATATGAAAAAACTTCAAAATAAGGGATAAAGGGAAAGAGAGAAGGAACTGATCCAAGAGTGGGTTGAAAGTGAAAGGGCAGGGGGAAAGGGACCCCATCATGGTAAAAGCACGTCATGGCATAGATGCATGATCAAATTGAGGCATATGCAAGGGGTTATGCATCAAAGACGTGCAAGGATATGTCCCCACACTTAAAACCTTAACGGGAAGGATAAACCGAACATCAGGGACCTAGGACCACACATTAGACAAACAGCTGACATCCCCACACTTAAGACTTTACCATCACTAATAAACAAAAGGGTTAGGGGTAGAAAAACTTGGCTCATGTGGGAGAGAATCGAGGTTGACGGTCGATGTTGCATACTGTGTCGCAGTCGAATGGAGGAGAGACCAAGGTGTCTTTGCATCATGTACATGTCCAACAGGGTAGAGACCACACACTAGCAATACCCACGAAGGAAGTTTTGTTGAGGGAATCACGTGAAAACCGTCGACGACGAAAAATATTGCACTCAGCTCATGGTCACTCAAATGGAATGAAAGAATAGTCACTCGCCCCAATACTGACATCACTTGAGTGAATCATGATGAAAACCCAAATCTCACACTCAGATTAGGAATCGACAAGGGTGATGGTATAGAGGGAGTATGCCAGGGTGCATAGTTGATGGTACAGCACTGTAGCCCGCCCTGTCTAGCACATGTGCAGTGTACAGAACAGAGTGGCGTGTCCTGTGGTGATAGTAAAGATCAATCCTGTGTGTACATAGGGAAACGAGAATGTACTTGACACCAATTGTCGTAACGTCCCTCAATCCTCACCTCTCAATATGTGATTGAGGAAACACCAGTCATACTCAACCCCCCTCGATCTCACACCCTGTTGATAGATACATGAGGGCAACCTGTTTCTGAAACCCATTGATGTTAGCCTCATAGTCACTTTGTGTAGAGGTTGTATACCTTGTGCACATTTGATGGTGTTGCAGTAGTGTATCTCGCACTGTGCTGGCACACAGTGCGAGAAGGAATGCTAGAGATATAGTGCAATGCAAAGGAACATATCGTGCTTTATACATTGAGAGGCCCAACCCATGCATGAAACACTCCATTCACACATCACACCACTCTGTTAAATGTAAAGGGTAAGGAGTGGTCACTCACCCCACCCTCTGTCTCACACTCACTAATAGATATAGAGGGCAGATCATACTCACAACACATACTATTAGAATGAAAGCTCACATCACTCAACTGTTTGTCAATGAAGATTGCTTCATCTATTATTGTCATCACGGTGTTGAATATGAGGCATACCTAGGGAGGTGGCCAATATATCTAGTACTATAGATTTTTTGGAGATCATGTCATCTGTGTGAGGGAATCACATGTTCTGCAGGGAGTACAGAGATAGCACACCAAGGGAGGTGGCTTTGGAATTTCTTTTGGAAAAGTGACTACTGATGATTCAACTATCTTGGACCATGGGATGTTACCACCTTTTCCACAGCCAGCTTTCTGCCCAAGGGTATTTACCACATTTTCTTGGAATGAGGCCTGCTATGACATGGAATTTCTTCCTTTTCCCCCATAGCAGTTTTTTTTGTTTTTTTAATTTCTTTTCTTGTTTTTTTTCTTCTTTCCTACTCTTGAGGATATTTCCACCTTTTCTCGAAAAATAGGTCGACATGACAGGGACCTATGTCCTTTTCTCCCATGATCGATATGGTTTTTTTCTTTTTTTTTCTTTAATAAAGAGAATGGTAGAAATACCATGTGTTAGGACCATCCTTACCACCACTACTAGATCAGATGAGAGGAGAATAAAGTAAGAATGGGAGGTGTCTAGGCTAGCAGAAGAATGCCGCCTCATAAAGAAGAGCGTAATGGCTATCAGTAGCACAAGGAATAGGGCAGTGCGACTCCTAAAAGGGAAAGGGTGGATCGACTGTGATTGTCAAGATCTCCACGGAGGGAAGTACTTCTTCAGGCGATAGCCATTGATTAGGAAGGGATCATCAGAGGCATTAATTGTCTAGACTTGGACGGAGTCATTCAGATTGACGGAAAGTACCTTATAAGGACCCATCCAACGTTGTTGAAGCTTCCCTAGAAATTTGCCAAATTAGGAATCATTAGCGAGAACTAAGTCACCTTCCTTGAACTCCTTCTGCTTAATGAAGCTATCATGATAGACTTTTCTGCAAGCTTGCATGACTTCCATGCACTATATAGAGCCATCCTGTGGATCTCATCAAACACGCGTTCATTGATGGCCACACGCAAAGAGGGTAGCTTGATTTTAACAGGAAAGACGGCTTTTGCTCCATACGCCAACTGGAAAGGAGTTTATCCTATAATTGCCTTATTGGAGGTTCTGTATGTCCAAAGGGCCTCTATAAGTTGATCACCCTAATCAGGCAATGTGCGACAATCATCCTTGTTAGGATCGAGCAGAGGATGCGATTGGTGACTCCAACTTGGATATTGTCTTTGGGGGGTAATAGGGGGTGGACTTATGATGGCAAATCTTACACAGTTTTGTCAATTCTTCTATGATTTTGTTAAGGAAACGGGTACCTCTGTCATTGACAAGCTCTAGGGGACTGCCAAAATAAGTAATGATGTTCTCGTACAGGAACAAGGCCATGCTATTACCATCGTCCTGCTTCAGAGCTTTAGCTTCACACCACTTGGTGGCATAATCCGTACATACCAAGATGTATCTATTCTGCTTTTGTCTGGTGGGGGATCAATTGGACCCATGAAGTTGATGTCCCACTTCTCGAATGGCTTCAAGGGAAGGATAGGTTGCAGTGGCATGGCACTGGTCTTGGTGGGTCTTCCCATTTTTTGACAAGCATCACACCATTTGGAGTAATCATAAGCATCCTTGTGGAGGGTTGGACACCAATATCCTACAAGTAAGGCCTTTTTGGTTGTCGCTTCTCCTGTGAAGTGTCCACCACAAGGCTCGTCATAGCATGCTTTCAATACTATGCCAATTTCTTCTCCTACAACACATTTTTGCAAGACTTTGTCCTTTCCTATCTTGTACAGAGTGCCACCTAATAGGGTATAGGGGGATGATTCCAATAGAAGCTTCTTCTTCTCACGGCTCAAGATGCTAAGGGATATTGTTGGGTTGCCAGGAGGTTGGCTATGTTTGTGTATCATGGGGTAATTGTTTCGACTAGAAACAAGGAAGCATCAGGAAGGTCTTTCTCATCTTCATCATCGCTTTGAGGAATTTACAAAAGGTGATCAGTCAGGATATGAGAGCGACCGGGTTTGGTAACTAGTTCAAAGTCAAACTCTTGAAACAAAAGGAGCCATCTCATCATTCTTCCCTTCACATCGACCTTGTTCATCAGAAAGGAAAGGGCTTCATGGTCCGCATAGAATTTGAAATGTGTCGATAGCAGATAATGTCACAACTCCTCCAAAGCAAACACCATTGCTAGACATTCAAGCTCTATCATCATTATGTAGTTCTGCTCTCGGTTGGTGCTCTCGGTTGCTTACTTTTTGACTTGCATAATAGATTGGTTGATCTAACTTAGAGGGGCCCTTTTGGCATAAGACTGCACCTAGGCCTTCAATTGATGCATCAATGTGAACATGGAACTCCTTCATCCAATCAGGAGGATGCATGATAGGTGCTTCAATCAAACATTGCTTCATGGTGTTAAATGTCTCATCATAATCAATTGTACATGTAAACTTGACATCTTTTCTTAGGAGTTTATGTAAAGGGCCCTCGTTGCAAAGTGTGCAATGAATCTTCTGTAATAGCCCACATGGCCAAGGAATCCCCTCAATTGCTTAAGCTTAGTTGGGGCTGTCAAGGTAGCAATCTTCTCAATCTTAGTAAGATCTGTTGCTATCCCTTGTTGTTAACCCTTAGACGAACAAGGTGGAAAATCCGGAAAATCTAAAGCTGAAATGGAAGACGAAGGCGTGCCAAGAAAAATATGGAAACACAAGAAGTGCAAAAAAGTCTTAAATAAAGGAAAAAGGTGCACAATAAAAAGCGCAAGTCAATACTTTTGTAAAAGAGCACAAGCGCATCATGATTTAATTTCAAGAGTGTCGGGCTCTCATCCTTGCAATTTGTAAATGTAGACGGGCGGTGGAAAGGAAGCTAGGAAGATGGGAGGACAATGGGAAAAAGGGCCTAGGCCATGGCCGGCCATGTAAAAAGGGAGATAAGGGGATGACCGCCCAAAAGGGATTTAGGGTTTTGTATATAAAGTTGAAAAGTGAATGAGAAGCTCATTCTTGTGTGTGGCAAAAAGTGGCTCTCTTCTTCTTCTTCTTGTTGCTTGCTTGAGCTTGTGCTTGAGAGAGGAAGTGTGAGAGTGTGAGGGAGTGAGTGTGTGAGGGTGAGGGACTGGGGAGGAGAAGCTCTCCATCTTCTCCTCTCTTCTTCTCTTCTCTTCTCTTCTCTTCTCTTCTCTTGCTCGCGAAAATGGATCTTGGAGCGTGGAGCTTGAGGATGGAGCTTGCTTGAAGCTAGCACCTAGGATCGTGGAGCCACCGACTTGTGTGAGGGGGGAGGCAACTCGTTTTGGCATCAAGGTAAGCTCACTACACCTCGAGAGGATCGACGACACGTCGGCTAGGTGAGAGATAGCCACGAGAGCTCTCTTGGAATGCTTGAAGCAATAGGCAGTCCATGGGTCTTTGCGGTTGAGCGAAAGCTCCCACATTTTCGTTCCGTTGTCCGGACCAACGGATTCAAGTCTTGAGCGCTTGCGGACTTCGAATCGAGCATCGAAGTAGGGTTTTTCCCAAACCAGTGCTTGAGGTAGATAGGTAGGAAGAGAGGGAGTTTGAAGAGGTATTTAATCTCCTTAGCAAGTAGGTTTCTGGTTTTTGGACTTCGAAAAGCATGATGGAGTAGTGTAGGTATTTCCTTATGATTTTTCTTGCATATAGGAAGGATAGGAGCAAAACATTGGACCAAAAAGTAGGGTTTCCTATTGCTGTATAACATGCTGAAACAAGGAAAAGAAGGGCAAAAAAATGAAATTTTGGATTAAATGTTGGTGAAGGGAGCAAGACTAAGGTGAGTGCAAGCCTGGGCAGGGTGATAAGGGGCCAAGAGTGGCAAGAAAGGCCACATTTTGCATTGCAGGGTTTCATTGAAGAGAGCAAGAGAGCTTCATCATGTGGATTTGCTTTGATCTAGTCATCTAGGAGTTATTTGCCAAGCCCAAGTAATTCCACACCTTCCCCTATATGAGTAGCTTGGATCTGGAGATGCTTAGCAGGTAGGAAGCCCTCATCGCTCGGCACGACGAATTCTTTGAAGTCCGACAAAAATCGTGTCACGCTCAGCCCGTCCGAGTGATGGCAATTTTGGGCCAAGTCCCAAAATCGGCCCTTGGACCACTCGGCCCATCAGCCCTCGGATCATTCAACCATTCGGCCCGCTACACTCGGACGCCTTCCACTCGGCCCGTCGGAGTAAAGCATTCAAACCAACTTTTAAATTTGGCCCTCGGCCCTACCAACTCGACCCAACCCCACTCGGACAAGTTGATTTTCATCCCAGCCGAATTCACCATTCGGCCCTCAGTCCACTTGAATCGGCCCACCTAACTCAGCCCTCAGCCCTCGGACAACCACACTCGCACTGGCCGAATTTGACATTCGGACTAGTTACATTCGGCCCTTTTTCATTTGGCCCTCGATCATTCGGACGAGCCAAATCGGGCATTCAGCCCCTGCAATTCGGACCTCTTGGGCCGAATTTAGATCTTTTTTTCAAATCTTAACCTGTAGACCCTGAAACTGACCAAGAGATCATATAGAGCCGAAAGCACATCATAGACCTATCACGAGACTGAAATCTAGAGCAAGTAGTTCAAAACTTGGCTATAAACGGTCCTTCAAATCACACATGGCATTTAGTGTAACGGCCCTGCGGGCCAGTGGGGACTGTCCCCCCCCTCCCCCTGACCCGCGCAGAGGGGCCTTTGCCCCCTCCGCACCTCCCCCAAGTAGGTTGGAGAGAAAATGTAAATCGTGACAAGTCCTCCAAATTAAACCCTAGTGTAGTAATCACTCTACACAAGCATGGATTCTCACTTGCAAAAGAGCAACCAAAATCCCATACCCAAACAAAGACAAACAGAGACCCTAAAAACCTCAATGGGCAAATCTAGCCAACATGGGCAAAAAGGCCATACCACAAAATTACGTATGTGTTGCATTCGGACTGCATCTAGTCAAAGCGAAAAGCAACAACATCAAGCTACAACTACGAGGATGACTAGATATACAGTCCTAACGATAGACGCACCTTGAAAAGCACTATACAGGCGATCTAAGGCATAAGTGGAGAATACATATGTGTTCGTGCAGTTGGAGGCTCAAGGTCATTTGTCAATAGGCTTAAATTTATAAGCCAAAACCTAGAAGATGAAGACATAGTACCTCCTGCTTATCTTAGGGTCAAACTCACCACGAAAAGAGAACACACTATCGATGCTCTGATTGATGAAGGAGTAGAATTTAATATCTTGACCTATGAAGCATGGACCCTACTAGGCCAACCAGAGCTCACCCCGACTAATGCAACTCTTAGCCCTTACGGGGGGACACCCATAAGCACTCACAGGGAACTACAAAATCCTTGCAATGATTGAAACTCAAAGCTTGCCTATCCTATTTCATGTTCCTCCAAATAGTGCTAATTGCGGGAAGGAAACCCTCCTAGAAAGACCCTTCAAAAGGGCGACCAAGTGTGAGGCTGATTATGTAGCACAGAGGATACACTTGCACTACCGCATATGAGGATAGTCACAACCTTTAGCGAGAGTGACCTCATCGAACCTCGAGGGAAAGGCAAGGAAGGTGCTGACATAACAGGCAAGCCTAGTAATGGGAACAAGGACCTGTTGGAAGAGTTGATATAAGCACAGGTTGAACAATGAGAACCAGTGAGTGAGGCCATGCTTGAAACAAGGAGGTCAGGAGCCAATGCCAAGGATAAGCTTTGGACTTATGAATATCATAGAAGACCACAAAAGAAGCCCAATCCTTATAGACGAAGGCATCGATGGACAGCCAGCACAACGCCGAGATAGATATCCAAAGCGTTGCTACGTGCTCAAGGGTATTACGCAAGTAACCGATGGATTTGGATACCAAAACCCCCTGCTAAACCTCATCTATAAGCTAAAGGCCAGATGGTATCAAGAGTAAAGAAGCGTAGGAGGAAATCTAAACGAAAAACCAAGTCTCCAGTCAAAAACATTGGGGTGACCAAACCCCTCACGATCGAAATCAAGAAACCAAACAGGACTACTCAAAGAGTAGAGCCTCATCCTAGCATGCTTAATAAGCAGATGTCAGATGTAACCATTCAACATGCAGAAAGACCACTAGTGCTCAAGGAGCCTTTGATTTCCCAAGAGGATAACAGGCATCATAGCCACAACATTGCTCATGGCAAGGTTAAATGCTCAACAAAGCAAATGGCAAAATCATTTAATAGCCATGAGAAAATCTTCCAGCCAGTGTCACAGCCACTTAGGAGTCCCAAGTCTCCTATACCCTCTTTCCTGAAACGGACACAATAAGCACAACAGCAATTGTCAAGTGCAGCTGCTCAATCCCAATCTCTATCTCCATCTAAGCTTACAAATTTCCAAGAGGTGGGACATGACACCACTCATAGCTCTCAAGCCAAGGATATGCCTATGCAATCTAATGTGACCAGATCAATTGAGGCTTGATTTGCATAAGTGAATGTTCAAAGGGCAACAAAAGACACACCCACTTTCTATCTCTGCATGAGGAGCTAACACCGCAATCTACTAACAGTAGCCAGTACACTGAACTAGCCATTACTACTTCCAATCAAGAATCATAGCAGTCATAGCCTTTGTCCGTGACGATGCCCCTTGCAGAACATGTCCTTAGCCATTCACTTGTGAAAGAGGTTTTGCAACCAACATCTTTGACACCATTTTGTGGCACTGCCAAAGCACCTGAAGCCTAGGTTTCAGGAGAGACCTCTCAAAGATGTGGCCAAGAAGATGGCACATCCGACCAATCAACCTAGCAAGGTTGTTCAGTAGGTCACAGCTAAGTCCCATGAGAGCACATTAGAGAAAGAGAGTGCTAAGGCCCAACCAAGCTTGACCTAGTTCAAGGTCCTGAGTCCTGAAAGGAGACACCACAATTTCCCAAGAAAAAGTGGACAAAACAATGGAAACAACAGCAGTTGCAAGTGGTGGTAGATGCCGATGAGATCGAGACCAAGAGCACGGAAGAGTTGAGGAATAAAACATCAAGCCCATCCACCAATGGACCTATTGATGTCTCTCCTAGCAGCAGTGAAACCTCAGACACATCCAAGTGCTCTGAAAAATCAAAGCAACCATTACCATCAATGGTTGCTCACAACACTCAATCCATCGATAACAAAACTCGCATTGACCAATAAAGAGTGGATACAACACTATCACAGCAAGGTAACAAGACTATACCGGTCACATCCAAGGAGAACCATGATAGCAAGGCCTCAAGAGAAACATGGAAACCCTGAGAGCATAAGCAACCCTAGCGTTGACCAATCTTGCTCATCTAGGCCTGAGCCCCCAACTATGCTAAAGCCTAGGGAAACTCCTAGAACCTTGCATGAGATAGCAACCGAGCAAGCCCTCGTTGAACATAGAAGTGTCGTAGAGTGCTTAACTGAGTTGGATGTTAAGATTAAATTGTTCGCAGGTGTCTATGTTCTTGCAGACATGGGCGCATTCCCTAAGGAGCAGCTTGAAGAATACTTGCCATTCTCCCTATCCTGGGAAGAACAAGAACATCTTGACGAGCACTATGGCAGGCTCCTGCATGAGCACATGCGACTCACCTCTGACGAGAAAGCCGACGAACTACGCTTAACTGTAACATTCAATGATGTGCTCTGCCAACCAAATCTCTTAGAGATGGAGCAACTAAAGTGACAATCATAGGATCGAAGTCAATTTGAAAAACGTTGGTTTGAAAACCGTGTTGCAATGGCTGAACTAGGATCCCAAATTATGGCAGTCTCAGAGGAGTGATTGGCCAAATGGCGGTCTCAAAGAGACCTAACCTATGTGGCACCAACTTCCTTTTGAGTGCTGACTGCAATTCGAGGTACGCACTTAGCTAGAACTATCCAAGAGAACTCTCTCGCTAATAAGGTTCTCATTAAGGAGGAGTTACATGTTTGCTAGTAGACTCGGACAAGGTACCATACTACTCGATGTTGCAAAATATCTATCATTATTGAGTAAGTTGCCACGAGTACTGGATGCATGTGCCACACTCCAATACAATCTCGAGAACTAGAATTGGTTTTTATCCTCATGAAGTGACATGGATTCGTAAATATGTACATAAATAAACAATGAATTTTGTGACCCTCTATAGATAATATCAACACACACAAGAAAAGGTAGTCAAGTGCAGGGAGAAGAGTTGGTTTTGACAGGCTGAGCTCCTCAGGTCCTTCTCTCACCACACGTTTAGAAGTCATGTGACCATTCCCACCACCAGGTGGAGGGCATGCAACTCTCATTACCGCCACAGGAAACCCTAACCAACATCTTTGATGGTGTAGATGGGGCACCGTCCCTTTCTATACACCTTTCCCCTTTCTGGTCTATCCTTCAGGGGATGAGCCATGCTCTACTCCATGACGAACAGTCAAAGCAACTTAGCATAAGCCAAGATCTGCTAATGGCTAGAGGCACAACAAACATAATCACGAAGGTCGTCCCTCTACAACAAACACTGCATGCCTCACCTCTCCCCTCCTTGTCATATGCGCTTAATAAACCACTGTGTAATCCCTTCCATGTGAATAGTTTTATCTTGTCTCAGGGCCTAACCCTCGGTTCACATTTTGTAGGTTCCCCTAGGGTAGAAGTCATGGACCACATAATGCAACTGGCCTGCAAGGAAGCTCTCCGCTATCGGAAGGAGCATAAGGCACTAGCACCCCCACCAGAACGCTACGTGCCTACTCTGAAGAGACACGCGCCAAAAAGAGGCCCCAAATGGCACCGCCCAAGATGCAAGCCAAAAACTCCCCAAGCCAAGAGAACGAGGGCTCAAGGGAGCACACAGGGTGTGCAACACCAGCCGTGCAGGCCCCACCACACATACAGGCACCAGGTGCTCGAAAGAGAAGACGGCAGCTCGAGACAAGCAAGAATTTGATGCATTGTCCAAAAGCATTCTGAAAATAGTTGCGGCCAGGGACTACATTATTTGGGTCTCGACCAATATCTTTCCCGCCCAGCCTCACGGGAGCCCCTCATAGCACAGTCCTGATCGCCCGACCACCTGGGCTCACCCCGCCTTGTACAAATAGAGTAGCCCCTACATTGTATAAGCTGCTTAACAAAGGCCATCCTGCCATAACTTTTTGTCTTTAAATGGTTAAAGGGGCAAGCTCCCCACCTATATACACTTCCCTTACCTATTGCTAATATATGCCACGTCTATAACAAGCATCGGATTATACATCACAGTCAGCATCATAGGATTTTGATAGAGTAATATCTTATCGTGTTGCATCTGTCATTATACTTTATGCATGCGACTAGCATATACTCTCATGAAGTGACAAGTGGATGCAGGACAATGCAGGTCTTTGTGTGAAAGTGTTCAATGCCCAAGACCACCAACCTCACAAAGAGTCATGACAAAGTCACACTACCAAAAGCAAACATCTCCCTTGCCGATAGTCCACATCGCATGGCCCACAGCGTGATCAGTGGAAACTCTCTCTTTTTAGGTCAAACTCTACCCCTGGCACTCACAGCAGCTGTTACATCAATTGTACCAACATTTCATGTTACAAAGAGGTTTCGCAAAATCTCCAGTGTATCTCCCCATCTCAACAATTGTTCCTCCAGCAACAAGGCTGGGACACAATCATCACTGTCATATCCAGTTTTGTAGCCTTTGAATCTCGACATTTCCCAATCCAATTGAAAGGATGTGGCCTCAATGTATTGCAATGGTTGTACTCATGTTATTCTTTTTTTTTTTAAGTGTGTGGGAAAGAAAAGGAAATAATAAAAATAAAAATAAAAATAAAAAAGAAAATAAAAGAAAATAAAAGAAAAGAAAAAAGCACTCACAATCACAACACAACACCTCAAGTTAGGTACGCCCAGTGACCTTGGTTGGCTGGCTCCGTCCCTAGTCCCCTAGCCCTCTACACATCCCCCACAATTGCTCAGGGCCCATCAAGGGTAGGGCATACCTAGGGAGCTTGTCTCGCCTACAGTTAGACCTATCACCCTGACCCATTTGCACGATTCCTTTTTGCACTCCGCCTTAGTATCATTGCAATCAATCGTGGTAAGCACCGCACAAATGGCCATGAAAAGTACACCGTACTCATCGAGAAAGCCCAGTAGCTACTAGATACCAAAAGTTGTTGGGGGTAAAGGCGCCTCTGCCTAGCCGCCTGTGTATTACTACACTGACAGTCTCTCCCTTTCTTGCTCTTACTCTCCCGCCATAGCTCTCGAGTCCAACTTTCAATCCATCACTCCCTTTCAACTGGTGTCAGAGCTTTGCTTTCCGATTCTTGAGCTTGGTTTGTGGAATTCTCAACATCCCATCGACTCCCTACTTGCATTGGGTCTCCTTCCCTACAGCCATATCCGACTCCTTCGAGCTCCCGTCACTCCCTGGCTTCCCGAGCACCTTCCCGGCATTGTTGGGCACATTCAAGGCATTACATCATAGGTATTTGATCATTTTCTTCAGGTTTTACTTCAGTTCTCAGGTCTCACAGGCTGTAAACAAGATTGGGGTAGCCACCATTGAAGCTCCCTTGCTTCATATCTCACTTGCCTTTGAACAAGACTTGCTGGAGCTTGTTTGAGGCCTTCCTTGGCTTTAACCGGACCCCTCCAAAGCTTGGCCACCATTTTTTGCAGCCCCAGGACCAGCATTTATAGTTGGCTAAATCACACAGCCCTCCCATATATGTCTTCAGCATTGACAGTCACAACAGTAGCTCTCCCCCTCCATTGGCACTTGGAAAGGCTCCATTTCGGGCATATGAACATACTTTGATGCTTGGTTTTGATGGTTGATGTGTTGGCATAGCATTTGAATGATTTAACACTGTTTTGGAACTGTCATAATAGTCCACATGCAGTTTATGATAGTGTTACACTAACATTTGATGCTATAGCTTGTTTGGCTTTGTCATTTGATGTCTGGTTGGTCCCGTTTGATGCCCAGATGTTAGGGGAATGTATGCCTATTGTTTGGCAACCATTTGGAGCTGATTTTGGTGCTGAGATTCTTAGTTTTGAATAGCAAATCACTACTGTACACAGTTAGGCTGAAGTCATTTTACTCATGTATACTTATGCCTATGCTTTTCGAGCTATGTTTCGGACATATATGGTGATGTATTGACACTTGGGGCTCAACATTGTCAAGATTGTGGGAGAGAAGGAAGGAGTCTCACTTGTAGCTTTCTTGCTTGCACAATGGGGGAATACACACAAGGGTGGAGGCTGAAAACAGTTTTCCTCTTCTTAGTTGTGTAAGCCAAAAGAACTCAAGTACAAAGAAATAGAAGAACCCTCTATATGGGTCTCAAACCAAACTCAACTAACTAAGGTGGCATACTAACTGAGCCACGAACTAGAGTAGATAAGGATAGCTATCATGTAGCTATTATTCAGGGGCGGTGTACCAATCGCATCTGCAACTGACAAGTCGGTGACATAAATACACAACGGTCACCCTGGCGTATCACGAGTGGAGCTCGATATCTCAACACTCCCCCTCGAGCTCAATCCCAATTCCTGCACACCAAGCAGGTCTCTGAACTTGCGCAGCTTCTCTGCGCCCAATGCCTTCATGAATATGTCAGCTACCTGATCCTCTGTGCTGACATAAACTAGATCAATAAGACCTAGTAAAACCCTCTCTCACACATAGTGATAATGCACCTCAATGTGCTTTGTTCTAGCATGATAGACTGGGTTATTTGCCAAGTGTATACTACTCATGTTGTCACAATAAATGACAACTGGCCCATCTGTAGACTGATGCATATCATAAAGTAGCTTATGCAACCAAGCTACCTCACATGCAGCCATTGCTGCACCCCTGTACTCAGCCTCTGTGCTCGACAAGGCAACTGTAGGCTGTTTCTTGCTGCTCCAAGTGACTGCAGCACTCCCAAAAGAGAACACATATCCACTGGTAGATCGTCTATCAGAAATACTACCAGCCCAATCAGCATCAGTGTATCCATGCAACTGTATCTGAACCCCAGTCTCATAAAATAGTCCATACTGCAATGTGGACTTCACATACCTGAGTATGCGTCTAGCCGCATCCAAATGTGGTTTCCTTGGAGCCTGCATAAACTGACTTACCAATCCAATAGCATAGCTCAAATCTGGCCTGGTAATAGTAATATAAATCAAACTTCCTACTATGCGTCTACACATAGTAGGGTCTTCTAGAAACTCACCTGCATCTGTGCTCAGCTTCACATTCTGCTCCAAAGGAACTGAAATAGGCTTACAGCCTGTCATCCCATATTTGGACAACATGTCCAATCCATACTGCCTCTGCAAGAGCTGTATCCCACTTGGTGATCTAATCACCTCAATGCCCAAGAAATAACGCAGCTCTCCCAAATCCTTCATCTCAAACTTCTGCTTCAATAGCATTTTCACATGAAGGATATCTTCATCACTGTCACCTGTCATAATCAAATCATCAACATAAATGACAAGTAGCATAATACCTTTCTCTGTTTTTCTCACATAAAGTGAGAAATCTGCCTTGGAAATCTGAAAGCCAATAGTGACAAGATACTGTCCTATCTTGTCAGACCATGCTCTAGGTGCTTGCTTCAAGCCATACAAGGCTTTCTTCAACCTGCAAACAAACTCAAGATGAACAGCATGCACATAACCTGGTGGCTGCTCCATATAGACCTCTTCTTGCAAATCACCATGCAAGAAGGCATTCTTTACATCCATCTGATGTAAAGACCATCCCTTTGATGCAGCCATAGCAATGACTGCTCTTACGGTTGCCATCCTTGCAACCGGACTGAATGTTTCTTCATAGTCAATGCCATATGTTTGTGCATACCCCTTGACTACTAATCTTGCCTTGTATCTGTTCACAGAACCATCTGCATTGTGCTTCACCTTATAAACCCACTTACAGCCAATTGCATTTTTACCTTTAGGCAAAGGTACCAATTCCCATGTAGCATTTGCTTCCAAGGCATCCATTTCTTCATCCATGGCTTTCTCCCATTTTTCTTTTCCCATGGCTTGCTCAAAAGAAGTGGGTTCTGGTTCCTGTATCACCTTGACCATATATGCACAGTGAATGGCTGTAAATCCATCATATTTCAGCCTATCCACAGGATACCTAACTCTGGTAGACCTGCGCAAAGTGGGTTCACTCCCAGGTGCTCTCAAAACATCCCTGGTCTTCCTTACTCTAGGTGTAACAATAGAAGGAATACCCAACTCATCATCAATGCTCTGTTCTGAGCCACTGGATTCACCATCCACATAAGAGTGACCTGCATTCACATCAAACATAGGCTGATCAACCTTCTCTTTTCCTTTTCGTGATACCTGCATACCACTATCTGCATTACTTTGAGAAGATTCTCCTGATCTCAATCTGCCTGTCCATGGTGAAGAATGTGAACCACTGCTAGAGGACGCTCCAGGTCCACTAATATTTTGTGACTGCTGCTGTGAATTTTATGCAGCATTACCATTTTGTACATCTACATCATCAATCACATTTACTGGTTTATACCAGCTACTCATCTCATCAAAAACAACATCTCTGCTCACTGTAAACTTACGAGTAGAAGGGTTATAGCATCTATACCCTTTTTGCTGCAGAGAGTAACCAATAAAGATGCACTTCTCAGCTTTTGGATCCAACTTGGATCTCAACTCATCTGGCACATGTACATAGGCAATGCAACCAAAAATTTTCAAATGAGAAATATCTGGTTTCCTACCAGTATACCTCTCCTCTGGAGTCATTCCATGTATTGCTGCAGTGGGAGTCCTGTTCATTATGTAGACTGCTGTAGCAATTGCTTCAGCCCAATAAAAATCTGGCAAGTCTTTTTCATTGAGCATGGCACGAGATACCTCTCCAATATGCCTGTTTTTCCTTTCTGCAATTCCATTTTGTTGTGGGGTATAACTGCATGAATATTGCTGCTTTATGCCATGCTCCTGCAAGAACTTTGCAAACTCATTTGAGAGGTACTCTCCCCCTCCATCTGACCTTAGGCATTTTATTTGCAGACCTGTTTCTTTTTCAGCCATAGCTTTAAGGGTTTTGAAATGCCCAAAAACTTCACTTTTCTTTTTCATAAAATACACCCAAACTTTTCTGCTATAGTCATCAATAAAAGTGACAAAATAATGACAGCCTCCAAGAGATGCAGCTTTAGTAGTCCACACATCAGAGTGGATTAATTCCAATGGCTTCTCACTCTCTTGAACATGTCTAGGAAATGGTTTCCTTGCCTGTTTTCCAAACTGACAGGCTTCACATACCTTATGCATTTCTGCAACCTTGAATTTAGGCAATCCTGCAACAATATTTTGGGCCTGCATTGATTTAAGTCGCTGTACATTAACATGACCAATGCGTTTATGCCAGATATCAATATCTGCAACTACACCGGTCCCATGTGCAAACATTGCTGCACTCAATTCAGACATGTCTGCATCCAACGTAAACATTCTGCCCTTCTTCTTTCCTTTTGCTATCAAGCGACCTTTATTTTTCATATCCTCAACAAAGCATCCATGAGGATTAAATCTGACCTGCAAGCCCTGCTCAACCATTTGACCGACAAAAACCAGATTCTTGGTGATATTCGGGACATGAAATACATCGGACAGGTATTTCTTTTTCCCATCCTGCATAGACAAGGGAATTTTTCCAATCTGCACAATAGAATGTGCAGTATCATCACCAGTCTCCACAAATCCTGGTTTTTCCATTTTCCTTGCATCCTCCATCCATTCTGCATGACCTGTCATGTGGTTTGATGCACCTGAGTCAACATACCATACATCATTGCTTTCTTATGCACTTGTCACAGAATTGTTCATGTGCTGCACCATGAACAAATGCTCATTTCTGTCATCACCCTGTCTGCTAGAAGATGCATAATTCCCTTGTTGCAGTTTTCCATTCATGATGTCATTCTGCTTTTTATAGCAGTCTTTAGCCATATGACCCATTTTACCACAGTAGTAGCATTCAACATTATTGTTTGCATTTTGGCCTCTTTGCCATCCACCACGACCTTTTTGGCTCCCCCTGCCTCTAGAGTTACCACGTCCTCCTCCATAGGACTGGTTTTCTTGAGTTTGCTGCATATTCTGATTTCTGCCACGGCCTCCAAATCGGCCTCCTCTACCTCTGCCTCTACCTCTTCCAGCATTTGAGTAGAAGACAGCTTCTTTTGAAGTTCCTCCTGAAGAAGATGCACCACCATTTCTCTGTTCCTCAGAAATTAGAAGAGCAATCAACTCCTCAAAATCAGGAAATCTTTCACGAACTGAAATGGATGTCCGAAACTATGCATAATCCTTTCCTAGACCATTCAAGGTCACGGAAACTAAATCATCATCTTCCACTGGCGACCCAATGGAAGCAAGTGCATCTGCAATCTTCTTCACCTTCATGTGGTAGTCGTTGATGCTCATACTTTCTCTTTGCACATTATGCAACTCTTGCTTGAGCTGCATTTTCCTGGCTTGCGTATTTGTGCTGTACATTTTTGACAAAGTATCCCATGCCTCCTTTGGCGTACTTGCATCCTGAATATGCACAATCATAGAGTCTGAAATACTGATAGACAGCCAATACATAACTTTCCTGGCTCTCTCATGCCATGTTTTGAATGCCTGCATTTGCTGTTGATTGGGAACATCAGGAAGAACTGGTTTTTCTTCATTTCCTGCAACAAATTCCCAATATCCTTTTCCCATAAGGAAATTCGTCATTCTAAACTTCCATGCTTGGAAGTTGTTCTTGTCAAGCTTTTCAGTTACAATCTGTGAAAGAGAATCAGACGCCATTACAGAACACTTCGAAAAATTCTGTCACTGCAAAAACTCAGCTTCACCCTCACAAGGGCAAATCTGCAAAACTGGCGAAAGTGGTATTTGACCACACAGTCACTTCCTAGTGACGATTTTGCATAAACAGGAACCAAGGATGATTCTGAAACTCCCAATGTCTCTGCGCACAAGCATACGATGCAATTTCTACAGTAACTTTTCACCGACTTGTAGAACAGTGGCTGCACAGCATAAAACTGAACCTTTTCCTGAGTGCGTGCAGAAAACTTCCGTCTGCGAAACAGGCCCCGAAATGGCCTCAAATCAAAAAAACAAGGTCGCCCAGGGCTAAAGCCCTGTCCCGCAGCATATACTACCCTCTTGCTTCACCGCGAAGGGCGTCTCAACCTGAGACAATGCACTCCTGCACTTTCCGGCTGTGCTACCTGCAGAGATCTGCTCCCAAAACAGAAAATGAAAGCAACACTGCTCCTCTTACCAGAACACCGCGAGCTTGGCTTGCTTTCTTGAGCTCCTTACCACGAACAAGGCTCTGATACCATGTCAATATTGTGGGAGAGAAGGAAGGAGTCTCACTTGTAGCTTTCTTGCTTGCACAATGGGGGAATACACACAAGGGTGGAGGCTGAAAACAGTTTTCCTCTTCTTAGTTGTGTAAGCCAAAAGAACTCAAGTACAAAGAAATAGAAGAACCCTCTATATGGGTCTCAAACCAAACTCAACTAACTAAGGTGGCATACTAACTGAGCCACGAACTAGAGTAGATAAGGATAGCTATCATGTAGCTATTATTCAGGGGCGGTGTACCAACCGCATCTGCAACTGACAAGTCGGTGACATAAATACACAACGGTCACCCTGGCGTATCACGAGTGGAGCTCGATATCTCAACAAACATAGAGCTTGGTTTTGATTCGGGATCGTTGGTTGAGCTTGAGCTCGCTTTGCAAAGCATTTGAATGCTCCGTCTTGGATGTACTTATGGCATGTATGTTGCTTATGTCTGACCGTTTGACATGCTTAGCGTATGCCATTACTACATGCTAGTTACATTGTTTGGAGCCTATTGCTATTGGAGCTCTTGGCTTGACCTTGGATTCTTGGAGCTTACTTGAGCTATTTATTGTCTTGCCAAAGTTGTATCTTGGGATGTACTTGATGTCTTACATGCTTATGGATGCTTCATGCGGATGCTCTACCGTCTACATGTTCGAGATGTACTATTGAGGTATTGTCTTGGACTTATGTCATTGGCATTGTGTCTTGCCTTGGCTTGAGCTCTTGAGCTCGTACATACGGCTTTTGTGCCAGTGGGAGCATTCTTGAATGCTTATCAGACATTAAGCAGGCGGTACTTTTATGCATTGAGCCGTTACATGCTATTGACAGACACTTGAGACTTTGGGACTTCTTACCTTTTGGGATGATACATCATATGTCTTGGTTCACTATATGCTTATGAGCTAAGTCTCAATTTGGGATCCGTATCTTTGCACCTACTTGTGTCAAGTTTTGGTAGTGGCAGGAGCACTTTGCCCCGTTGCCTGGGGGGTGTGCCTACTCACTCGCATATGTTTGTATGACATACTTGGGTGTTGGATTCATGCTTATCGACCATCATATGCTTATGCTATGCCCGCATGATGCTGGATTTGGTCTTGACAGTATCTGATTGCCTTGGGATCCAATTTTGCACTGTTAGCTCTCTTTTACTAAAATCTGAAATTTATTACATCAAGCTTATATGTATGGACTGACATGGATTTTTCATGTTGAAACACTCTGAAATGATGTACTTTCACTAATACTTGGTGGGCAGCAGCTTTAGTTCCACTTTCTTCGCCATTCCTCGATTTTGGTGATCTTTTTATCATTTTCTGCAGTAAACAGCAAGCAATTTTGAGCTATCTACAGTCTTCCAACCTGCATTATGGCGAGTTCGTCCACTGATCATGCTATTTTCAACATCACTAAGCTTGATGGTACGAATTACTCTTATTGAAAGAGCCATATTTGGCATGTGTTGGTGCAAAAATCGCAGATCGAACCTTTGAGGTTAAGCGGACATCCGCCTGCAACTATGCCAGATGAGGAATGGCTTGAGCTTGATGAGTTATGCAAGTCCACTATTGTATTGTCTCTCACAGATTTGGTTCACTATAATGTCTTTGAGGAAGAACAGAGTGCATGGCAGTTGTGGGAAAAGATCAAAAATCTCTATGACAAGAAAAGTCTAGCGAGTCAGATGTATTGGCTAAAGAAGCTTATGGATTTGCGCATGAAGGAGAATGTGACTATGTCTGCTCAGTTGAGCCAGTTCCATGCTATACTCAAGAACTTGACTTTGCATGACATCACTTTTGTAGAGGATGTCACTCCTCTTTTCTTGCTTGGTACTCTTAATGAGTCATGGGATGTATTCCACACTACATTATGTGCCTCTACTGCTACCTTGAAATTATCTAATGTTGAGAGTGCTCTTCTGCAGGAAGATATTAACCGTAAGAATTTGAATGCCTCTCGTGTGTCTCATGCTATGATAGTTAGAGGCATGAATGATAGATATGGAAAGCGTGGCAGTGGTAGTGGCCATGGATGGGATTCTCAGAAATCTCGGTCCAAGTCTTGTAGGAAGTCACGTAGCAAATCCCGTGGCAGGAATGCAGATGTTACTTGTCACCATTATGAAAAAAAGGGCCATATTAGGCCACAATGCCATGGATTGCACAATGAAAGGCGCAAAGATAAGGGGAAAGAAAAAGTGCAAGATAAGTCTTCTGATCGCAGCATAGTACCTACAAAGTCTAGTGTTAAAATTGAAGAGATCAATGTTATGCAGCCTGAGAATGTTGATGATGATGATTATATCCCAGCAACTTCTTCTAGTGCTTTGCAGATGACAGAGATACACTCTATGTATGCACAGTGTTGGCTCTTGGACTCAGGTGCATCCTTTCATGTGACACCTTACCGAGAGTGGTTTCATTCATGCCATATTGTTTCGGGTTCTGTGCGATTGGGTGATGACAGCTCTCTTGATATTGTGGGCATTGGTGATGTTAGGCTGCAGTTTCCTTCTGGCAGCAGTTTTGTTATGCAGGATGTACGTCATGTACCTGCTTTGACAAGTAGTCTCATGTCAGCTGGACAGCTTAATGATGCAGGATATCATGTATGTTTTGGAGACTCGGCATGGAAGATCACTTGTGGTAGACTTGTGATTGCAAGAGGTGCCAAGGCTGGCAATCTCTACCCCCTGATTGCATCAGCTTCTTCCCTTGATCATGTTTTGTATGTGGGTTCTATCCCACATGTATCTCTTTGGCATGCCCGTTTGAGCCATATGTCTTTGAAGGGAATGAAAATGCTTTCTAGTTTGCAGTACTTACTACCCCTTGATTATGCATGTTTTGATTCATGTGAGCATTGTCTTTATGGCAGGCAAACTAGGTCTACGCATAAGAAGTCTGGTAGGCCACGCATGAGTGAGCCCTTAGCATTGGTACATTCGGATGTCTGTGGGCCCATGCCTTGTCAGTCTATGGGGTGGTGCAAAGTATTTTGTTTGTTCATAGATAATTTTTCATAAAAAGTTTGGGCTTATCCCATTAAGCTGAAATCCGATGTCTTGGTTGTGTTTCATAGATGGCTTGCATTGGTTGAGAACCAGTCTGGGTATAGGCTAAAATGCCTAAGGACAGATAATGGGGGTGAGTATGTCTCACGTGCTTTTGAGCAGTTATGTGATGAGAGGGGTATTAAGCATTAGTTGACTGCCCCCTACACCCCCCCAAGAATGGTTTGGCTGAGTGGATGAATAGAACTATCCAGGAGCGTGTACGCAGTATGCTTAGCCATGCAGGCCTACCATAGAACTTTTGGGCTGAGGCAGTTAGTATAGTTGTGCATGTCATAAACAAATCACCCTCTAGTGGTTTGGATTTCGAGGTTGCAGAGGAGGTATGGACTGGAAAACCCCCCTCTTATGCGCATCTCCGTGTCTTTGGATGTGAGAAATTTTTCCATGTTCCCAGGGACAAGAGAAGTTGGATCCCAAGAGTGTCAAATGCATTTTCCTAGGTTATGGGGATGCAGGCGAGATGGGTTACCATCTCTAGGATCCACAGGCACGAAAAGTCATCCGCAGTCATGATGTAGTCTTCCATGAAGACAAAATGCATAGGCATCCTAAGAGAGTTATTGAGATCTGCATGGTCATATTTCAGGAGGAGCCGAGAGCTCCCACACAGCCAGTTGGACAGCCTACAGCTGCAGTAGATGCTCATGGTCAGGGTGTTAGACAGGCAGTTGGCCAGGCAGCAGAGCCTACCGTGAGATGGTCTTTTAGAGACATATGTTCACCTAATAGATTTCAGCCCTCGATGCATTATGTCTTGGTTACAGATGCAGGAGAGCCTTTCACCTATGATGAGGCTATGTGCAGGGGTAACAGTCACTCCTGGGAGAGGGCTATGCAATTTGAGATAGACTCCCTACATAAGAATGACACTTGGGATTTGGTTTCCTTGCCTACGGGTAGGAAGGCTTTGCCATGCAAGTGGGTGTACAAGCTAAAAATTACCCCTGGACACCCCAAGCCGGCATACAATGCTAGATTGATAGCAAAGGGTTTTAAGTAGGAGCATGGTGTGGACTTTGACAAGGTCTTTTCTCTTGTGGTTAAGATGACCACCCTACGCTTAGTCTTGGCTTTGGTTGCTCAGCTTGACTTGGATTTATACCAGATGGATATCAAGACGGCTTTCTTACATGGGGACTTGCATGATGAGATTTATATGGAGCAGCCTAAGGGCTTTGCAGAACCTGGCAGGAAGCACCTAGTGTGTAAATTGAAGAAAAGTCTTTATGGCTTGAAACAGGAACCTAGGGAGTGGTATCATAATTTCGATGCCTTTATGCAGTCACAGGGCTACAGCCGGAGTGCTATGGATCCGTGTCTTTACACGAAGAAAGCCCGTGATGGTTCTTTAATGATTTTGGTACTCTATGTGGATGATATGCTGATAGTAGGGAAAGCTCATGATGAGCTAGATGCTCTTAAGGTTCAGCTCAAGAAGAGCTTTGAGATGAAAGATCTAGGACAGGCCACTCACATACTCAGTATGCGTATTAGACGCGACAGACATCAGGGACTCCTCTACTTGTCACGGAGGGAGTACATACATAAAGTACTTGAGCGCTTCCGCATGCAGGACCTAAAGCCTATTGGTTGTCCAATTGCCTTCTTATGTGAAGGTATCAGAGGCTGATTGCCCGCGGACAGATGATCAGAGGGCCGAGATTGCCAAGATTCTCTATGCATCTGCAGTGGGTAATCTTATGTATGCCATGATAGCCACTCATCTAGATATTGCCTTTGCAGTTGGTGTTGTGGCACGCTATATGGCTACACCTGGCAAGAAGCATTGGGATGCCGTGAAGGGTATCATAAGGTACCTGAAGGGCACTGCAGATATGTGCATATGCTATGGAAGCCAGGATAAAGGAGTCGTGGGGTACACTGACTCTGATTATGCAAGACATGCAGATAGTAGGAAGTCCACTTTCACCTATGTATTCACATATGCTGGAGGTGTTGTTTCTTGGATGTCCAGGGTGCAGAAATGCACGACCCTTTCTACTACAGAGGCCAAGTATGTTGCAACACTTAGGCTTGCAAGGAGGCCATTTGCTTAGGTCGTTTAGTTGTTGACCTTGGTATTGATGCTATCCCTACACTGCATTCGAATCCTACAAATCTGCTCACAAAAAGCCTCTCTACAGAGCGCTTTGCCTTCCTCAGAAGGTTGATGAGCGTGGGATGAGATGACGTCTTTCCTCATCCTGTTGTACATGTGTACATGTTGTATTGTCTTTTTTCTTTTTCTTTTCACTCCTCACTAGGGCATATTTGCCTTTAAGTGGGAGGTTGTTGGGGGTAAAGGCGCCTCTGCCTAGCCGCCCGTGTATTACTACACTGATAGTCTCTCCCTTTCTTGCTCTTACTCTCCTGCCATAGCTCTCGAGTCCAACCTTTGATCCGTCACTCCCTTTCAAAAGTTCGGTGTCAATGTGTTTGATTATGCTACATCGTGTTGTCACAACGCAAAGGATGTCTCATAAACCTTCATGTGTACTTCTTCTCAACATGGATAACTTTGCTTCATCTACACGTTGTTATGAGGAACCAGCCCAGGGTCTTCTTACTACGTAATATCTAAGTATGCACAAGCACTCACATAATATCTGCACCGAAATATATATACACAGTTTGGGTCCTCAAGTGCAGGACAATACTCTCAGCTTACTTAAGAGTTCGACCTGTCTCCCAAACTAATTGAACTACGCCTTGTGCACGATAAAGAAAACTAGTACTACCCCGAGGGAGAGACCATATATGAGAGGTTTTCAATTGCAATTATTCAAGACTCCAACGAAAGTGCCATTCGCTCTTCATTGACACTCAACTCTGAATTCTTATCCTTTATCATCCTGCAAGCCCGCTGAGAATCGTCATGTGTAGAATCCCCTAAAACCAATACCTGTGCCCGTCATCAATCCAATCCCCAACAAAGAACAGCCCTATCATCAACTCCAACAACCCTACCACTAGCCACCCATGCCAACAACATGCCCCCAATGACCTTCCTTCGCACCACCACCAACATGCCTCCACAGCAACCACAAATGTCCCACATCTTCGGTGCATGCCAAAGCCTACTACCTACGATGCTGAGTGCCATGGACTGGCACTTGTCTAGGAGGGGGATAATATTAACCCTCAGACGAACAAGGTGGAAAATCCAAAAAATCTAAAGCCAAAATGAAAGACAAAGGCACACTAAGAAAAATATGAAAACACAAGAAGTGCAGAAAAGCCCTAAATAAAGGAAAAAGGCGCACAAGAGAAAGCGCAAGTCAACTCAACCACTCGACTACCTGGCCCTCGGACAACCAAACTCGGACTGTCCGAATTTGACATTTGGACTAGTTACATCCGGCCCTTCTTCATTCGGCCCTCGACCATTCAGACGGGACAAATCGAGCATTCGGCCCCTACAATTTGGACCTCTTGGGCCAAATTTGGATCTTTTTTTCAAATCTTAACCTGTAGACCCTGAAACTGATCGAGAGATCATATAGAGCTGGAACCACATCATAGACCTATTACTAGACTGAAATCTAGAGCAAGTAGTTCAAAACTTGGCTATAAACGGTCCTTCAAATCATGCATGGCATTTAGTGTAATGGCCCTGCGGGCTAGAGAGGACTACCCCCCGCCCCCCCGGACCCCCGCAGAGGGGGCTTTGCACCCTCTCCACCTCCCCCAAGTAGGTTGGAGAGAAAACGCGCGTCGAGAGAGGTCCTCCAAACTAGACCCTAGTGTAGTAATCACTCTACACAAGCATGGATTCTCACTTGCAAAAGAGCAACCAAAAGCCCATACCCAAACAAAGACAAACAAAGACCCTAGAACCTCAATGGGCCAATCTAGCCAACAAGGGAAAAAAGGCCACACCGCAAAAACATGTATGTGTTGCATTCGAACTGCATCTAGTCAAAGCGAAAAGCAACAACATCAGGCTACAACTGCGAGGATGACTAGATATGATAGTCCTAACAATAGATGCACCTTGAATAACACTACATAAGCAATGCAAGACATCAGTGGAGAATCCACATCTGGTCGTGCAGCTGGGGACTCAATGTCATTTGTCAGAAGGCTTAAATTTATAAGCCAAGAATGAGAAGATGAAGACATAGTACTACTTGCTTATCTTAGGGTCAAACTCACCGCGAAAAGAGAGCACACTATCGATGCTCTGATTGATGAAGGAGTAGATTTTAATATCTTGACCTATGAAGCGTGGACCCTACTAGGCCAACCAAAGCTCACATCAACTAATGCAACTCTTAGCCCTTACGGGGGACACCCACAACCACTCACAGGGAAGTATAAAATCCTTACGATGATTGAAACTCAAAGCTTGCCTATCCTATTTCATGTTCCTCCAAATAGTGCTAATTGCGGGAAGGAAACCCGCCTAAGAAGACCCTTCAAAAGGGTGACCAAATGTGAGGCTAATTACGTAGCACAGAGGATACACTTGACACTAGCGGATGTGAGGATAGTCACAACCTTTAGCAAGGGTGACCTCATCCAACCTCAAGGGAAAGGCAAGGAAGGTGCTGACATAACAGACAAGCCTAGTAATGGGAGCAAGGACCTGTTGGAAGAGTTAATACAACCGAGTTAATACAACGAGAACTAGTAAGTGAGGCCATGCTTGAAACAAGGAGGTCAGGAGCCAATGCCAAGGATAAGCTTTGGACTTATGAATATCATAGAAGACCACAAAAGAAGCCCAATCCTTATAGACGAAGGCATCGATGGACAGCCAACACAACGCTGAGATAGATATCCAAAGCGTTGCTACGTGCTTAAGGGTATTACGCAGGTAACCGATGGATTTAGATACCAAAACCCCCTGCTAAACCTCGTCTATAAGCTAAAGGCCAGATGGTATCAAGAGTAAAGAAGCGTAGGAAGAAATCTAAATGAAAAACCAAGTCTCCAGTCAAAAACATTGGGGTGACCAAACCCCTCACGATCGAAATCAAGAAACCAAACAGGACTACTCAAAGAGTAGAGCCTCATCCTAGCATGCTTAATAAGCAGATGTCAGATGTAACCATTCAGCATGCAGAAAGACCACTAGTGCTCAAGGAGCCTTTGATTTCCCAAGAGGATAACAGGCATCATAGCCACAACATTGCTCATGGCAAGGTTAAATGCTCAACAAAGCAAATGGCAAAATCATTTAATAGCCATGAGAAAATCTTCCAGCCAATGTCACAGCCACTTAGGAGTCCCAAGTCTCCTATACCCTCTTTCCTGAAATGGACACAATAAGCACAACAGCAATTGTCAAGTGCAGCTGCTCAATCCCAATCTCTATCTCCATCTAAGCTTACAAATTTCCAAGAGGTGGGACATGACACCACTCGTAGCTCTCAAGCCAAGGATATGCCTATGCAATCTAATGTGACCAGATCAATTGAGGCTTGATTTGCATAAGTGAATGTTCAAAGGGCAACAAAAGACACACCCACTTTCTATCTCTGCATGCGGACCTAACACCGCAATCTACTAACAGTAGCCAGTACACTGAACTAGCCATTACTACTTCCAATCAGGAATCACCGCAGTCATAGCCTTTGTCCGTGACGATGCCCCTTGCAGAACATGTCCTTAGCCATTCACCTGAAAGAGGTTTTGCAACTAACATCTTTAACACCATTTTGGCACTACCAAAGCACCTGAAGACTAGGTTTGAGGAGAGACCTCTCAAAGATGTGGCCAAGGAGATGGCACATCCGACCAATCAACCTAGCAAGGTTGTTCAACAGGTCACAGCTAAGTCCCATGAGAGCACATCAGAGAAAGAGAGTGCTAAGGCCCAACCAAGCATATCAACAATTGACCTAGTTCAAGGTCATGAGTCCTTAAAGAAGATACCACAATTTCCCAAGAAAAAGTGGACAAACAACGGAAACAACAGCAGTTGCAAGTGGTGGTAGATGCCGATGAGATCAAGACCAAGAGCACTGAAGAGCTGAGGAATAAAACATTAAGCCCATCCACTAATGGACCCATTGATGTCTCTCCTAAAAGCGGTGAAACCTCAGACACATCCAAGTGCTCTAAAAAATCAAAGCAACCATTACCATCAATGGTTGCTCACAACACACAATCCACCGAGAATAGAACTCGCATTGACCAATAAAGAGTGGATACAACACTGTCACAGCAAGGTGACAAGACTATACCGGTCACATCCAAGGAGAACCATGACGCAATAGCAGCAAGGCCTCAGGAGAAACATGGAAACCCTGAGAGCATAAGCAACCCTAGAGTTGACTAATCTTTCTCATCTAGGCTTGAGCCCCCAGCTATGTTAAAGCCTGGGAAAAATCCTAGAACCTTGCATGAGATAGCAACTGAGCAAGCCCTCGTTGAACATAGAAGTGTCGCAGAATGCTTAACTGAGTTGGATGTGAAGCTCAAAGTGTTCGCACATGTCTATGTTCTTACAGACATGGGCGCATTCCCTAAGGATCAGCTTGAAGAATACTTGCCATTTCCCCTATCTTGGGAAGAGCAAGAACATCTTGACAAGCACTATGACAGGCTCCTGCATGCACGCATGCGACTCACCTCTAACAAGGAAGTCGACGAACTACGCTTAACTGTAACATTCAATGATGTGCTTTGCCAACCAAATCTCTTAGAGATAGAGCAACTAAAGCAACAATCAGAGGGTCGAAGTCAATTTGAAAAACGTTGGTTTGAAAATTGTGTTGCAATGGCTGAACTAAGAGCCCAAATTATGGCAGTCTCACAGGAGCAATTGGCCAAATGGCGGTCTCAAAGAGACCCAACCTATGTGGCACCAACTTCCTTTCGAGTGATGACTGTCATTCGGGGTACGCACTTAGCTAGAACTATCCAAGAGAACTCTTTGGCTGATAAGGTTCTCACTGAGGAGGAGTTACATGTTTCTAGTAGACTCGGTGCTACTCAATGTTGCAAAATATCTATCATTATTGAGTAAGTTGCCATGAGTACTAGATGCATGTGCCACACTCTAGTACAATTCGGAGTTCTACAATTGGTTTTTATCCTCATGAAGTGACATGGATTAGTAAATATGTACATAAATAAACAATTGATTTTGTGACCCTATATAGATAATATCAACACACACAAGCAACATAGTCAAGTGCAGGGAGAAGAGTTGGGTTTGACAGGGGGAGCTCCTCAGGTTCTCCTCTCACCACACATTTAGAAGTGGTGTGACCATTCCTGCCACCAGGTGGAGGGCATGCAACCCTCATTACTGCCATAGAAAGCCCTGACCAACATCTCTGATGGTGTAGACAGGGCACCATCCCTTTCTATACACCTTTCCCCTTTCCGGTCTATCCTTCCGGGGATGAGCCCTGCTCCACTCCATGACAACCAGTCCATGCAACTTAGCATAAGCCAAGACCTACTAATGGCTGGAGGCACAACGAACATAATCATAGAGGTCGTCCCTCTACAACAAACACTGCATGCCTCACCTCTCCCCTCCTCGTCATATGCGCTTAATAAACCACTGTGTAATCCCTTCCATACCACCAAAATTATATTTGAACTCCCTAGGCTTTGGCCCAATATCTTGGGTTGTCATCTTTGACTCCAGCAGATTGAACCTTGCGTCTTTATCTCTCTTCCATCTGTTATGCATCTCTTTTTTTAGAGAGCATATATCTTCAGTATGGTTCTTCCTCAAGCAGTAGGAACTGGAAAACTCCTAGGATATTAGGTTTTCGGGTACATTCAGTGGCTAAATGTCCCAATTGATGGCATTTTCCACACCATGTATTGGATCTGAGGGTGTCTTGCGCCACTCCTGTGGGATTAAACACATTGGAAATATTTACCTTCAGAGTCTGCAGCTACTCTATAATCACATCCATAAGCTCTTTCTTGATATTTGCAACTGAGTTAGATAAGTATTCCTTCAAGCTTTTGCCTCTTCCCACATTGGTAGCGGAGTTTTGAGGCATCTCTGTTATCAGTGTATAGACTAGTTTAGTTTATGTAGAGGGTCCTTTATTCTGGTTCTGCTTCAAAGCTTCAGTTGAGACTTGAGGTTGTTGATTCCAGTGGGTAGGATTCCACTATTGTTGAGTTGCCATTGGAGGAACTATTTGAGACCACTGTTGTTGTGGTTGATGAACCATCATTTGAGGTATTGTCATCTACAGCCACTGTGGATTAGGTGTATTGTACTGCGGCATTGTTTGCATTTGGGGATAGGAATAAGGAACTGTCCCTGGAACTACATTTGGTAGGTATACCATCCCTGGCATGGGAGAAGGTAAGACTCCTCTTCCTGAGGTCATTGAGCTTTGCTTCAACTTCATCATACAGTCTTGCACCTTCCATTGCAGCTTGCAGATTAACTGGTCTTCTCAATTCTACAAACTTGCAAACTTCTACTTGTAGGCCTCTAAGGAAAACTCCCTTCTGGATGCCTTCATCCAAATGATAGTTGGTCCATCTTTTTAGGATGGATTCCATTCACAAGAAATAAGCTTCTACTCTTTCTCTAGAGGACTCACTTAGGTTCATGAACTCCTCTTGCATCCTCTCTTCAAAACCTTCATGCCTAAATTTAGTAAGAAAGGCAAACTTTAGGTCGTCCCATGTGCCAAAAGTTCCTACTACTTGTCTCTCATACCACTAAAACACCATGCCCTTGAAAGTGGTAGGAAATATTGCTAACCAATGCTCGGGGGCTTTGGCATTGTTAGCCACACATGCTACCAAAAACTTTGTTACATGAAGATTAGGGTCTTCATTGTACTCTCCCTTAAAAATTGGCAATGGGACTACATTTACTGGCTTGTCATCAATATTTCCAAGACGAATCTGAGTAGGAAGGGGACCTTGAGTCGCCATGGGGACTTCTGTAAAGAGTGTTTTTAAGGCGTCAAAGGAGGCTTCTACTGCAAGCTCATTCTCAGCCTTGATTTTTGCATTCTCTCTTTTCACATGCCTCTGGACTCATTCTAGTGCTTCAGTCTCTGGAGGACTCTCTGGCCAACATCTCTTCTACTTCCTTCTTTTCTATGTCTCTGAATTCAGCTTTCAAACCACTATACAAGGGGAGATATTCCGTTCTGAAGGTATCAACATTCATTCTTCTGAGGATCATTGTTGTGCCATCATCATAATAATGCCAGCTTCTGATGGTTTCAATAGTGTATGTTGTAAAGAATAATTTATCCACCAACTTCCAATGGGCTGCTGATTGGACAAATAGGAGATTGTCAGTACACCTCCCATGTGTCCTACTGTTGAGCATCCATGAACAAATTCCAACCCTTTTCTTTCTTATTCTTGTGAACCTCCATAGCCCAAGACTCCTGAAGCTTCTTGACTATCTCCCAATTGATGATATCTAAAAATTCTTCAAAGGACAAATCCTCCATTAATACTCATTCTCTCTGTTCTACTCTTCAGTTTTGTGGGATGAACTTTGCTACTGTGATGCAAGTTTTGGCAATTTCAGAAGGTAATGGAAACAAACCATCACAGAGGGACTGCTTCAGAATGGCATTATGCTTTCTCCGTTGGGGGATGAATTTTTTGTGGAATGTGGCCTTGGCAAGGAAAGCTTCCAATTCTTCAATAGTGTTAGGAACTTTACTCTCCATTTCTTTTCTTTCTCTTCAACAATGCCACTTCTTCCATTTTCAATCTCTGTTTGTGCCTGTTGAATGCAATTTTCCCTGGCTGTGCACCAAAAACATGGAGCCCCAAGAGAGACACCAACTCATAATAATCCTTCTTTTGGTCGTGGATGCCCCTTCCAAGAGGTGTGTCTAATATGAAAGGTCACCAAAGCCACTACAATGACTCTTCATAGCTCACTACTATCACTTCACTCTAGTCTTGTTTTGAGTCTTCAGTAGCTACTTCTTCCACTTCCTTGAGTGTTTTTGAACTTAAACTCGTCTCTTTCCAAGGCTAGAAAAATTTCCCAAAATCACACATATAGTCCATAGAACACTCACATAGGCATACAAAATAGAACAAAATAGAAACAGAGCAGGAACAAAGGCTCTACAGAAGCTCAACAAAGGGTTACAATAGGTCAACAAAAAACATCACAACCTCATAACTCATACTAAAACTATTCCAAACTATCAAAAAACCATTAAATAAGCTTTCAAAAGACCTCAACCTTCATCAATCATCAATCCATGCTTCATACAGAAAAAAATCAAAACAAAACAAAAGCTAAATAGAAGATATCAGAACCAATCAGAACCTCAACAAAACCTATCAGAACATCACATAGCCTCATATTTCTACTGAGAATCATCATGATCATCCAAAACACTCTCAAACACTTCAAAAAAAACCAAACATCACTCAAAATCTATCAAAAATCAACCATTTAGGCCTCAAAAACAACAAAAATCAACCAAAAAATCTAGTCATTTCAGTATTCAACACATGCCAACAAAGTATCACCAATGACCTTCATCCCTACTACCACCAAAACTCCTCCATGGCAAATCACAGTAGTCCCTTCCACCCACGTCCTCTGTGCATGCCAAAGCATGCTACCTATGATGACGGTGAGTGTCATGGGACTAGCACTCGTGTAGGAGGCGGATAATGTTAACCCTCAGACGAACAAGGTGGAGAATCCAAAAAATCTAAAGAAGAAGACAGGGCCAAGGAAAAAGTGAAACGGAAGACGAAGGCGTGCCAAGAAAAATCTAGAAACACAAGAAGTGTAAAAAAATCCATGATCAAGGAGAGATGCACACAAGAAAAAGTACAAGTTAATACTTTTGTAAAAGATGGCAAGGCACGCCATGATTTATTTTAAGAGCGTCGGCGTGCAAATTGTAAAGGTAGATGGGGGGTATGAAGGAAGCTAGGAAGATAGGAGGACAATGGAAAAAATGGCCTAGGTACGGCTGGCCTTGTAAAAAACGGGATAAGGGGATGACTGTCCAAAAGGGATTTAGGGTTTTGTATATAAAGTTGAAAAGTGAATGAGAAGCCCATTCTTGTGTGCGGCCAAAAGTAGCTCTCTTCTTCTTCTTCTTCTTCTTCTTCTTCTTCTTCTTGCTTGCTTGCTTGCTTGCTTGCTTGCTTGCTTGCTTGCTTGCTTGAGCTTGTGCTTGAGAGAGGGAGTGTGAGAGTGTGAGGGAGTGAGTGTGTGAGGGTGTGAAGGTGAGGAACTGTGGTGGAGAAGCTCTCCATCTTCTCCTCTCTTCTTCTCTTCTCTTCTCTTCTCTTGCTCGCGGCAATGGAGCTTGAGTATCGAGCTCACTTGAAGCTTGCAATTGGATCATGTAGCTACCAGAGTGCTCGGGAGAGGAGGAAACTAGATTGGGCATGGAGGTAAGCTCACTACACTCATAGAGAGAGATAGTACGTCAGTTATGTAAGAGGTAGCCATTAATGCTCGGCTTGAAACGCTTGAACAATAAGTGGTCTGTGGGTCTTGGCGATTGAGCGAGAGCTTCCATTACAATGATTGATGCACATTATATAATATTGGTTGACAATATTGATATACATAAAGACTGTCACCTAAATATTTGCAATAACCTAATGGACCTTGTTCATCATTCCCAACATAAGTGAGCAATGAAGAAATAGAATTAAGAGGAAGATTTAGTCTAGTACTAAGGTCATTTAGATACAAGGAACCCCCAACCCAAAGATCAATAAATTTTTTTCCCTCTAAATAATATTGGAAAGTTGTATCTAGGCTACACTTACTATAAGAAGTCTTTGTCATAGCATACATCTCATCCACACAAAGATGCAAATCCACTTTTCTCTTTCGATTAATTATGTCCCTAAGCAATTCTATTAAGAAATGTTTAGAATTTAGGGTTTACAATTTTTAAAGGTGTATTATTGATTTATAAACCCTACATTCTAAACCCTAAACCCAAAACTCTAAGAAGTTCCTTTTTTTTTAACTTTAGGATTTAGGGTTAAGGCTTTCTAAATGCGTTGTAGAAAGTTTGTCAATTTTGTGGTATAGTTTACTACTTTTTTGGTTAATATCACTTAACAATTGGTTATTATTTTGCAAAAATGGCTTCATCATCTACAATGGACATGGAACTATACAACATCAAGAAATTTGATGGTATGAACTTCACTTTGTGGAAGGAGCAGATCTAAGATGTCTTATTTAGAAGGAGTAGTTAAGGCCCATAAGAGGCATAGATGGAAAACCAACAAGCATGTTTGAAGATGATTGGTTAGAGATTAATGCATTGGCCAAATCCAGTATTAGGCTGCACACTTGGTAAAATCTGTTACAATTGTGAATGGGACTACTGCACATGGCTTATGGAAGAAGCTATGTGATACTTATGAGAAAGAAACAAGATATATCTCATAAAAATTTTATTCGAGTTGTGCATGAGAAAATGTAAAGATTGAAGAAATCAATGCATTGACTATGCATAATGATGGTGGTGAGATGTTATTCACTTTTACTCTTCTTGCATATATGCTAGTTACAATAGATAGAGAGCTAGCTCAAGATTGGATTCTTGATTCTGATAGATCTTTTCATGTGACTCATCCTAAGAATTGGTTCTATTCATATGACACTAGTGCTCATGCAATGGTCCATCTTAGTAGTAACTATGTATGTTATATAGTTGGTGGAGGTGATGTGCAATTTGCTTTGTAGAATGGATCTACCTTTACTCTTTAGAATGTATGCAATGTATCTAAGCTTACTAAGAGCTTTATATTTGTTGGTCAATTGGATGACTTAGGATACTCTACGATTTTTTGGAGTTAGTCATAGAAAGTCCAGAAGGGATCATTTGTTGTTGCTAAGGGAGCCAAATGCGGTACCTTGTATCCCTTCGTATATCTTCTATAATAAATAATGTAATTGTAGTAATCAAGCAACCAAATGTAACTTTATGGCATCATTGGTTGGGGCATATGTCTAAAAAAGGAATGGAAATACTATCTCATTTGGGTTACTTACCTTATCTTGATTTTTCTAATATTTATGTTTGTGACCATTGTCTATATGAAAAGCATGCTTGTTCAGTCCATAAGTAAACCTTAAATAGGAAAAAGTGACCCCCTTAACTTAGTGCATAGCAATATATGAGGACCTATGCATAGAAAGTCTATAGATAATCCTAGTTTATCACATTAATAGTTAATGATGAAACTAAAAAAGTGTGTGTTTTCACTATGGGTAGGAAAGATGAAGCTTCGCCCTGTTTTTAGAAATTTCTAGAACTTGTAAAAAATTAGTTTAGTAAGAGACTTAAGTTTCTTAGAACTCATAATGGTGGAGAATATGTCTCTCACAAGTTCAAAAAATTTTGTGCAATGTGTGGGATGAAAATAGAACTCATTGCATGTAGTAATTCTGCCCAAAATGGTATTACAGAGTATATGAATAGGATGATAAATAGAAGGAAGTTGAGTATATTATCTAATACTAGTCTTACTCAATGATTTTTTATTGAGGCTATAGTGAGTGTTGTACACTTGATAAACAGGTCACCTAATCTTACTCTGGATAGTGGCATTCCTGAAAAGATATGGTTAGGCAAGAAGCACTCTTATCATCAATTCAAAGTGTTTGATTCTGAAGCTTATGTGCATGTGCCAACGGAAAAACACATTAAGTTAAAACCAAAGTCCACTAAGTACATCTTTTTATGTTAAGGACAAAGTGATAAGATGGGTTACATCATTGGAATCCAAATGATAGAAATAATGTCCATAATAATGATGTAATCTTCATTTAAAAGAAGATGTATAAGCAACCTCTTAAGGAAGTGGAAACAAGAAAGGTTACTTTCCAAGATGCAGCACCACCTATTATTTTGCCATGTAGGGCAAGTGCTAGTGCAGCTAGTGTGTAGACAAAAGGTACAAGTAATGCTTCAACTAGTGAGTAAGTAGGGAGATTTATTGAGTATGGTGTCCCATGAAGAATGAGTGGAGGTCAAAATACCTGCTCCAATTCAACCCATTGTACTAAATAGATCTACTTTTATCTCTCATTCCCTAAGAGATTTCAACCTAGGATTGACTATGTGATATTGACAAATTGTGGGGAGCCATCTTGTCATAAAGAGGCTATGACTTGTGATTATAAGATTAAGTGGGAGCTAAATCAGACAGGATTTGATTCCTTTGCCCAAGGGCAAAATGCTTTTCCATCCAAGTGGATCTATAAGTTGAATATTACAAGTAATGCTAAACCAAAGTATAAGGCAAGGCTAGTAGCCAATGGTTTCAAGCAAGGAAAAGGTGTAAACTTTGATGAGATCTTTTCACCTATGGTAAAATTGACTACTCTTCTCACCGTGCTTGCTTTGGGGGCTAAGGATGATATGGAGCTTGTACAATTGGATATCCATTTCTACATGGTGAACTTTATGATGAGATATAAAAGTAGCAAGGTTTTTGTGGAATATGGTAAATAAAAGCTTGTTTGCAAGCTAAAAAAGAGTATCTATGGATTAAAGAAAACCCCACAAGAGTGGTAAAATAAGTTTGATGCCTTTATGCAGTCTCATGGCTATAAGAAAATTGAGATAGAACCATTGCTTATACACTAGAAATGCTAAATATGATAGCTTGATAGTGTTGATCCTTTATGTGGATAATATGTTGATAGTTGGGGAAAACAAGAATGAGATTGATACCCTAAAGAAAACGTTATTGGAAACCTTTAAAATAAAGGATTTGGGATATGAAGTCACATTTTTCAACTTTTTACAATATACCTTGCTCTTGTTGACTTGTGCACTTGTGGAGCACTTTGTGATCCCATTGCATTAGCCCTATTTTTTCTTACACTAGGTGTATGAACAATTGGAATACCAATCTTCTTAACTATAATCTCATCTGAATCATCAAACTCACCATCTATATATGAATATCCTAAGAAACATATTTAACACCAAATGCCTCAACCACCTTTTTTTGTCCTTTTGTGATGCATTTCCTATACTTGTAGGAGTTCTATTTGCATGCATTCTACCTCTCCATAGTCTCTCAGTTTACCTAGTATAAGAGGTTTTCTAGTCCACTCAATGTGACTGTGGACCCACATTTTTTACAATCACCTTTTCTTTTACATTATCTGCAACAATCTATTTTTCAGCAGCATATCAACTACTCATCTCATCAAACATAAAATCTCTTCTCACACATGTAACTTGCTTATAACTAGATTATATCACATGTAATCCTTTTGCTCAAGAAAATAGCCAACAAATACACACTTTTTAGCTTTTGGATCCAACTTCTTTCTTAGCTCATCGGAAACATGTACATATACAATGCATCCAAATACTTTTATTGGGGTTGAAGGTGCATGTGCCTAGCCACCCGTAAATTAGTTACACTGATAGCACCTCGATAGTACCCACATACTTGTACACTGTAGGTGGTGGGAACCCATCACTATCACTTCATTCTTTATTCTTTCAATGACATTTGAATAAAGCAAAGGCCCAATCATGCATTGTTACTATTTTTCTACATCTTGTGTCTCTCTCCCTTTTGATCTTGCTCCTTCCACCATAGCTCTTGCTTCTGCTCCATGCATCCACTTCAAGGATCACTTTCTTTAACTAGTATTAGAGCCATCTTTTGGCAAGCTTGATCTATTGCTTTAGCTTCCATTCTAGCTATCTACAATACAAATTCACCATTGGCAACCATTGCTTCATCTCTTAAGGTTTGTATCGGTCATATATTGCTCCAACACTCATCAAGACCTCTTCAGGCATGATCTAGGACCTTGGTAGAGGTCATTTATCATTATTTTAATCCCTACTACGGGCAATAAAGGTAGTAGTAACTCCACGCCAATTGGTGCCTGTTTGTAGCCTATTTGGGACAACAACACTCCTCCAACATTTTCTCCTCATTGGACTGCTATTGGGCACTTAGAACTCCTCCTTGATGCTTAACCCTTGGCATTGAGGTTGGGAAACTAGTATTTAGCTCATTGATTTTGTATTCAACATACAATTTGTAAAAACATGGCAACCCCCTATCATTGATGCATGTTGCTTAGTGGTGATGCATAAATGATGTCCATTCATACTTGGTCGATGTCATTACATTTGTGGAAGCTTACCCATTGATTGTAGTTCATTTTGGGCTGATTAGAGTACTCCATTTTCTTATTCTAGACAAATATTTGCTACTTTTTATAACATGGCTAAAGCTTATTTTATTAGTGAAAGCATATGCATATTGCTCTCAGGTGCTTACGACTATTCAAGGTGATGTACCGACGCTTATGGATGATGTGACATGCTTTGCCATGGTTTTGAAATACAATTGAGCCATGATTGAAGCTCATTTTGATTGACATCATTTTTCATTTGCTACAGTAGGCATCCACTTGAGACGGTTTATGCCAATTATCCTTAGATGATGCTCGGGCTATCCACTTGAATGTTAGATGTCTGATATGGATGCTATATGTCTTGGCTATGTATGATAGACATTTGGACTTTTTCTTGACTTGTTTTTTTGAAGCTTTGGATAGTGACATTGGTCTATAAGTCATTTCCTTGCATGCTACAATGGATGCTTTGCCGACCATCTTAACTTGGGATACTCCTAGATATGTGCCACTTCGATCTTCGATGTATGGATGACTTCCACAGGATGTTTTCAACTTTGTTTGCTCATCTGGATTTATACTTTTCTTCTAGTGGGAGCCACTACCTAGCACTTGGATAAGCATTTGGTTATGCAGTTGAGGTTGAGGTTCTTCTAGTGAGACTGTGGGACTTGGTGACATGTACATGCTCTTGTCATGATTTATGTATGCAATTGATGCTTAGTGGACTGATCTAGCATTCCTCTTGGGTCAACACCTATCTTTGTCATGATGTTGTCAATCATGTATGCATCTTGGTTGGTAATGTATTGAGCTTCAATTATATTGATCACTCCATTGTGCCTTTAGTTAGTCTCTTCTATGAGACCCACTCTATGCATGATGGTTATGCCTATGGGATGTATCTCAGTCTGACACACTAATTCCTTGGCAGTCCTTGGTGCCAGTTGCATATTCACTCACTGCTAGCTGGAGCTATTTTGTGGCAGTTGCAGTTTGTCTTATATATATCAATGATTTCTTATTGTTATACTTCATTTTTAGCATGTTGTAATTACATCTTAGTGCACTATTTATGCAAGTAGTCACCTCCATTTGACAGTTCTTTGCATTGAGTTTGTGGCCAGTTCATTTCTTAGTTAGTACCCCTTGTTTTTCAGCTTGATTTAGCACTAGTTTTAGGGATTTTTGTAGTAATTATAGCAGCCTACTTTGACATTTTTTGCATTTGTTTGCCTTCATTATGGCTAGTGGCTTGAGTAATAGTGCTATCTTAAATATTGACAAGATGGATGGCACCAACTATAGCTACTAAAGGCCCAAATTTGGTAAGTTTTAGTGCAAAAATTGCATGTTAGGCCTTTGAGACATAAGGGTGTCAAGCTTGAACCTATTGATGCAGAGGATGGGGCTAAATTAAATGAGCTATATAAGTCCACCATCATATGGTCCCTCTCTCTAAGTAGGTATTCTATAATGTTGTCTCTGGTGGGCAGCCTGCATGGTACTTAAAAAGATTCACAATGTCTATGACCAATAGAATCTCACTTCTTAGATGTATTGGCTGAAGGGGGGCTGAAGCAACTCATAAACCTTTGCATGAAGGAGGACACTTCTACTTCAGCTCACTTAAATGAGTTTCATTCCATTATCACTCATTTGTCTTTGCAAGGGATTGAATTCAAGGGCACTCTACTCCCCTTCTTCCTCTTAGTTACATTGTCTAAATCATGGGATACATTTTGTACTCTGCTTTGTGTGCCAACATGCCTATTGATGGGGTATAGTTGCAAGATGTAGCACTCTTGATTAAAGAGGTTAACAAAAAGAATATCAATGCTCACTGCATCTCTCATGCTTTGACAATTAGAGACAATAATGGTAGGGGTAGTAATGCTTGCTGTGGGAGATGCTCTCAACAATCTCACTCTCAATCATGTGGACAATTTTGCAGTAAATCATGTAGTTGTCAGTCATCATTGACGTGTCATTACTATGGGGAAGCAAGACATATTTGGCTACACTGCCATAAAATGCGTGAAGATAAGTGCAAGGAAAAGGGTAATAGTGAAGTACATGACAAAAATGATAATTGCAGCATTAGTTAAGCGTTAAGATTGAAGAGATTAATGTTTTGCATAATGATTCTAATAATAATTTTGTACTTGCAACTTCTTCTCTCAATACTTCACAGCTGATTGATCCTTTGTCAGGGTATGCTCAATGTTGGCTAATAGATTTGGGGGCTTCCTTTCATGTGACCCCTCATAGAGAGTGGTTTCACTCCTATCGTAGTATGACTATATCTATTCATTTGGGTAATGAATGAGTTGACCCATGTATGAATCAACGAGAAAACCTAACCTAAAATATCGAGAATGTTGAAGCAAAAACAACTATGAAATACTTGACAACCCTGAAACCATCAGTATCAGAAAATTAAATAAATATTAGAAGTTTGTAGGACTTGTTGGACATTGATAAGAATTTGTCGATACAACTTCTAAAGTCTAAACAGACTTAGAAAAGCATTTGAAATCCTGCTAAGTGTGGATTATGGTAGAACAGTACATGAATTGCTTGCCATAGGTATAAATGCCCATATTATCTTTTATAAGGATAAAATAGACTTCAAAAAATAACTTACGGATCCCGAAAAAGAGTTGCAAGTAGGAAGAAAAATCCTAAGAATAAGGTGGGTCCTTAAAAGAGAAACCTAGATTTGGGTGGGGCTACTTCCTATGCTAAAACTGTTCCAAAGAAGTATAGTTCTTTGAGGTTTATACAAGATTTGCAACCAATTAATAAGGTCACCATAAGGAATGTTGGATCACACCCAATAGTGGATGAATTTGTAGAAGCACTTGTAGGCAAGGCAATTTACTCTACTCTATGGGAGATTTATATTTAGGATATGTTCAGTTCCAACTTGCATTAGAAAGCCGGGATATCACTACCATGAAGACACCACTTGGATTGGTTAGGATGTGTACGCTTCCACAGGGAGCAACCAATTCAATGGCGCATATGATGAATGATATGCATAAAGTTTTGAGGGAGTATATTCCTCGGTTATACTTGTGGAGTTTAGCTTCGCACTGATGCTCAATATATACATGGTAAGATTGAGGAATTGGTTGGTATACTACCTTACACTTAGGTCTCTTTGCTCTAAATCATACCATCTTTGTGCCAATTTCTCTTTCTCAAGAGGAGAGACAAACACCTCAGTCATAAGTGTCTTGCAAGCTTCCCAATTCTCTACAAGTATGTTTTCCTTTTTAATATACCTCCACCAATTATGCGCAAATCCCTCCAAATGCAAGGAAGCAAAATGAATCTTCATATCATCTGTCCTAGGAAATATATAAAATTAAGATTCCAATTTGGAAATCCATTCCTCTAGATTAGATGTTGAAGATGATTGACCATTGAACTTAGCCAAGATGATCTTATCTTTCATCTCTCTTTCATGGAAGGGTTGCTGTCCCAAAATAGACTGCTCATCAGTATTAGGCATTGAGCCTCCAAAATGAGATGGAGCTCTCCCAATAGGTGGCTAAGAACTAGTATGAAACCTTCCCATTGATAGAGAATCTCTAGGAAGTTAGGTATTCATCTCAAATACTTTGGGAATCAGCACCATTTAAATTTCTCAAATAGTCATCTTGCCTTTGTGAAGATTCACCTTCTTCATATTGACAATTGGGAAGGCCCTTTAGTCCAATGATAACATGACCTTGACCATTTTGGTTAGGTGGTTGAAGTGGGACTGAGGATTCACTGTTTGAATAAGCTTTCTCCTTAGCTTCCTGGGTTCCCATTTGCATTTGCATCCATTGGGAGAATTGAGCCATTATTTGAGCATTAGATTCTACTAACTTGTCAATTGAAGCCTTTTTTGGGTAGTGGAATCTATTGACTTCTCAATGGAAGACTTTGTTTGACTAGTAGACAATACTATCTGCTCCACTCTAGATAACAGGTCCATATGTCTTTGGGCATGCCTATTCTCATATTCACACATGGTATTATTGAGTGCACTAATTTTCTTGTGCACTTGAGGCTCTTCAAGGCCCTCTTAAGGTGTATTATCCAGCATGGAATCTCTGATTTGATGTGCATACTCATCCTAGGCCTTATTCTTGCCTTTATGACTTGCCATAGTAGTGCAGTCCTGCAGTACCCCTTGTTAGAAAATTGGCTATAACTTGAGCTAGAAAATCCGATTCTCAAACTTTTTAATTCAAATTTAAGCTAACAATGCCCTCTTTAAGATGAACTATAGCACATCATAATAAGTCTAGGACAAAAAATTCTGCAAGTCTTAATTGTCCAAGCATGCACCCTATTTAAACATGTAAGTATCATGTTTCCACATGCAAGAGTAAAATGGTAGTCCCAAATGGCTACCAAACCCTGTAAAGGGCTGAATATGGCCTGTAGGAATCCTGTAGCATATGCACCTATACTTCAATAATGAAGAAGATTCTTGTAATGACCTATATATACCTTGTAGTGACCTATAAATCCCTTGTTTTACCCTATTTTGCTCTTGCAGATACTTGAGTCTTTGAAAATGCTTCAATCTTCAATAAGAACCATCTCGCCACAAACATCCCTCACATGAAGTTCTACACTACTATGTTCCATGGGGCTGTCTACGAGGGGGATAAGGTTAACCCCATCATGGAGCAAAGCGTAAGAACGAAGGGATCGCAAACAAAATTGAGAAAAAAAAATTGTTAATGCAAGTGCTATAATCTCATCGAAGGAAAATATTTGTGACAATCAAAAGATATTGTATTCAGTGTGATACCAAGAGATAGGCTCACTCCCATACAAATTATAATGATATTAGTTGGAGGAGTCTCACTTAAATCTCTAAATGTATATATTGCAGAATCCGGTCATGAGGCAAAAAGTGTAGGCTAGATGCCCAAGAAGGGTGGAAACTATACCTATAAAACTTTCTTGCAAATTTTGGTATTGTATGCATCAAGATCATCAACATCTTTGAGTATAAATAAGGGATATATGCTTTGTCTTATATTTCAATCTCTAGATCTAGATAATAGTGGGAATACAAATGTCCATCAAAGCAAAATCTCAAGAGCAATCCCGTCATTGATATAGCATAATCCATAAGAAGCACAAGTTCCTCCAATATAATTTCATGTTACATGTCAAAATAGTCGAACATCTTGCATGTACATTGTGCAAGTTCAATGCCCATCAAGTAATATGGCAAATAATACATTGTTATTGCAAGATGAAGCAACACATAAATGTGGATTCTCGCAATGTGTATTTTGCAATGCATCATTGTGTATGTTGAATAGCAGTCCCATAAGCAAAATTTTCCAAATTAAAAGAAAGTGAACTCTAAAGCCTATGCTAATTAACTGATTGTATTGATCAAAGACATTGGTACAACCTTAAATACTTATAAGACATCTTATATTTTCCACTTAAAGGAGAAGAAAAGAAGGATATATGCAACATAAGTGAAGTTGACCTGTGACATTTTCAATGGGTTTGGATTGAATACTTCATAGTGAGTTTGTGATGTATGGTTTTAATTCCGTAGCTTGTGCTCTCGATTTTGAGATTAACTCAAATTTCACTCATTGCTAGGTAATTTTTGCACTAGGGCAAAGTATCACGGTTTGTGTGGGTTAAGAGAAAGCAATTGAATTATTCAATCGAACACAACATTTAGATAAGAGGCGTTTGAATACAACAAATCAATCACCATGAATCATCAAGTTACAACAATAAGAGCGCAAATATGTAACCAACACTATTAACAGTATGCCCTCAACATATGCACTATATTCAATAGAGATGAAAGAGGAGCAAAATGATCGATAACATTAGTATTAAACAAGTAGGTTACAAATATTAAATCCAATAATGTATGCCATAATAGGAGTAGGAGGCAAGCCTATTACCTGCATTCATACAACAATGTCTAGTGAGAACCAGAAATACCAATGCATATTATAGGTGTCAAAGGCCTATTGGCAATTGTTCTCCATGTCTACTTGTATTATGGATTTCCTTAGTGGAGTCCATGATTTTAACCAACTCAAATGGTATCAAACAAGGGTAGCAAGTAGCTCAATTGTGGAGGCCATCAAAAGAGGTAAAGTGACTATAACCAATGAGGGGGCTCAAGGACAGATAGACCTCTTTTTTGGGTGGGGGACCAAGTCTAGAATATGTAGCATGTGCGTGCGTGCGTGCGTGCGCTAAAATTGAATCAAATTATGTTGTATCCAACATCCCATTGGGAATGCCTAGACATTTTGATGTGTGGCCTGCATTATGTTATTCATGGATATATCATGCAAAAGGTAGGTGAAGTTATATCATGTACAAACAAGTATATACTTTGATCCAAATTAGGCCGAGACCAAACCATATGGGGATGGATTTATGATGCCATAGCCACATGTTAGTGTTATGCTATATGGGCATGAAACATAGGCATGGATAAATGATGGAATAGACATGTGTTGGTGTTATGCTATATGGACATGAAAGATAGGCAAGGGCCACTATTGTATTGCAAATAGCTAGCAGCTTTTTTCTTTTTATAAAGGAACATTCTCTTCTGCCAAGCATGAATGAGGGAGAAACCTAAGGGCCACTATGTATGCTAAAAGAGCATGCCCAACATCATGTACGTCAAGGAAATGTTGAGCCACCACATGTCAAGACACATAGTTATTCCATGATCAACATAATATGCATGGTATTTTCCCAAGAAACCATGGGCATTGTTGGAGTCTCATTACACAGGTCTAACAAAAATAGACACGGGTTGGGGTTATGCTATATGAGCATGAAAGACAAGCATGGGCCATTATTGTATTGCAGATAGCAAACAACTTTTTTTTAAAAAAGGGAAATTTCTCTTCTGTCAAGCATGAATGAGGGAGCAACATGAGGGCCACTATGCATGCTAAGAGCATGCCAACATCATGTGCATCGAAGCAACGCTGAGCCACCACATGTCAAGACACATAATTATTCCATGATTAGTCTAATATGCATGGTATTTTCCCAAGAAACCCTAGGCATTGCAAGAGTCTCGTTACAAAGGTCTCACAAAAATAGACATGGTGTGTGTGTGCACGCGTGCATGTGCATACACACATGCTTTGAATGTGATATTTAAAACACATAACAATTCGATGCAAAATATAAGGGATAAATCTTTAGGTCTTTAAATCCATGTGATATGGACTATCTATGTGTTACAAGAGTACCTTGATCTTGTCCGTAGAGTACCTAAGGTTATTGTGGATTTGTCATTTTGTTTCATAGGCTTTTAGGGAGCTCAAGAACTCTTGCTAAACTCTCCCTTGATGTCCCAAAGGTGATCTAATTAAGGAGGTTCTTGTATGCCTAAGTCTCAATTTCCAATGTTCACTAGTGTAGTTCATGTTCTTGTTAAGGTGGAGTTTTGATATCCACATGGGTGAACCTATTACTTCTATATTGTTTTTTATAAAGCTACTAATTTTGAGCAAGTTCGTATGGTACAATAGACTATGTTAGATCATCTCCTTTGTGGATGTTTGAGTATGATGTAAAATATTACACGGCGCAGAGAACAGAATCTGAGAAAGAGATAGAGAGTACACAACAGATAAGAGGAGAATCAGTAAATTCTTTAACTCCAAACAACTGATACAAAGATGGCTCTGTCCACCCGTGCGCTTCCACTGTGTGAAGCTTAGATGGCGATCTAGACAGAAGATAGGTGAAGAGCTTAAGGCTAGCTGGAACAACAACTCTGACTGGGTGAAAGATGAGTGAGTGATGGCTGTGAAGGGATTTAGCTTTTATAGCCTGCAAAGGTTGTTAGATCGGCCTGCTGACCGACCTACCATATGAGCCTCCACTAGTCGGCCAGGAAATATTCCCTTTACCATCAGGCCTGGGGCGCTGCCCCCGGACCCCACAATAGGGGCCCCTTTTAACTCCCTTACACCGCAACTCGATGCAATGCGCCTCGAGTTGCTACCAGCTTAACCACTCTGTCTAACCTAAAGATTAGACCCACAATGGTCACCTTTTTGCCATCCAGTCACATAGACCTCATCTGATATACAAGTCAGGACTCCACTAATGTCCGGGCTCACACTTGGCTTCTCCTCATAATGGGGGCCTTACAACTTTGAGCACCATGGATCATTGGTAGCACCTAATGAGGGTGGGGCATTGATCATATCTAACATATGAGACCTCAACATAAAGTGATAACATGGCCAACTCATGCACTAGTTGTTGCCATTGCAACTGTGCTACTTTACACTAAGCTTAGGTATTCTCCTTCTTAAGAATTGGTGTATGTCGAAGAGGTATTGAAAGTAATGAGGTACTCAAGCACTCCATTTATTGTTCCTATCATTTTGAGTTTCAAGTAGGTGCATTACCTAGATTTGCTTGGTGAGCCATTGTTTCTTCTTACTTGTGGGGTGACATGCTCTTTGATCTACAAAGCTTGTGAGACTAACTTTGGGTTTGGGGTTACACTTTTAGCAATGATACCTAGGAGTTCCTTTTAATGTATTTTTTTCTTTGCAGGTGTCATGTGCCCTATATGGGTTGGGCTAAAAAAACAAGCCATCCTAGATTCAAACCTTACTCTGCATGCACCCATTTTTCCTTTTTGATAATAAATGTATCTTGGTTTAAACTTGGTCATTATAGATCCTATGCATGTTAGAGACTTGGATTAACCATGCCCAAGGCTCAATTCTTCACTGCATAATTCTAAACTCGAAAATTCATTAGAGAGTGTTTTGCTCTTCCTAGTTGAGTTGAGGCAATTGTCTATCCTCCTAAGTAGTCTTCTATTTACATGTCAACTAGAATCTCTAATGCAAGCATCTCCACAAAGGCCTCTAAATTTATGTGTGGGGTTACATACTCATTAGGTCAACCTCTACTACTCAATAAATCAATGCTTTTGTTGCTTCTTCCAAGACATTGATCAACAACAACTTCGCCTATAATTCTAGATGAATCAATGGGGGATACAAATGAGATGCTTAAGATTGGTTCCTTGATGTAAGAACAAGTGAGCTTCCCCTAATTGCCTCCATAGTGGAAGCCAAAATACATATTCTATATAGCAATGGAATTTCATATGCAATCTCAATTAAGCCAAAATCAATTACATGAAAACTTCCCCCACTCGAACCTAGACTTTATGGAGGAAATGTTATCATCATTAGACTTTAGTATCAAAAAGTCAAGCTAGGAAACCAAAGTTAGCTAAATCAAAACCCCCACTTCATTAGAGATCTTATGATGAAAGATGAATCATGATTTATGGTGTACAAAAGACAATATAACCTACAATGAGGGACCTTGAGCCTCCTCCTTAGACTAAGAATTAAAACTAAATGTTCAAAAGTTTGTTCATAACCAACATGTGATAACCTAGAAACCATTTGATAACCACTCTGCATTAACCTTACTTTGTCTAAATGTGGAGTCATGGAGAGCTATATTTCTACCTTGATAAGCCTAAAAAGAGGCAAACAAGAAAAGTTAAGGAAAAGGTTTAGCTATTGCAAAAAAGGTAGTGAGAACATCTACAACAAATTTAATCAAAACTTGTAAGGTCCATGTGATACCTACCGACTACCAATTGCTCTTGCACATGAACTACTTAGGTAAACCAAAAAGTCCAATATATACTAACAATTCTTTAATTGTTGTGGATAAGAATGCCAAGATATACAACTCCCCACTATGATTGTTGGCTCAATTGCTGATGCAACCACTGTGAGAAGCCTAGATCTAACAACCAATCCTTAAGTCCTCCATAGAGGTGGAAATATCTATTACAAGGGTGCAAAATATTCTTGAAGATGATCCTCGGTTCATTACAAATATCATGTATAGCGTTAGCACTAAAACGTTTAGAGACTAACCTAAGTTACGAACTTAACCTTAAAACATTTGGATCACTTAATTCTAATGGTGTATCGATCATGCACTTGAGTGGGCTTATCTCATGACTTCTCTAAGCTTTTGCATATGAAAATGAGGGTGACTAGTTATATTCTATAATGTTAACATGGCTTGCAAGTAGGTGTCAAATGGTGAAAAAAAATCATTAAGGACTAGCAAATATGTTAATTGACCAAATGCTAGACAATATCGTCTTTATGGCCTAACCCAAATCAACCAATCCAAGTATACAAAGAAAATCTACACAAAAGCTAAACCATCAAAGACAATTTCACAAATTATAAAAGCAACATGGAGCTCAAAAGGCCAACCGGTTGGTGTGTCCCTTTTACCAAATGATACATATTAGGAGATGTTTTGGGGCCAATTGCAATTAGGTTAACTCTATCCATTATTACGTTAATTCTAGTCATAACTTGGATGTTGACGATAGTTTTAATCTTTACAATTCTAGTCTTAAAAAATAGAGCAAGCAACCACCGTGAGGTATCAAGGAAGAACCTCATAACTACCCATATGTGGATTTAAAAGGCCCATAATAACAAATGGATATCTCCAAGGGGAAGGGAGCTAGATGGACTTGAAATGTTGTTGAATGGCATCAAGGCTTTGTAATTACATTTAGGGTTATGCAAAAGAGAGGAGGGTGAACGTATACAAGAAAACTTAGGAGCTTAGTAGCCTAGACCAATGGTGGGAACATCAAGAAATATAAGATCATCAAAACAAATAAAACTGGTGTGACAAACTTTAAGATACGCGAGACAGTTGAGGGTCATTGTCAACCGAACATCCATACCAAGCCCACCCTCTTCCACTTCGGTATGTGCATAAATAACTTGAAAGTGTTGACATAACAAGTCAACTGGAAAGACAACCAGACATAATCAACAACATGAATCAACCCATGCCCATGATGTGTGCAACACTATTTATCATTCATTGAAAGTTGATTCTTGAGAGCACCTTCAGTTACACTCAATATATTTCCCAAAGAAGCATATGATGGTACACAGGGACCTTTGCATACATCGTTCAAATTTGCAATACTATACTTTTGCTCAAAAGAGTCAGGTTTCGGATAATGTGCTATTAGTAACTGATGAAAAATAGAAGCGAAAAGAGAGCCTGAATCTTAGCATATATGAGCACCCACGCATGCAATAAAAAGGTGTGCTGATATTTCAAAAACTCCACGCACATCATTACACTGATTGAGTGCAGAAAAGCAGCTTGTTGAGAGCTCTAAGATAGCTCTTAGCTCAACACTTAAAGCTAAAGATTAAACAACATGGCTAATTCTAACTACTCCATGATAGGCCTAGTATTTAGTGTTGTCTTCAATTTAGAGTTTTGGTTAAATAACATTCACTTTGGCATTGACTGGGAAAAAGAAATTTGTTAATTGCCGTATACATAAAGTAAAAAGATAAACTCTGAGTCACGTCTGGGAATTCCCAGCGATTCAAATCAATGGACTCACCTTGAAGACAAACACCCTTACAACCAAACACCACCTCTTTAGATATACAGCTTCTGAGCACCACAAGCTCATAATCAAGTTCAACGTGATTCTTACATATGTCAACTACTGCACCTGTTTGAGTCAGTCAACTAAGTACCCAACAAAACTCTTGCCTTGAAAAAAAGAGCCAGGAGCTATATATTGATCAACCGTTTGTAGAACAATATATATGCTTGTTCCTGCAAGACCTTCTCCGGTCCTACTATGGATACCAATCCATCATTGTACCGCAACCACCGACCATCAGGTTGCTTCGAGTCTGTAGTATAATGTCCACAAAAGGGATCCTTTCCATGGTGAGTCACAGTGGCCACAAGCTCATAGTGACGTGCCTGAAAACAGGTGCAAATACATGCTTAAACAGCAGCTACCATTCTCATTATAACTTTGATAGCTATTATATTCTATAAACTGATAAGCAACTCAAGCAAGTAAAAGTAAGGCTGCCTATGTAATAAAGGTACAACCTGACCTTTATTATGCATAATTCTAAATGTATAAATCATCTAGCTCTCTCATTAGGAAACAAAAGCGTTATGGAATAAATTTTACTAACAATCGGACCTCAAATCCAATATTCAATGGGTTGACAAGTAAATCCCGTCCCAAGGTGAGAGTAAGTGGGAATTGCAGAGTCTTGAACAGCTTACTGCTTCCTTCAGCACCATAGCTGAACCTCATTAGATGCAGAATCAACACCCTGGGCAAACTTTGCAACTTCACAGACTTGCTTGCGCTGACTACTGCAGCCTGAAAATGCCACCACAAGTATGTAAAGCAATTTCACAAATTATTAGAATTCTTATCTATATATCTCATTGAAGATTACATTCACACTTTCCCCATGCATGCATATGTACAAGCACAGATGCATACACATGTATACATGTACAGAGATTCTTCACTTCCTCGTCACAGATAGAAACAAATCACATTCAGATATATTGCCTGTGCATAACCATCTTGCTAGTATAGAAGATTACATATGCAAACGGAAATATACAGCCTTTCTTTAAGAGAACACTTAAACCTTTATAGTATCTCCCTCCCTATGCAAAAGAAAATATACAGCCTTTCTTTCTTCAATAGAACACTTACAGAGTGCCTCCCTCCCTAATTCTCTCCCTATCCCATGGCAGATATAGCCGTGGTTGGCCCCAGAATCCTACCAGAGTCTAACAAATAGCCCTGGATGAAAACAAACATAGCTGATTTAAATATAAAGGTAGCACATACCTTCCCAGCTGAAGTTTTGTACCCTTCAAGACACTCCGGAGCTGAAAACAGTCTCAATGCATCCTCCAATGTACGGACAGCTTCTGGCAGAATATCCAATTGGAGCACAAAAAAGGGTTGAATAGTTGCGGAGGCCTTAACTCCTATCCAGTAACAATACATAACAAGTTAGACAATCAGATTTATTATATTGATCTGCTCTACACATGTAATAAAACTGTCTAGTGATGTTTACAACGCTGTATACTTCAGATTCACCATAGCAATGTGCATTGCATATGTACACCTCCAGTCATTTTCTGTGAGACCACACAATTTTGGGGAAAACCATTTCAATGCGAGTTTAATAATAGTCCAAACCATCAAAAAGAGAGAGAATACTGATCTGGATCAGTATCAACAAATCTAAGACTCTATCTATACATCAAAAAAATACTATAAGTTATATTTTGAAAAAATCTATCTACTACCAAAACTGCATGGTTATGAGATTTCCATATGGCCTAGTCCCACAACATCATCCACATAAAGATTACATGACTATCATTACCGACCACATCTTGCATGAAAGTAATCCCCTTCATAGCAAGGAAGTTAGCTAGAAGGCTCTTGAGTAGTCCCAAGGGACTTCAAACAACCTTTTGCATTTTTCTCATTTTATCTCCCAAAAACCAATGACCATAATCTTCGTTCATTGTTTCTATGGCTGCACAAAATGGAACTAGGCAATGTTTGTCAAGAAAAGTGATGGGATGGTATGCACTCGTACCATATTAGTGAGAAGGTTTGCTGCAAGAATCACATAATGTATGGCAAACACCAAGAGAAGAAAATGCATAAGAAAAGTGAAGAATGATGAACACTGAATCAAGCTGATACAATGGAGCAATGCTCTGAGATGACTGCATTGTCCTGGCTGATCAAGCAGCAGCACCTGAAGGGAATCTGCACAGTGAAGGGAGTAAAATGCAGTCCTCCAGGCAGTAGAATATCAAAGTAGATGCTGAAAGATGAAGGATAACAATGTAGGGAGCTAAACACGGTCCTCAAGAATTATGAAAACACAAAAGCGTAGGTACCTGCTGTAGGGCTGATAAAGAGGGTGTAACCTGCTGTAAAAGGCCTGAATCTGCTGCAAACAAAGCCTTCAAAAAGTGGCTGATGGCTGGGAACTCTCACTTGGGTGCTAGGGTGGCAGCAAGAGCTAAAAACACATGATAATGTTGAAGATAATCCGCTGTACCAGTCTAGGGAGGAGTAAAACCAGCAAATGCAGTAGTAGGGATGATAAAGAAAAAGCTGCCAGGCTGAAAACACAGAAATCTCGAGTGTCTGATGGCAATGTGAAAAAGACCTCTAGAATGAAATCACATGCTGGTATGATGTCACGATCAGCTGGACACCACCATCAGCTGAGATATCCACCAAGGTAGGGGTGTGGACAGCAGTGGTAGAGGGCCAAGGCTGAAGGTGTGATGAGGGAATGATAATGAATGAATGAAAGAGTGAGTGTGAAGTGTAGTCAAGAATGGACGAACGCCCATGCCCTATTTATAGGCACATGCGCCATTGAACTCTCTCGGGTGGCACCCACTGACGTGTCTAGTTTGGTGCCCCGGCAAGCCTTTTGGGCTGTAAATGGAAACCAAAATAGGAATTAAGGTAATGAAATCAACTTAATGAATGGGTTTCTCAACAATGTCCACATTTTCATGTATGTAATCAAAGGAGCACTACTGTTCTACCATTTGACAAAAATGCATGATGCTCAATGTAGCTATTGGTATAGCAACGTAGCTTGATCCATTGGCACTCCAATGAAAAGTTCTCAACATAAAACACATATGGGTGACTAATTGTATGATCTGAAGACATGGGGGCACTAGTAAAATCTCCACATGAGACATTGGGTAATTTGCCATCTACGTGCTATGTGTCCACACATGAGACATTGGATGGCTCGTTATATGCTACTTGAAGTTGAAGTTCATGACAAATAACCATAACCAATAGAGACAAGGAACGCCTGTTCCGGCACATAGGAACGGATTAACGCGTTCCGAGGGGTTTGAGCCAAGGAAACGCTGGCGAAACGTTCTAGCCCGTTTCCTGACCCGTTCCCTCCCGTTCCAATCCGTTCCCTGGCCGTTCCAAGGCCGTTCCCTGTCTGGAACGGCCGTTCCAGCACGAGTTTTTTTTTTATTTTTAACTTTTAAGTTTTAACTTTATTGTAGGCGTTTCGCGCCGACTGCCCGTCTGTTGCCCGCGTTGTCGCCCGTTTCGCCTGCTCTCCTGCTCGCCTGCAGCTTTTCGACTACTCTCCCGCTCGCCTGCGCCAACTGAACTCCCGTTGAGTACCTGGTCCGCCCACTCCGCCTACCATACCGACTGTCCCCGCCCACTCCGCCTGCCCTACCGACTGTCCCTGCCCACTCCGCCTGCTCCGCCTGCCCTACCGACTGTCCCGCCGACTATCTCGCTTGCCCCACCTACCCCCACTGCTTACTCCCACCTGCTCTCGGGACTCGTCTACCTCTCCCGCCTGCCTGGCCCGCCTCTCTTGCCCGGCATGACTCCTCCGCGCGATCAGGTGAAGTCTCAAGGATCATTATCTCGATTCTCCCCTAAATTTGGGGCATTTTGGGTCAGACATCAGTTGTTGGTAGTTATCCCAAAATTTGGGCCTTTCTCAAGGATTGGATTCTGGAATTTGGGACTTAAATTTGGCTGCAATGTCCCCAAATTTGGGGCATTTTAAATCAGTCATTGTCCCAAATTTGGGAGCTGAAAATGCGCCAAATTTTGGGGCATTTTCAGCAAGGAATTGCAGGCTGGAATGCCCCAAAATTGGGACATTTTGAATCTGTCATTGCCCCAAGTTTGGGAGCTGAAAATACTCCAAATTTTGGGGCATTTTCAGCAAGGGAATGCAGGCTAGAATGCCCCAAATTTGTGGCATTTTCAGTAAAAGGAATCCAAGCTGAAGTAGCACCAAAGTTCTGGCGTTTTTAGCATTGCTAAAAATTTAACACACACATGTTGAAATTTTGGCTGCAAATTTCTGCAATTTTATTGAACTTTACTAATTGTTTGTCACTTTTATATAGATGGCAGCATTGACATCTATGGGATCTTCATCATCCTCAGCAGGTACTTCGTCAACAACTGAACAAAGTCAAAGCACTACTTGGTCATGGTGGGATGAGGTAGATGCAGGGGTGCCATTGAGAGGTGGAGGGGCTCGCCCTTGGAAATGCAAACTTTGACGTTATGCTCGCACTAGTGGGGCTGATAAAGTGAGAGCCCATCTTCTACATGAGGAGGGGAAAGAGGTGCGTTTTTGCACCAATGTATCAATTGAGAAAAGGCGGGAGTTACTTGACCGCATAGCCACATCTATGGGGAATTCACATGCCAGGAGGACGCCAAATATAGCAGTGGATCCAACAACATGGACTCCAAGACCAGCAGGGCATAGTGTTTCATGCAAAAGACCACCAGGATTAGTGGCTATGTAGCCTTCTCGTGGGCCATCAATGGCAACAGGTCGTGGTGCTAAACAAAGTTCATTGCACACTTCATGGGAACCAAAGAAAAAAGAGGAAACAGATGCAACAGTGGCACGCTTTTTTTACCATGACCATATTGCATTCAAATCAACCAGGTCACCTTATTTTTTAATTATGGTGACAAAGATTGCAAAGTATGGACCCACATATAAGCCCCCTTCATTAGAAACTATCACGACTACATTGCTTCAAAAGGAGAAAGTAGCCATAGAGATTGCAACAGCAAATATTCGCAATCAATGGGCAAGAAATGGAGTGACATTGATAGCAAATGGATGGAGTGACACACGCCATAGGTCCATACATGGTGTTATTGCATATTCTCGTAGAGATGTATACTTCATTGATAGTCATGATGCTTCAGAGACTGGAAAGAGTGCAGATGTATTGGCATCCGAGTGGTGCAAGGCAGTGTAGGCTGTTGGGGCAGAAAATGTAGTGCAGTTTGTGGTAGATGGTGAACCTACAAACAGGGCAGCAGGAAACATTTTAATGGCAATGTATCCACATATCACTTTTAGTCCATGCATGGCGCATTGCTTGAATAACTTGTTAAAGGATATTGGGGACTTGCCATGGATTGCATCTCTTGTTGCGAAAGGCAATAAGATTATCACATTTATATGTAATCATCAGTACTTGCATGCTGAGTTTCGCAAGAGAAGTGACAAAGAACTTCTTAAATACTCGGATACACGATTTGCATATAACTTTCTTATGCTTGGTCGATTGCACTATTGCAAAGGTGCAATTAGGGAGCTATTTGCTAGTGATGAGTATGAAAATTGGACTGGCACTGCCACTGCTACTGCTGTGTTATGTAATGCATATGTTTCTGATAGAGATTTTTGGGATGAGGTTAATCGCACCAACCAAATGGTTGATCCTATTATGCACATGTTGAGGCTTGCAGATGGCATGGATCCATGCATTGGGAAGATCTATGAAGGTATGGATCGCATGATTGAGAGGTTGGAGAGTTTGGAACCAAATGCAGATAGGTATGAGCAGATCAAGGAGTTATGCATCAGCAGATGGAATGAGTATGACTCTCCTATGCATGCTGCAGCATATGTGCTTGATCTTGAGTTTCAAGGAAAGATGCAAGAAAGAAACCTTGAGGTGGTCAAGGCTTGGAACACATTGCTTGCAAGGCTTTATCCTAGCCGTAAAATGCAATGCAAAATTAAAAATCAGCTCTCTGTATATCGGCAAACATTAGGGATGTTTGGTACAGAGGATGCACTAGAGGACAGGACAAATATTGGGGCTACTTTATGGTGGGAGGACTATGGGGCAGAAGCTCGAGAGTTGCAGAGTTTGGCTATTCGTATTCTTAACCAAACAATTAGCTCTTCTTGTTTAGAGCAACTATGGAGCTCATTCAATCACATTCACTCAAAGAAGAGAAATCGTCTTGGTACAATGAAGACGAATGACCTAGTTTATGTGAGCTCCAATCTTCGCTTGCTAGCTCGTACATCAGTTGCAAAGGCTGATTCTTTTATATGTTGGAAAAAAGATGACGATGATGATGATGGTGATGATGATGGGCAGGATGTTGTTCAGCAGGATGAGCATTCAAGCACAGTGGAGCCATCTTCCATGAATCAAAGCACTTAGTAGCTAGCCTTTTGGAACTTTAGAGTATTGACTTGGAAATTGGAGCTCTTGTAACTTGGATCTTTACTATTTAGGCTTTAAAGTTTACTGTTTAGTGCATATTTTGTGTTTTTGCAATGCACACTTGTTGCCAGTTGGACTTATGCAACATTGTTGATTACAATGTTGAATTATGAATGCGACAATCCATTGCTGGTTACAATGTTTTGAATCTTTATTATTGTTGAAAATTGAAACTTGATTATTATGTCTCTAGAGTCTAATTTCATGAATTATAATTTACGGTTGATATGATCTGTCTCTCTAGATTCTAAGACAAATGTTGACTCTCTCTCTCTCTCTCTCTCTCTCTCTCTCTCTCTCTACACACACACACACACACACACACACACACACACACACCGTTCCCTCCGTTTCCGTTCCCTCGCTTTGGGCGTTCCCCCCGTTCCAAGGGGTCCTGTTCCCGTTCCCGTTCCCTGTTCCTGGTAACTATGCCATAACCACCACTGAAAAATGATATGTACCAAGATAGAAGATATCATCAACCCACAAAGTGACCACATTGACGACACACAACTGACACATGATTGCATTGTATATATACGTTTCCAGAAAAGGCCCACTTCCAGGCCCAAATATTGTTAGTAAAAATTATGTATTCTGGCGACAAACAAGTCACTCTTGTTGATGTAGATGGAGCAGAACTCTGACTCATAATTGTTAGAAGTCAACCTCCCCATGTAGTGTGTGACTGTCTTTATGTACTACCGACATGACAGCTAGTGTACAGCTGTCTCCTGCATGTGACTACATTAAATAAGTCGGTTAGCTAGTCGGTGACCTGACTATGGTTAGTCTGTCTAGCCAGCATGTCACTTACTCTATGTTACTCTTATATGTGTGTTTTACTCTATGATGAAATAATGAGAAGAAGATGATGGAACCTGAATACCCTGTCTCTCTCTCCTCTTCAAACATGGTATCAGAGCAGGACTTGGTGGATCTCTGAGAGCTGGAGAAAGTGAAGATCTACTTCCAGGAAGTGAAGACTCATTCTTCTTTTGTACAGACAGGCTGCCATTGTGGACTGCAGGTAGGTATTTGTTCATTACACACTCCAGGGTCAAGATCAAAGCTTGTGGCTTCTTGAGAGCCTTGAGGAGGCTGTTTAGAGTGCATTTGGGTGTGGCATCAACATCACCATCATCATCTTCATCAGCAGGAACTGAAAACAGGGGTCTGCAACCAACGTGATTGCGCCTGTTTGGGCTGAAGGCCTGCACTATCTACTGCACTCAATGGTGACCATAAATGGGTCATGAGAAGCATGTATGCTTACTGAAAAAGGTCTTTGTGGAGTACATGGAGTAAGTACTTGTGGTTGAGCTCTGAAATGAGCTGAAATAGAGTGGGCAGAACTGTGTAAATTGTCTGCACTGCTGTATACACAGCATACATGGAGTCTACAACACTTTGAAGAGCATTGGAAGCTCTTGAGTATGCCCAGAAGCACCTGTGAAGTATAGGTACATGCTAGAGGCTACATGTACTTGTCTTGATCAATTGCAAGCTGAGTTTGGTGGCTGAAATATACAGATTTGAAGCTTCTTTTTTGGCTGGAAACTGTCTTGGATTGTGGGCAGTAAGCATTTTGCTTTCTATTGAAGCACAGAGTGCCAGATGCAGACATCTGAAAGACATATATGCTGTCATATGCATGTTAGAATTGTCTTGGGTTGAGAGGAGCATCAAATGCCACTGAATACTGGAAGTTTGCAGCTGAAATAAAAGAAATCTTGTCTTCTTGAGATGAATATAAATTGCAGACATTTTGTTTGACTTGCTTGTCAAATGTAGACAGGGTATTGTCACTACATAGTCATGTACTGACGGTGACATACTGAAGCAAATGTGTGGTCTGATTTAAGGACTTTTTTGAGCTAGTTGAAGCGGGTTATGCTGGTTTATTGACTGCAATCTTTACATAAACTGTTGGCATTGGTACTTATTAAGAATACACTAGCTAATGTCTCTATGCTTATGTCTAAAGTGACATATGTACCAGCAGTCAACTAAGCAGCTTTGGAACATGCATTACATGTATCCAGGTGGAGTTTGACTTTGGAAAGGCTGCTATAATTGCAGTTTACAGGTTTGGACTGCATGCTTTTGGACCCTGGCAGTGGATCTGCAGAAGTTAAATCTAAACCGAACATCAGGCATATGTATTGGCAGTTGTCTTTATGAGTTGGATCAACCAATTGTGACTTTGTTTGGGCTGATATTTGACTGAAATTTACTGGTTTTTTTTCCTGCAATTAATTGCAGAAAACTGTCATAAATAGTTCCGGGCTGAAGTTGAACTGTTAAGAAGATCTTGGTTTGCAGGTCGCCAGGCAACGTCTGCAACATGGCAAATGCTGATAGAACTGATAATGTAACCCAGATTGTGGGAGAAAAGCTTGATAGCAACAATTATGCAATATGGAAGTTCCGCATGGAGAACTTTCTGATAGGCAAAGGATACTCGGACTTAGTGACAGGTGTGAGGCTGAAACTGAAGTTTCAGATAGGAATCCTACAGCTGATCAAAGACGAGCGCATCGAGCCTGGACGGAAAGAGCTCATAGAGTTTTACATTGGCTGTCATTATGTATCTTGGATGCTATGGTGATGCAGATCATGAACTGTAAATCCCCAACAGATGCATGGAACATATTGGTCAGATACTATGACACAACTACGAGTGCCAGGAAGATACAACTGAAGCAAAAATTCAACAACATAGAGAGGAAGAACAGATCCATACAGGACTATGTCACGGAGATTAAAACCTTAGCAGATCAGCTCGCATCTGTTGGCTCACAGGTAGAAGATGAGGATATGGTTGCAGTGACCTTAAATGGCTTGGATCCAGAGTACAAGTCTTTTGACACTTCAGTATCTGTGCGGGCTGAGATGCCTGATTTTAATGAGCTGGTTGCATTATTGATTCATGAAGAGATGAAGCTTGGCTTAGCTACAGGGTCAAGCAGCTCAAAGAATAAGGATGCAGTTTTTTATTCGAATCAGCGTGGTCGTGGTAGCCGTGGTAGAGGCTATGGATCTAGCAGAGAAGGCCAGCAGAATGCATCCTAAAGTAATAGCAATCAGCAGTCATCAAATGCAAGAGGTAGTGGCAACTTTCGAGGCAGAGGAAGATCTAACTCCCATGGCAGAGACTCATGGCAGCAGCAGCGTCAGTCAGACAATCCAAATAAAGATAAGGATTATCACTACTGCGGAAAGTATGGGCATATTGCAAAGGATTACTGGAAGAAGCAGGGAAATCAGAAGGGCAAGCAGCATGGACATTATGCTACGTCCAGTCAGACAGATGACTCTGGTGATAGACTGTTTGCCATGCAGTATGTCAAAGATAAGGCTGCTGAAAAATCATCTGATGATGTAGTATGGTATATTGATTCAGGGGCATCAAACCATATGACCCCACATGGTGACTGGTTCACTGAGATGGTTGCAGATAAGTATGGCTATGTTTGCACAGGAGATGATACGCAGCATAGCATAGAGCACAAGGGGAAAGTGCCTCTGGTTGTACATGATGGCAGGAAGAAGAATCTTCATGATGTTTTGCATGTCCCTTCGATTACGAAGAACCTATTGTCTGTGGGCCAGATGACAGAGCAGAACTTGCAGGTTCGCTTCAATAAGCATGGCTGCTTTATTGAAGAGTTTGACAATGGATGCAAGTTGATCGCGAAAGGCCACAGAAATGGAAGAATGTTCACTCTTGATGCTACACTGCTAGAGCTGAACTCCGCTATGTTTGCCCAGGGTTCTAGCACTATCAGGGACTTAGAGATTTGGCACAAGAGAGTGGGGCATGTCAATTTGCAGAGGCTGCAGACCATGCAGAAGAAGCAGCTCGTAACAGGGTTACCTAGATTCCAATATTCAGATATTGGTCATATATGCGAGACTTGCCAGTTTGGTAAGCAGTCACGATTGCCGTTTGTCAGGCATGTAAGATAGAGTACACAACCACTGCAGTTAGTGCACTCTGATGTTTGGGGACCATCTCATAATGCATCTATGGGGGGTTCCAGATACTATGTATCTTTCATTGATGACTACAGTCGATATACCTGGCTTTACATATTGAAAACAAAAGATGAGGTCTTTGCTGTTTTTCAGAAATTTAAAGCACAGGTTGAGAAGGAATTTGAATGTTACATCTCTTGCTTGAGATCTGATAGCGGTGGGAAGTATGTATCCAATGAATTTGCTGATTTTTTGGCTGAAAATGGTATTCGTAGGCAGCTAACCTGCAGCTACACTCCGCAGCAAAATAAAGTAGCTGAAAGGAAGAACAGGGTTCTGATGGAAGCTGCTAGGGCAATGATGAATGAGAAGCATATGCCGCTTTACTATTGGGCAGAGGCTGTTGTGACAGCCGCATATATTCTGAACAGGACTCCCACTGCAGGCATTCATGACATGACACCATTTGAGAGGCTCTATGGCTATAAGCCGGATGTAAGACACATAAAGGTCTTTGGCTGTCTTGCTTATGTGCACATTCCAGATGAGAAAAGGAAAAAGCTCGATCCCAAAGCGCATAAGAGTGTGTTCATTGGATACTCGCAAGAGAAGAAGGCATACAAATATTATGATCCCTCTACCAAGGAGACTTTGGTAAGCAGGGATGTCATCTTTGATGAGTTGGGCTCATGGTATGTCTCACCAGTTGCAGTGCCATTGGATATGCCTTCCACTCATGTATCTACAGTTGAGTTGCAGCAGAACACTGATATGACACGACCTAGTAGTCAGCAGACAGTATCCCCATGGACAGGGAGATTGCAACACTCATCGTCCACTAACACTGGTATGTCAGTAAGGGGGAGATATTATGATGTCTTGGACAGCAAAGGAAAAGAGAAAGCTACTGAGGATGGTATGACGCCACCTGGCAGAATGACTTCTGGATACGAGTCTGCTGATACGTTAGATAGTGAACTTGGCATTCCAACTGTCTATACGCCTGGTACGAGGCAGAACAGGTATATTCCGCCTCATGAGAGAGGGGAATCAAGCAGTGCACCACAGCCTAGACGATCGCAGAGGGTCAGATACCCTGTTGACAGGTTGACGTACTCTGGTTATTCTGCAAAGCATTATGCATACATGACAAAAGTGATGGAGATCAAAGAACCAGATACTTATACTGAAGCAGCAAAGGATAAAAATTGGTGCATGGCTATGGACGAAGAGATGAAAGCCTTGGCTGAAAATCAGACTTGGGATTTGGTACCACAGCCTGAAGGGAAAAAGCCTATTGGCTGCAAATGGGTTTATAAAATCAAATGTAAGTCTGATGGCAGTGTGGAAAGGTACAAAGCAAGGCTGGTCACTAAAGGATATGCTTAGTAGTATGGCTTGGATTATGATGAAACATTCAGCCCGGTTGCAAAAATGGCAACCATACGAACTGTTATTGCCTTGGCTGCTGAAAAAGGCTGGAAATTGCAGCAGATGGATGTTAAGAATGCATTCCTCAACGGTGATTTAGCAAAGGATGTATACATGGTTCAGCCGGAAGGGTATGAGCACCCTGATTTTCAGCATTATGTGTGCAGGCTGAAAAAGGCACTGTATGGACTGAAGCAGGCTCCGAGAGCCTGGCATGCTAGGATCAGCAGTTACTTGCAGAGTCTTGGATTTGTTGTCGACAGGGCTGATCACAGCCTGTTTACAAAGAAGACTGACACTGGCTTGGTAGTGCTGGTCATATATGTTGATGACCTGATAATCACTGGAGATGATGACATGGGAATTCAGCATGCTATGAAGATGCTGAAATCTGAATTTGACATGAAAGATCTGGGAGATCTGAAGTATTTCTTGGGTATTGAGGTTGTACCAGCTGAAAATGGCTTATGGCTGATGCAGAAGCACTATGCCATGGAAATGCTTAAGAAGTATGGCATGGCTGAATGCAAACCATTGGATACACCTCTGGACCAGAATGTAAAGCTAGACATGAACACTAGGGCTGAAGTAGAAGATGTGACTATGTACAAGCAGATGGTCGGCAGTCTGATTTACATGACCATCACTAGGCCTGACTTGAGCTATGCAGTAGGGCTGATAAGCCAGTTTATGCAGAAGCCGAGAAAGCCGCACTTGGATGCAGTTAGATGCATCATGAGGTATGTTAAGTCCACTGTAGACTATGGGCTGTTCTATGTCAGAGATAAGCCCTTGACACTGATTGGATACACAGATGCAGATTGGGCAGGATGCTCAACTGACAGACAATCTACGAGTGGCTATGCCTTTGGCTTTGGTAGCGGCATGATCAGTTGGAGCAGCAAGAAGCAGCCTACGGTTGCTTTATCTAGTACTGAGGTAGAGTACAGGGGGGCTGCATTGGCAACATGTGAGATTGCTTGGCTGCTCAAGCTTATGGCTTATGGCTGACTTGGATATTCAGGTTGATGCTCCAGTGAAACTGTTATGTGATAATCTGAGTAGTGTACTCCTGGCCATGAATCCAGTTTACCATGCCAGGACAAAACACATAGAGATACACTACCACTTTATTCGTGAGATGGTCCTTGCAGGAAAGATTGATCTTATGCATGTGAGGACTGATGAGCAGGTAGCAGATATCTTTACCAAGTCTCTGGGTAAAGATAAGTTTTGTGGTTTTAGACAGCTACTTGGTGTGCAGATGTTGTCTTGAGCTTGAGGGGGAGTGTTAGAAGTCAAGCTCCCCGTGTAGTGTGTGACTGTCTTTATGTACTACCGACATGACAGCTAGTGTACAGCTGTCTCCTGCATGTGACTACATTAAATAAGTCGGTTAGCTAGTCGGTGAGCTGACTATGGTTAGTCTGTCTAGTCAGCGTGTCACTTACTCTATGTTACTCTTGTATGTGTGTTTTACTCTATGATGAAATAATGAGAAGAAGATGATGGAACCTGAATGGTTCAGACATTGCTCAACCCTGTCTCTCTCTCCTCTTCAAACAATAATAATGCTCGTTTGAAGCAGCTTGTGTGATTGAAATAAATTCTTTTGAGTCTCTGAAATAATTTGTTAGGTATTCAGGAAGGTCGCATTTAAAGATTTGATGTAACATAGAACGGCATTTCGAAGCCACCATAATGGACTGTACCCATTAAGCCAAATCCTGAGCAAAGGTCATTTTTCCACAGAAGAAGACTATAGTCCTTTACTGAGCCTTTCTTCTAAGGGGGGATGATAGTTGGCAGCTTTATATCCAGCGAAGGATCAATCAACATAACTACACTTTCCACAAAATCTTCATGAAAACAAAGTGTGCTTTAGCAAGGTCTTGCTGTCCAAAGCCATTGAAAGCAACATGTTTTTTACTTTGCCTCTCTATCTTAACAACCACCAAACATCTGAAAATTTTGATAAGACTAGTGGCATGGCAGGCATTATAACCATCCATATGACTGTTTAAGCTTCTATTTAAATTTGCCATTGTCGTAGCTTGTCTAATACATAATTAATCAGGCCATATGATCCCTGCTCGTGTGATGTCAAACATCTGTGGTTAGCATCAGAAGACTCACCGAGATGTTAACTTGTTACTTTCCCAGAATGTCCCACACAATCCAAAACTGAGGAAGAAATCTCCAAAAACTCCTAATAAAACATGCATACAAGCACACAGGCATACACGTGCACATAGCTATACAAGCCTCAAGGCCAATGTCAAGTGTAGAAACAGACAAGACTGGCGATCACCAAACTTGAAAAGAGGGCATAATTGATAGAGGGCTGATGAGCAGGACCTCTATAATTCATTGAGAGTAGAAACAGACGAGATTGACAATCACCGAAACTGAAAAGTGAGCACAATTCATACAGGGCTGATGAGCAGGACTCAACACGCACACACATTATGAAATAGGTCATACTGAGGTCTACCCAGTCCTCTAGAGACACCCAAACTCAACCCCCAGCCATAAACCCAACAACTTCCACTCAAGCCTAGGAACATCAGTATAATAGGCGACGCTGATGGTACAAGGGTTGGCATCCCTACCCACCAGCCCAAACCATCTGAGTGAGTGGACATGAATGCCTATGGGCCTTGAGGTCACACAAGGCACAGACAAGCCCTCGAGTCCTTTTTATAGAGCTCTTTAACCACCCCAGCCTATGGGTGCCTTCACCGAGTCACAAAATGGCCCAAGGCAGTAACCAATGATGCAGGCACCCATCCTGTATGTCCAAGGATGTAACAGAGCCATCAAAGATAGTAGCTTCAAAAGTTCCCATGTTTTGAAACTCAGAACTGCACTCATGAAAAGAGCTAAGCATAGATATCCAATCTCATAAGCATAGATCCAGAATAGTTTGTCAAAGCCAAAAGAAGCAAAAGACAATAGCTATCCCAAGGCTTGGCTGCAACACACTATACATCCTCCTAGTTGACTTGTCATGAAGTGAAGAACCCACAGCACTCAATGCAACGCTCCAATCATAGAATTTATGCTCATTAAGGAGAGGGATTAGCTGAAAGGGTTCAATGATGCTTAAAATCAGATTTCCACAAGGACCTATAAGGAATTTCCTAGAGCATAAATTCTAAATCTAGCAAACTTTTGGCTTCTAGAAAATGAGTTTTTCTCAGCTTTTCACTAGCCAAAGGAGGGTCAAATGCTCTACTGTAATGTAGTATCCTGACGAAATTTCCCTACCTGTCCATCGATCTTACAGTCCCTTTCTAGCTCGTCAGTCATGGCCCATTCTGTAGTAACAGGGCATGCACAAATGGATCCTTTGAAATGTACCAAAATTTATCTTTGCCATGTATAATCTCGGAGCATGCATTCAAGGACTTGTGCAGCAAAGCAGCTAACAATTTAATTCAAGGTTGCTATCCTTCAGAAAATTTCTGCAACATGGCTGCTTTTTCAATTAATTATGTAACGATCCATGTTAAGGATGTTCCATCCCCAAGAGAAAACTTCATGCATTGCCAAAAATCTAAATGTCTCTTGGTTTTCCGCATACATTCCATGGCCATAGACATGCACGCATCAATATCATCCATTATCCACATGATCAGAAGCAAAAAGAAATATATGCACACCATAATGATGGACTGCACTATACTCGGCCTAACATGCAATGGCCAAGGGAAGCTTTTACTAGTCAAATTTATTCTCAACTCATTCAAAGAACCATCGTTTGGTTAAAAGTGACAGTAAGACGCACATGATAATCCAAATCTCAAAATCACCCTGAGCAATAGCACATGATGCAATTCCTTGGCATTCAGGTGCAGAACTTTACACTTCCTCAAGTTGACATACAGCCGGTGCAAAAGTTTATCCTGCTGTCATTACGCGAGAGAGATCCTATTTTTCATTTCTAGGGAGAAAGGAAGAGTCATCACATATGTTTGAGCCCCAGAACTTGATTGATCCAAAGTTGCAAAACATGCAATTCATCAGAAGCCATTAGATAATCATGATAGGACAAGAAAGGATTGAGTCGTGATATCACAAAGCATAGAACTAAGATGGTGTCCATGTCTCGCAGATTTACCAAAGCTCCAAGATTCAGTAAAACTAGATCCAAGGACTGACATTTCACAATTTTACCCCAAAGTCTAATTCTGTCATCATTTGAGAAATAAAATCCTAATGCACCAAAATGAAAAGCATCTCTATGTCAATTTACCGCATTTAATGCAATCACCTACTACCAAGCACATCCAAAATGTTGTTACCTAATCAACAATGCTATTGTCAGCCCTTGGAAGGTGACTCCCTATTGTCCCCTACCTGTTGAAGCCCCCAGATGGCTGTCTTCCGCAGTAAATTGCTGTTCTATGATCAGAAAATGGACCAATAGCTCTCTCTCCCCCTCTCCCAAGCTGTAAACTAATTGAATGGCTGAGACCCAACCCCCAAAAACGTTTTCTCATTTTTCATAGGCATTTTTGCCAAGTGGCAGCCTTCTAAACCCATTTTTCAACATTATCCAACCACTCGATTAATTTTCAAATTTAAATAATCCTGAAAATTAATTTCAACCCTTCTGATCCTGTCCAAAATTAAATGCGCCCATTTATAATTAAACTGGCTAGGCCATTTGCAACTTGGAGTGGTCCCCAACATCTGTTGACCCTTAGACTAGCATTAGAGTTCCTATGAGACTGACCCAAGAAGCATCATTTCGTAATGATTTGGTTGCATAGGTGTAAATAATTGTACCTAAATTTTGACCTTTTGCCATCAAATTTCTCTAGAAGACTAACCTTTACTTCTTTCTTATGTTGATGATGAAGGTTGCCAATAGTAGCTACTAAACCTCTCACGCTAGAGCAGGCAACAGCTAGAATTTAGGGTTTTTCTAACGAAGAAAATCAAATTTCTCTCTCATCTTGGCTTTCTCTCACCTTCTCCAACCCATTCTCAGGGGATCTCAGCATTTTTCAATCATTTTGAGAAGATGTCAATCAAATTTGGTGGACAACAGAGAGATCTCTGGTGTAAATCCTAAATTTTTGCAGAAATTAGGGTTTGACACCTACCTTGAGACCCATGCTAATTGGTGAAGGCATCGTACACTGAATTCAACACCTAAAATTTGTGTAATTGTCAAGACATTCAGATGCCAGCCCATTCATTGTAATTTGGGGTAGCATTTGGTGGTTCTGTTTGTGCAAGTCTTGGGTGGAAAATCGAGGGGCAATTAGCCCGAATTGATTGCTGATTGTTGCTACAACAAAGAGGCCTTTTGGAATAGCAAAGGAGATTGTGAATCTAAGCTTGTACTCATTCCATTAGCAATGTGACAAGAGATAGAGAGCAGCAACTCTTATTTCTCTCACAAGAAAAGTACATCAACAAAGTACTTGATCATTTTTCTATGGCAAATGCTAAGCCACTTGGTGTTCCTTTACCACCATACCTTAAGCTTAGCAAAGCAAATTGCTCAAAAGATGATAAGGCAACCAGCTATGAAGGGTGTTCCTCATGTTTCTGCTTGTGGGTCACTCATGTATGCTATGGTTGCCACTATACCTCACATTGCTCATGCACTGGGAGTTGTGAGCAGGCTTATGTCAAATCTTGGCAAAGCACATTGGGAAGCAGTGAAATGCATCTTCTGGTACCTTAAGGGTACACAAAGAAAATGTATTTGCTATGAAAGGGCACATTAGATCTACAGGGGTATTGTGATGCAAACATGGCACGTGACTTGATTACTTGCAAGTCTACTAGTGGGTATATATTTACTTTGGCTGGTGGAGCCGTTTCTTGGTGCTTTAGATTGAAAAAGGTAGTACCACTTTCTACCACTGAGGCTGAATATATTTCAGCCACTGAAGCTTCGAAAAAAGTTGTCTGGCTTAGTCATTTGGTCAAGGATTTTGGACTACCAACCAAAACACCTGTACTTGGATGTGAAAGTCGGAGTGTTGTATGCTTGGCTAAGAATGCCATGTTTCATGCGCGTATCAAACATATTGATGTGCGGAATCATTTTATCAAATAGGTTTTGAATTATGGTCTAGTCACACCGACTACGATCAGAACACAAGATAACCGTGCAAACATTCTCACTAAAAGTCTTGCAAAGGCTCAACATGAGCATTGCATTCGGCTAGTGGGAGTTGATTAAAGCTTCACTTACGACCTTAAGTGGAAGGTTGTTGGGCGTAAAGGCCCTTACGCTACTCCCGTGTATATATTTACTTGCACATGTGAACACACCCTTGCGGATGTAAGTGTACCATACCTTAAGTATAAATACATTCTTTTATTCTTTGTGTGTACCACAATGGTACACACCCATCTCTCAACTCTCCACTCTCTCTCTGCACTGCACTGCTAAATACACTTTGATTAATCCGCACACTACCTAAATACTTTCTCTCGTGCCCCTTTAGCACTAAGTGGGGCATCCACTTGGGTTTCAAATGGGTGAGCAAGGGCTTTCGCTTTCTTGGTTTCCAAGTGGAACTCGACATTACCCCAACCTAGCAATTTCTCCTAGAACTCAACTCCATTAAAAGGAAATTGACTTGCTAAAGCACAACCCACCTCTCCCTAGCGAGCAAGGCCCTAGTGGTCAACCAGGTCTACTTAGCGACAACATAGAACATTGCTCCCTATTGGTGTTTCTCTTCAACACAAAATTCTCTTTGGGCTAGTTTAAATGCGTCTAGGGACTCCCAAGCCAAGCTGGCATGAGCAACTATCATCGAATATTGCTTTGAGGGGTGACTGGGGATCATCAACCCAAAGTACCAGAGTCTAGCCCTCTTAGGCAAGCTAGTGGTTGGAGGACTCACACCAAGGGGAAAGACATGGAAGGTCCTGCAAAAGGGCCTACGGGAGTGTAGTCCACAACTTGGTAAGGAGTGAAGGTCATCTAGGAGATGGATGTTCATGTCAGACCAAAGTCTAGCCCTCTTAGGCAAGCTGGTGGTTGGAGGGCTTACACCAAGGGGGGAGACATGGAAGGTCCTGCAAAAGGGCCTACAGGAGTGTAGTCCACAACTCGGCACGGAATGGAGGTCATCTAGGAGATGGATGTTCATGTCATACCTTATCACCCAGCCCAAATCCTTCTCCTTGCAGAGTCTACTATGGATGTGGCAAAGCTAGTATAAGGCCTTGATTAAAGGCCTTCAATTTGTCAAGAGGAGATAGACCATTGACCAATGGTCTGGAAACCCCAAGTTCAAGATCATGGCAAGATCCAAATCGGTGAGCACCTTCACGTCCAGTGGGTCGGCTAGGAGGCAAGCCATGCCCGTATTGTTAGAGCGTGAAGAAAGGTTTACAAGGTAGCCAACCATGCGATATTATAGCACACATCTTGTTGCCAATGTGAAACTAGGAGGGAGATTGAGGCCGCAATCACATTCACTCCATGATTCAGAACTTCATCATTCCATTCATTAGAGTTTCTTCTCTCTTCTCTTCTCTTCTCTTCTCCATGTTTACTGAGTTCACTCCGTGTTCCTCCCCGCAAACCCTACTGTCTCGCTGGTACGTCATCTTTTGACATGGTATCAAAGCTGGATCTGCTCAAACAGCAGCAAAGATCCTCCACTCCAGTGAAGGCAAAGACCGGTGGCGGGTTCGGTATCCACTTCTCTTCTTCGTCCGCTGCATCAAAATCTCGTTTTTGCAAATTTCAAGTGTTTCAGCTTGCTGCCCACAGCCTGTTCGTAAAGGACATCTCAACCGAAGATGTCCATTGCTGTCTCCATCAGTTGACACTTGATTTCCAGCCCTCTTCACGCAGTTTGGAGCTGATTTCAACCAGGCGACTGTTGTTCCTATGCAGACCTACTGCTGTACAGCCTACCACATCATCACAGTCCTGCTGCCTGCATTTTTAGTCTTTCTCTCTCCTGCAGGCTGTCCTGCCTACGTTTTTAGTCTCTCTCCTGCTTTCTGCGTTTTTAGTCTTTCTCTCTCTTGCATGCTGTCCTGCCTGCATTTTTAGTCTCTCTGTGCGTTTTTAGTCTTTCTCTCTCCTACAGGCTGTCCTGCCTGCGTTTTTAGTCTTTCTCTCTCCTCACCTGCGCTTTTCTACTGGTTGCAACCTCTTACTGCTGGTCGCATCATCCTCCCACTCGCAGCTCACTTCCAACCCTCCACTGCCCTCCCACCCCTTGAGGCAGACAATGCCGTTCATGCTTCACACTACCCTCACACCCCTTGAGGCGGACATTGCGGTTCGTGGTTCATGGTGGCTGACCTCTTCCTTCTTCAGCAAGGCACACTTGTACCCATGGCTTCTTTACCAACAGATGACCCGACTACTGGGTGCTCCTACTGTGGCATCACTGGCCACACCACCGATGCTTGCCGACTTCGACCTTTGCTTCCCACCCCTCCAAAGTATATGCATCTTCTACGAAGCACTCCTTGTGCCACCTCTCCTTTCTGGGCCGCAGAGATCGTTCTACATCAGCTATCAGAGTACTATGCTCAAGGCAATAAGACGCATCCAATGCGCACTAGGTCCTTTCAAGCACATGGAGAATCAATTGGTGCTATAACCTCCTGGAGATCGTCGCAATGCCAGCGGCAGACTTCTCCCACTTATTTTCAGATACAATGGCTTCCACGACCTACGGATTTGCAGTCCGTTGTCGTGCCGTTACGCGCACACCATGTAAAAAAATCTAGAGTGTGGCTTCCTTTTAGATTTAGAGAGTCAATGCCACTTTAGGCATTAGTGTTAGTGTCTATGGTTCAAAATATTAGATTGTTTTTTGACAAGTTTTTAGTCAATTTTTTATATTCTAGATATAACCTCTTGTAAAAATCCAATAGACAACTTCTAGATTAGGATGACATGTAAAAGAAAGCATGTAGCTTTCAACCAATTTGAGAGGATTTTATATAAAAAGAGAGATTGACGAAATCCCGCGACGCACGATCGCTATTTTCAAGCAGTGAACAGCACTCCGAAGTGGGAGATGAAGGAGTGATCTGGCTGAACTTTGGCCAGGCACCCTAGTATTTAACTCCCCTGTCGGAGCTAATGAAAGCATCAGATTAGTGATCTGAGCAATAGAGAAAGGTATTATTTTGTACACGTTTTTGTCTATTAGAGTTATATTTTCTCATAATGCTGAAAGAAACTGACAGACTTCATCTTTGTTAGTATTCTTTCATATTTTCTAATTCTTTTTGGGAGTATTCATATACATCTTCAATCTCTTCGAACACCTCTTCCGTCTACTCCTCTCCCTAAATCTACCTTCGCCCAGCCGTCTCTTATCTTCAAGAACTTGGCTTGAAACCTTTAACACTTCTCTTATCTCTACCATCTCTAGAGTAAAAGCTCTTGAACCCCCATACGTTCTTCTCTTGCCAAACCCCTATGGTGACCTTCAACCCTATGCGCTGCGACGTTGGTAAACCCGACGTGAAGGTCGATGTAAGAGACCTCCAAGATGGGGGATTCTTTAGGAGATACTCTACAACAATTGGTGACCATACTGCAGCAAACTCAACAACAACAAATCCAAATGTTACAACAACAACAAAGGCAAGACGAAGAGAAGATTGATTCTATAGCTATCAAGGCCTTAAAAGAAGTTGGGCGTGAATTAAAACAATTTAATGATCAAAATGTCTCTATTTTCACTCGTTTGTATGTTAAGAAAATGCTCTTCTTTGGTGTACCGCAACATACATGAAGCTGTTATTTTGCCAAACTAGCCAAGCATGGTCTTCAAGGAAAAATCCATGGTCTTTTCCAACAAAATGCGGATTGGGTTGCATTCAAAAAAGCCCTACACAAAGAATTCTTCTTAGAAGACTATGGCTTAATGATGAAGAAAAGTTTCACTGAATGGATTGAAAAACCCAACAAAGGTTTAGCTGCAATGGCTCTATACCATAAGTTTGAAAGTAAATTTGGACAACTTGATGCTGAAGACCAACAAAGTATGGAAGGTCAGAAGATTGAATTATTCCTTAAGGCTACAAATCCCATTCTGCAAGAAAAGCTTGTTGATCGCCTAGAAGATACTACCTCCAAATCAGGAGTCAAGACTGCATGGACAGATGTTACTGATGCAGTTAACATGATTGCTCGAAGAGAGCGGATGCGACTAAGATTGGGCTCTACTTCAACTTCAACTCCTCCATTGATGGAGCTTGTTTCACCTTCAAAATCCCCTATTTCTTTGACTAATCAATCAACTCTTTCTTCTTTTATTCCTTCTAAAAATGATGTAATGGATGAACTCATTAAAAGCATGCGTGACCTTCATTTGAATCTTACAGAAATTAATTTCAAGGTGGAGAAGCTAGATATCAAAGTTGAAGAACGAGGACGATCATAAACTCAAAGACCCATGAGAGAAGGCTTTAAGAGGCGTTGTATTTGGTGCAACAACCAACAACAAAACAAAAGGGAGTGTTCTGCCTTCCGTAAGGCTGAAGCACAGAAGCTCGTCTTTTGAAAAGACAGAAAAATTCATGCAACTGAAAATGGTCTTCCACTGGAGCCAAATCTTGGCAATGGTGGAATGAAGAAAAGATTAGAAGATTTAGCTGTAATGAATGCCTATGAAGCAATTGATGCAACTACCTATGGGCTGCAAGTTAAGCCAACTAAATCAAGTTTGAAAGCATGTAAAGCTAATGTGCAATCTAAAGTATGGATGCACGCACTAGATCAAATGGAACGTGGCAAAGCAACTAAAGAAAATTTGGCTAACGCCAATCAATGCATTCAAGGAATAACTAGTTGAAAAGAACCGATAGATTTTTTTTCCGCCTTTGCACATTTGGCTGACGTCAATCATAAAGAAGTCTTGATTGAAGAAAAGAGAAGAAGAGAAGATAAACCAAGGCCTTCCTCTTTTGGCCCTCCAAAACGGATAACAATAAGAACGCCTGAACAACCAAAGCTTGCTGAAAATATAACCCCAGATCAAGAGATGGAAGATACACCACAAACAAAGAAGACTGAAGGAAAGAAAAAATGCAAGCAGCCAAGCTACAAATTGAAGTCTAACATAGAATCTGCAACCGATCTCAAACGAGTCCTAGAAGAACGAATTCCATGAAGCAAAATCGCATTCACCTTAGACGAAATTCTTGGAATTGCCAAACGTAAATTCCATGATGTAATTATTAATATAATCAAAAGGAAAAGACAATATGTTGGTAATGAAGCTGAAAAAACAGTGCATGCTTTGTTACAAGTTCTTTGAGTTTTTGTGCAAGATGAAGAGAAGCTGACTTCACAAGGAATTCATCTTGAAGCGGTTAAAGAATTAATTGCAGCAATTGAAGCTGAAGATAAAGAAAGCATGAGTGCAAAAATTAAAGAAGTGAAAGCTGAAAATATAATGGTTGGCTGGTCCAAACCAGTTGGGCAGCCCACCTCTCAAAAAAAAGCATATCAAGAGGAAAGCTTATGGTTTTTTTCTTAAAGAATGACATCTATGGAAGCATGCAAAGAATAAGAAAGGAGCACCTATCCGAGTTGTAGGTAACAAAAGATTGCAACAACAGATAATGAAGGAATTTCATGAAAGCTTGTGGGTAGGACATAGAGACATATGGAAAACCTTTAGTAAAGTCAAAGAAAAATATTGGTGGCAAAACATGTATCGGGACATAGCACATTTTGTTGAAACCTGTTATGTGTGTCAGATGTATTCTATAATCAAGCATCAAGATGGGTTACAACCGACTTATCCCTTGTCTATACATTATAGATGGGTTATTGATCTTGTAACCATGCCTACAGGAATATGGAATATGCAGTATTTAGTGCTTGCAAGAGAGGATTTAACCAATCAAATTGAAGGCAAAGCCTTAACAACCAAATCCACTCAAGCTGTTTGTCATTTTTTGCTTGAAGAAGTGTTTTGTAGATATGGTTGTGTGGGTAAAGTAACTGTAGATAGAGGAGAGTTGGATGCTGAGGAGGCACGCAACTTCTTTGCTCAATTGGGTATTAAGTTGGCTTTAACATCAGCCTACAACCCTGAAGGCAATGGAAAGAGTGAGAGAGGTCATTAACCTATTCTCAAAGCTCTGGCAAAGTCTTGTAGAGAAAAGATCAAAGAATGGCCTAAAATGCTACCTTTTGCATTATGAGCTGACCACACTACTCACAATTCAGTGACTGGCTATATGCCAGCTGAACTTATGCATGGACAACAACCAATTATGCCAATTGAAGAATCTACTCTCACATGGAGTCTTCTACCTTGGGAGGAAGGCATCAGTAGAGAAGAGTTGCTGACTTTGCGCATATGGCAGCTAGAAAGAAGGTCTGAAGATGTTCAAGCAACTATTGAGAAGCTAAAGACAGCAAGACTAAAGAAGAAAAGAATATTTGATAAGCGACATCGACTTCGGCCAAGAGCAATTCAAGAAAATGATTGGGTGCTTTTCCATCCAATACAATGCTTCTAGGAAGATGGTAAAGCGTTGGTTTGGCCCATATGCAATAAAGGTCGTTCATGACAATGCCACATATTCATTGGCTGAATTGGATGGAAAAGCATGAAGATACCCATAGCTGGAAAATGAATCAAGCTCTTCAAATGAAAAAAAAGTTCAACATATGAACTAAAGGACTTGAACATAATTCAAGAGTATGAAGACATAGAGGAAAAAGAAGAGGCAGAAGATGAAGACATTGACATGGCAAAAGCTACTTCTTCTGACACTACAAATCCGTAAGACTTTTGACACATGCCACAGGATGTGCAAGTTAGGAGGGGGTGGATGTTGTGCCATTACGCGCACACCGTGTAAAAAGATCTAAAAGTGTGCCTTCCTTTTAGATTTAGAGAGCCAATGCCACTTTAGGCATTAGTGTTAGTGTCCATGGTTCAAAATATTAGATTTTTTTTACAAGTTTTTAGTTAATTTTTTATATTCTAGATATTATCTCTTGTAAAAATCCATAAAAACTATAGACAACTTCTAAATTAGGATGACATGTAAAAGAAAGCATGTGGCTTTCAGCCAATTTGAGAGGATTTTATATAAAAAGAGAGATTGACAAAATCGCGTGACGCGATCGTTGTTTTCAAGCAGTGAATAGCACTCCAAAGTGGGAGATGAAAAAGGAGTGATCTGGCTGAATTTTGGCCAGCCGTCCTGATATTTAACTCCCCTTTCGGAGCTAATGAAAGCATCAAATTAGCGATCTGAGCAGCATAGAGAAAGGTATTATTTTGTGCACGTTTTTGTCTATTAGAGTTATATTTTCTCATAATGCTGAAAGAAACTGACAGGCTTCATCTCTGTTAGTATTCTTCCATATTTTCTAATTCTTTTTGGGAGTATTCATCTACATCTTCAATCTCTTTGAACACGTTCTCTTCCCTCTACTCCTCGCTTTCTCTTATCTTCAAGAACTTGGCTTGAAACCTTCTCTTATCTCTACCATCTCCAAAGTAAAAGCTCTTGAACCCCCATACATTCTTCTCTTGCCAAACCCCTGTGGTGACCTTCAACCCTACGCGCTACGACACCGCTCCATCAAGAGACAGTGATTGTTTGATGCCGTCTCCTCGTCAGTCTGCTTCTTCGAGAGACAATGGCTGCTCGACTCCTTCCTCTTCTTCGACTACACAGTCTGCTCCACTAAGAGACAGCCACCTCTTGCTCATTCTGAGCCCCACCCTTCCCCACCCTCAACTACTCATGTTCGAGAGGCTACCTCTGGGAACTCTTCGGCACCCCAAATACCTTCTTCGGCCTGACCAGCAACACTCCCTTCGTCATCAAACATTTCAGAGTCCGTGATCCATGAGTTTTTGGATTCCCTATCTACTTCAAAGGGAGATTCAGAGAGGAATGTTATTTATTTGCTCTCAGAGGGGGCACCTACTTCTTCGACTTCAGTGGAGGCCCCTCCACTTCCCACCTCAGAGGGGGAACCTACTCCACATGAAGCTCGTCACCCATCCTCTACTTTCTTGGGGTGGTTGTCTTCGACCAGTCATCTCTTCTACTGATACCCAGTGTTAGATTACGGGAACAGATTTCTTGAGACTGATGAAAGCACGAGTGTTCTTCACCTCCCAGCCACGCCTAGATAAGTGCTGGCCTTCAAGCTTATCTCTTTGCTAGCCGTCAACTTGCTAGAGTCCTACTATTTCTGGACTCCCTTACTCTCTAGGCTCCCCTTGACCCCGTTCGGGCGCCCAAGAGCCCGGACGGTCTTTCTCGTGCATGTTCCCCTAAATTTACCTTAATGTAACATTAAATATTCCTTTTAATGTCACATTCCACACTTATGACCTTAATGTGACATTAAATATCACTTTTAATGTCACATTAATGTCACACCCAGGATCTTCACGTACCACCTAGATCAGGATCTCAAAGGTCCGTGATCCATGAGTTTTTGGATTCCCTATCTACTTCAGAGGGGGATGTTATTTCTTTGCTCTCAGAGGGGACACCTACTTCTTCTTCGACTTTAGCGGAGGCCCCTCCACCTCCCACCTCAGAGGGGGAACCTACTCCACATGAAGCTCTTCACCCATCGTCTACTTTCTTGGGGTAGCTGTCTTCGACCAGTTATCTCTTCTACTGATACCCAAGATCTTCAAGTACCACCTAGATCGGGACCTCGGAGGTTCAGCCGCGACTTGGTGACGAGGCCTTTGTATTCCTTCCAGCATGGATGCATGGAGCTAGTGGCTTCTCTCTCAAGGTTGAGTTTCGGATTCTCTAGTTTATTCTGTCTACAGTTCTTTACTGCAAGTTACCTTTCAAGTGGAAAATTGGATCTTCAAGATCCCCTACATCTTTCTCCTCCTCTTCTCTTCTTGCCTTGGTCACTTGGTCAGCATGGAGCCACCTCCCGAGATCGAGTATGGGCATATCCTTATGGTTCTCGGCACCACACAAAGTCCGACATTCCTCCTATGCATTACATGTTTTCATCATCTTTGTACTAGGGCGCTTGGGCAAGTGACCAATTTCCCCACGAGTGACACTTTCCAAGTGGCACCTGTTGCATGAGCATTCTTCAACATGTAGCATTACATCTCCACCTCACTCTTCTCTTGTTTTTCTTTTTAGGCCTAAGAGGAGGTGTTAAGAAACCTTTCACCCACAGTTTGCGTTTTTGCGTTTTGTGTTTAGGGTTTGTAGCCCCAAAAAGGAGCGCCATCCTAGACTGACTGTACCTATTTATAGGCCACTCTCTCATTCATTCCTTACAGCTGATTCATTCAATCCGTCACCTCTTCTCTCCAACCTCTCCACTACCCTCACACCCCTTCAGGAGGACATTGCGGTTCGTGGTTCGTGGTTCGTGGATGTCTTCATCATCTTCCTTAGGCTACAGCACCCTTGTTCCCTTGTATCACATTCACTTCATGATTCAGAACTTCATCATTCCATTCATCAGAGTTTCTTCTCTTTTCTCTTCTCTTCTCCATGTTTGTCAAGTTCACTCCGTGTTCCTCCCCGCAAACCCTACTGTCTCGCTAGTAGGTCATCTTTTGACACCCCTTTCCGTATTTCTTTGGCTTTATTGAAGAAAAAGTTGCTTTACAATGGGATTCTCCCGATCCCCTTCACAATCTAAACTCCCCTTGTTGTCCAAAGTGACCAGCAAGTCTTCAATCTGTTTTACCCCTTGATTCGGGCACTTAATTAGGCTTCCCCCACTTCACAGACGATGGAAATGCCCCGAATTCAATGGCCGGCTAGTGCTCCACCTGAATTTAGCTGAAATTCACCTTCGGTCCTAAAGAATCCAAGTCTTGGAGCTTCCAATTTTTGGCACGCTTTCCGAGACTACTGCTAAACGCTAATGTCTGTTGTAAATTAGGATTTATAACAAAGAAATTTGTAATTTCTCAGCCTCCAAGGATCCAAATGCTGTGAGATCTTCAGAGCAAGGCTATGAAATGGCTGGGAGATAAGAGAGAAAGCTGTAGAGAGAGAAAATTCAGAGTTTTGTTCCAAAGAATGACTGAAAATCAATCAAATACAACTACTGCCCTACCACAACAGCAGTAAATGCTATCTCCTACAACTGATACATCCAAATCAGCTGTTACCTTGTACTTGAATGCAATCGCCCAGCTGTGGAGGGTTCGAATCTGCATTCACCTCCTCAAAAGTCAATCGTGGTTGGCTACAATGGCTGAAAATAGGCTGGCCATGACTACTTACAGCTCTCCCACATTTACTACAGCAAGAGTCATCTCGTTTTTCCTCTTCTTCAACCTTTTACCAACCTATATGGACAAGTTTGCCAAGTGGCAACCTTCCCAAATGGTTTTTCCAACATTATACATCATTAAATATTAATTTTCGGCCTTTAATTACTAAAAATTAATCTAATAATTATTTCCGTGCCCATAAAAATAATTTGACTGACCAATAATTAAATTGGCTAGGCATCTTCCACTCCCGAGTCTCTCTGTGCCATCTTAGACCATTCGATCGGCGTTAGGTACCATTAAACGCCACATCTGTCACCAACTGACACTTATGGCCAAATGAATGACCTAGGCCACAATTGACACCAGATACCACCAAGTGCCTGTGCAACATAGCTTATAGCAACTTTTGCCATTGACATCTCGTGATTTTCTCAGGTCCCAAGCTCGTAAATTTACTCTAGCTCCAGTTGCACCTCACATGTGCAACATTTACTTAATCATGTGATTAAAAATTAATCTACATATTAAGTGAGGTTTTAAAAATGCATGTCCTCATGACAGAAGGCTAGCGCTCGACAAAGGCCACCAAAAGAAGGAGCTACTAGCTATACCTTAAAGAAGGATTCGTGTCATCAAACTTCAAGGGAAGACTTGGTTGTTGGACCCCAACATACCCTAGAGTGAGTTCCGAGAATGGCTTCTATGGATTTGGGAGAGCCGGCTTTTTGCTGAGGGAAAGTGAGATCCTGGAGAGTTGCTTTGGCCAGCCACTATAGTCACCAAGAAGCCCCATGGTTGCTTGGCTTCCATAGCACAGATTAGCAAATATGTTTTGATGCACAAGGACATGGATTGGGCACACTCAACAAGCAGTAGGCAATAGGCAGAACACAACATTATCGAGGCCTTCTGACAAACCTTTTGGCGATGCTTGTGGGATAGTTAGAGGCGCGGAGAGTGTCTTATATCCTATGGCTACTGGCACATGGAAACTTGGCAATTCGGAGTTGGTTGGTTTAAATGCAACAAGATGGAGTCTACAAGTGATGTCCACTACATCGCTTAGAAACTCCCAAGCACTGCATCTAGTCTTATGAGACAATGCAATTGGTGTGGAGAGGAGCATGCCACATTTGAAGTGGCGCCTAGCCTGGATTTTATTTCTTGGGGGACCTTCTACTAGCAAGCTTTTAGCCAAGGTTGCCATTAGTTGTCGTATGAGGCTGCAATGCATGATACTATTCTTCTTATCAAGGTAGGCTCCAGTGTTGTGGTCGGCTTGGAGGCACTACCCACCCAACATGTATTAGAGCCAACAGCAAAGCGTTCACCGTTTGGAGTTATGGGAGATTATTAAGAGCCTCACAATTTGGCACATCTCAAAGGCACGCTACGCTGTCAATTGGTTTTGGGCAGCAAGTGCTTGTCTAGTTTGGCAGAGGTCTGGACGTCAATCATCCACTCCCTCCATGGCCGTTGGGATCACATGCAAGGTGACTCTCGAGCTCATGAGGCATACCTAGGGTGGTCGTGATCTGTTCTTCATGATACAAGCAGGCAACCCTAGGTGGCAATACTCTCTTGCTTCGTGGCTTCTATCCCTCATTCCCCCCAGTCCGCCTTGAGAGGCTTGTATATGTGATTCCCACATGACTTTGTATCAGCTCCAGCTAGTCTATTGAGCACACATACTTCATTGTAAATTCTTCCAAGTAATATAACTAACCACCTTTTTCTTGAAAGGAAAAGTAGGTTAATTAAACAGTTTTGCTCTACACTCCTGTCCAGGTCACCATTTGATGTGTTCACAAATCTTCTAGAAGAATTCCAATTTGGGATGGTGTGAATTATATTTGATTTTTAAATGTCCTCATCTAAGCCTGTTTACACACCCGTCTTTTGATGTACTCACAAATCTTCTAGAAGAAATCCAATTTGTGATGGTGTGAATTATATCTGATTTTGAAATGTCCTCGTCTAAGCCTGTTTACACAACCCATCTCTGCATTTTAGGTCTATGTTGTACCCTCTCTACAACTTTTCCTATTGATCTAGAATAACACATGTATGTGTTCAGTGTCATGTACTTCGTTGTAGAAGTTGTGGCAATGGAAGATAAAATGCCATCAATGGATAAGATCACACCCCTGTGCATTGGTTCTAAATCTCTTGTCATAGTACTTCCAGGTTTTCTGTTTCCTTCAATCAGATACATGAGCTGGTTTCCATGCTGTTTATAATTCTTTAATTCTTTCTCTTCTGACGAAATGCTCTCCATGCATCAGTGTCACAATATCTTTCTCGCGGAGGATACTCACCAAGAAGCCAGCTCTATTATAGGTTTGATTGTTGGGCCCTCTTGCTTTTAGTGCGTTAAGAAGCAAGTTCCAAAGTGTGCCTAAACCAACTGTGCTGGCCTGGTCATGCCATAAAGTTGCCCTTCATGAAGTGACAGAAATGAATGTGGTTTGTTTAAAACAAGTGAGGCCCCAAGTGCAACGCACTTGTGGTCTACAATTTTGACAAGGTGCAAAAGCATACCTTTGCATGCATAATCGTACGGCTCAAAATTTTTTGAATTTACTAATGAAGCTTTTCTCAGTGGCTAAATATGCTTTGAAGCCCAACAAAGTTTCAATCTACGTAAAAAATTTGGAGTCTGGCAACTCTCCTGAGCTTATGAAGGCACACATAAATGACTTCATTATGCAGATTTGACAATCATGTAGTCACAAGATCTTAATTCTGATATTAAACAAGAAACAAAATTTCAAAGCTTCTTTCCTAAAATGTTGAGAACTGAGCTCTTCAATGTGACCTGTGCAACCTGTTAAACTAAAACTGGCACATGTACTGGAAACAGGAGCAGCAGTTTTGAAAAGGCCAATTTGAACCTTTTGCTCAAAGCATATTACTCTTGTTTCATTGCTCTCAAGAAATACACTCCAGATGTGGACCCAGATGAACCCTCCATTGTACGCTCAACTGCTATCAATGTGGCTAAGTGATCTTCAAGGTACCCTTGTGTGAACGAAGCTACTGATCAAGCTCAATCAGTCAACACTATTGAGGATATCTTCATTATGACTCCTCTTGATTGGCTCGAGATTCTCTTACCATGGCCTAACCTTGATCTTCTAAGGCTTCCTTTTCAAGCTTGGAGAATGAGGATGCTTAGATTAGGTTCACAACTATGGGTTCTTCACTTTCTACTTCAACTATGTTCCAAGTTCCATGGATTCACTCCGCATCTCTAGTGCTTCTAGAGACTTCTTCAGAGGATGGTGTATCTCTTATTCTCTGTTCTCTGTTATCATATTGCATATCACTCATCTTCATTATGAGCCTTTTAATTGATTGTCTTGAGATTCTCTCACCACGGCCTAACCATGATCTTCTAAGGCTTCCTTTTTGAGCTTGGAGAATGAGGATGCTCAAACTAGGTTCACAACTGTAGGTTCTTCACTTTCTACTTCAACTATGTTCCACCATTCATGGATTCACTGATCTTTAGTGCTTCTAGAGACTTCTTTGGAGGATGATGTCTTGGAAATGGCCAGTTTGACCCATGCAGCTATGCCTCGCTTTCTACAAACCCTAGATGAACAATAAGTTCCTTCCTTTGCAATTTTCCGACGATCAAAGGGAACTGAAGGTTGCTATCCTTCAAGCAGAGAAACTGTGCATATGTATTGTAAGTAGGGAGGTCAAATGTGATTGTTGACTCTTTCCAAAATTACTTTTTGTGCATAGCATTCATGGTCATAGCCATGGCAGCATAAAGAACTTAACTACTAGATATTTGGCTTACTTTCATTCCATCTCTAAATCGTTCTTGACACTAGACTCACCATGGGATCCTAGAGGACTTTACCACTAGACATTTGGTTTGCTTTTGTTTAATCTCTTGCATAATCCAAAATTCCATATGATCAAGGAAACATAAATCAAGATATGCTCAGCATTACAGAACACATAGAGATCCAAGAACATGCCATTAAGAAATGCTGACTGACATTCTAAAGCCACAACTGAACTGTTTCCAAAACCACACAAAGAACCAAAGTTATGAGAGCCTTAAGATACAAACAGCAGATCTAAGCAACCATAAGGAAGATTTTGCAATCGTATGGAGCAGCACCATCATGTACCTTTAGATTTAACTACACTGTATAACTGCCCCCCAAATATATTGCTGACAGCTGATTCTGTAAATGTGTGAGTGCGAACAACTGCAGTGCGTCTTTTTGGTCCTACAGTTTCCCAGTCATCAACTTCACCAGTGCCTGCCATTGGGGAGCCTTCTGCCTTTGAGGTGTTGCTTTTTCCAGCTAAGCAAATTAATTCTTCATGCAGTTTGTCAATCATGAAGCTAAGAAACTCCTGTACATCCTCTTGCCTGCCATAAAGGGGGAGAAAATAAGAAAGAAACTTCCAAGAATCACAGATGGAAGATAGTTTATCATGTCCAACACATCATCTCTTTTTATAAACCGAATTTGACTAGATTGCAAGATACTAGAAATTTAGAGAGAGCCCCATTGGCATCTTCACTTACAGGGTCACCAAAGTCTGGGGACATGAAAGTGCATAGAGTTGAGTGTCAATATTTAGGATTCCTTCGAGTTCTCTTTCAGCAGTTATTTCTGTGACCATTTTAACTAAGTGCATCACGTGCCTGAGGTTAAGGGCTGATCGTGTAGGATCTTTGTGCTAGCTGGAAGGTTGTCTCACCAATTCTCTTTGTACATCCCCTTTTGGTACTCATTTTGTAACTTCAAAAGGCAATTCCGCTGTATGTATAACAACATTCAAGCATGTAGCATTAGTACTTCCCACAGGTTGTTTTAATTGACATGTGGTGGCTGCCATTGCTTCTTTCTGTCTACCCACCGTACTAACTATGTGTTTCATGCATATACCTAATGAGCACATATGTCCATATTGCACTGTGAGTTCTGACATCTCCTAGTGTTATTCTGGAATCGTTGGTATTGCTGATCACATTGAGCCTGGGGTCATTGAACCTGTACCAACTGTATTGATCCTGCATTTGATTTGATCTTACGTGTCATCGTCTGTGTGCTGCCATTGAGCTACGCGAACTATTCGTTTGACTTGCGCCCACTATCCATTTGACATCGATGTTGAGACAGGCCAAGGAAGGATTGCCCTACGTGTTATCCTCCCTCTGTTGGCATTGACTTGGCTAGACACTGCTGGGCTGACAGTGCACTGAAGCTGACGTCCAATCTGCACATTGATCTACATCTGATAACATTGCCCATTCGTTTCATGGTTCATCAAGAATCCGTTCATGCGGCGAGGTTCATTGAGCTCATGTTGATTTAGTTCATGTGGTTGGTTCACATGCGTTTCATTGATTTTATGTTTGTCGTGCATGCATACATGTGATCACTTGTTCTATGCTCTAGTTTTGCAAGTTTATCATACTCCCTTTGTTACTCTCTCCCAACCGAGGTAACATGTAAGTATTATTTTCATTCTCATTCCACTTCATTATGGTTGTGTCGGTACCTTTGTGATTCCGAGATTCGTTCTTCTAACATATTTCACGGAGCTTTGGTGGTGTGCTATGGTGCTCACTCCTGCTTCCCAACAAGCATGTTGAATTGCTCCCACCTTTGGAGGACTATTTACTTCTATCACGATGCGGTGGAGCGGTGATCATGCATATGAAGGTGAAGAGATGGAATGGTGCGGCATAGTGTCACACTAGCAGAGAAGGAAGATACAAAAGACATGATGCTACTCTGTGCAATGGATATCCTGGTTGTGCTTGGAGCACAAGACCACGTACATGCTACATCCTCTTGGTTCGATTGGTGCCTATCGATGGCTCGAGTGGATGGTTCTTCTCGGCTTTAGTGATGTTGCACGCCCTCACATGCTCCTAGCCAAAAGGGCAAGTGTGAGGGTGGAGAGAGGGCATGCTGATGCTCTTTCATTATTGGTGGATTTGATGTGTGTCATCAAGTTCAGATCTTCTGGTGATCCAAACCTTGGACTGGTGTGTCCAACACCAAGTACATGCTAGGACGAGTGACATGATGTGTTCATATGGTCTCACATGAGGGGAGCCAAAGGGCATGCTGATGCTCTAGTGGAGGAATCTTGTTGTCATGGCAAGCTATCCATGGAGCTTGTATGGCTACAGGAGGTGCAGGTGGCTAACTCAACCACTTTGCTTTCAAAGAGAGCCTATGGCATTTGGACTTCTTCTTCAAGGTGCTTTCTTACCGAGGCGCATCCAATGGAGTGCACGCTACCAAGGTATCCATGGTGCATCTTGGGTGTTCTTGTTCGTTGCTTGTTCACCCATGCTTTGAGAGAGGGTGTTAAAAGTGGTCATATCATAGGTTCGCGGGTGCCCATGGCCCAATTTATAAACACTCTCTTTATTCTTTATTTGGTAATTGACCAACCTATTTTGTGATACGACAACTCCTTTATTTTTGTCTATAAAAAGAGGGAGTGTGGCCACAATCCATTGTCAATCCATCAATTCAAGTACTTGCAAATTCTTGGTGTGGAGAGAGGAAGCTTGTGGAGTATGTGAGCTAGTGTTGCTCAACCATTGTACTCTTGAAATATTGGATTCCTATTCCCGGTTACATCTTACACATTGTCTCTTTCATCGATCTTGTGTTCTTTCATTATTCCACTGCGTGTTTTGCTCTTCTAACAGAAATTCAAGCAATAATTGGCCCGACTTTGTGGTCTCCAACGCACAGTGAATGTTCAATATTCAATAATGCCAATGGCGAACACAGAGAGAGAGAGAGAGAGAGAGAGCAATAGTAGTCAGTGAGATGCAAGTCGTGTGGGTACAAAGAGTTGTAACTCTCTTAGGTTTTTTGTGATAGTTATATGTAAAGTACCAAAGTACAAGTACTAAGGGTGTGTTCATATATGGAGGCAATGGTACACCAATTGTTTTTTCCTCCTCCATATTGAAACACTGCAAAATCTTGGATACATACTCTTGATGTGACAGATAAAGACGACCTTTTGATCTGTCCCTAAGTATATGCATGCCGAGAATATGATTTGCTTCACCAAGATCCTTCATATCAAAGCTGCTATGTAAGTTATGCTCCAATGTGTATAACACATGAACATCCCTACCACCAATCAACATGTCATCCACATACAAAATCAAGATATTAAGTCTACCATCTGCTACCTTCTTGATATACAAGCAGTGATCCACTTGACTTCTGTTAAATCCTTGAGATTGCATGAATGTATTAAACTTATGATACCATTCACCTTGTGCTTGTTTTAGCCCATACAAGCTTTTGTTGAGTTTACATACTATCTTTTCCTACCCCTTGGCCACAAAACCTTCTAGTTGTTGCATATGTATGTCCTCATGCAAATCACCATGTAAGAAAGCACTCTTTACATCCATCTGTATAAGTTCCATATCCTCATATACAACCAAGCCCAATATGGCTCGCAAAGTAGTCATTTTGACTACAAGAGAAAAGATCTCATCAAAGTTAATCCCATGTTCCTACTTGTACTCTTTGGCAACAAGCCATGCTTTGTACTTTGACAAGGAACCAAAAGTGACCTTCATCTTGTAAACCCATTTGCATGGTAGGATTTTATGCCCCTTAGGCAAATGCATCAAATCCCAAGTACCATTTTTCTTTAGAGATTCCATCTCTAACAGCATAGCTTTATGCCATTTCTTGCCTATCCCTTGGCCACAAAACCTTCTAGTTGTTGCATATGTATGTCCTCATGCAAATCACCATGTACGAAAATACTCTTTACATCCATTTGTACAAGTTCCATATCCTCATATGCAACCAAGATCAATATGGTTCGCAAAGAAGTCATTTTGACTACAAGAGAAAAGATCTCATCAAAGTCAATCCCATGTTCCTACTTGTACCCTTTGGCAACAAGCCATGCTTGGTGAGGAACCAGAAGTGACCATCTTGTAAACCCATTTACATGGTAGGATTTTATGCACCTTAGGCAAATGCATCAAATCCAAGTACCATTTTTCTTTAGAGATTCCATATCTAATAGCATAGCTTTATGCCATTTCTAGTTGTCCTCTTTGTCCATTGCTTCCTTGAAGCATGACGGTTCACCACAATCTGTCAACCTGACATAATCAGCAACATAATTCGCACCACGAACAAACCTATCTGGTTGTTTAGTATTTCTAGTCAGCCTACACATCCAATGATCAATGTTTGCTTGTTGTTCACAGCCTGCAAATCTGTATTAACAGCTTGTTGTTCAAAAGGTTCAGCATGTTGTCCTACCTATTCCAACTGTTCCAATGGCACATTTTCTTGCTAAAACTGCAGTATATCATGAGTAACTTCTTACTGGTTAATTTCAGCATCATTCCCTACATTTATAGGGTCATTTACAGCAGATGTTTGCTACTGTACTGCATGCACTCTTTGCTGTCCTACAGGTATTTTTTCTCAAAACACAACCTTTCTGACTTCCTCTGTCTTTTCGAGCTATTTATGCATGCAATCTTCTCGAAAGATAACATAATTGCTGCGTATAATTTCCCTTTTCTCAAGATTCCATAATTTATACCCCATTTTACCCTCGTCACCATATCCTAGGAAAATGCATTTACAAGTCTTTCACTCCAATTTGCTATGTTGTTCCTTGCATATGTGCACAAATACCTCGCAACCAAACACTCTCAAGTGTGTATATAAAGGTAGCTTACCCGACCACACTTGTTGAGGGGCTCCCCTCTCCAAGGACCTGTTTAGTGACTGATTTATCAAGTATACGGCTATCATAATGACCTCTACCCAAAATCCATGAGGTAATGCAGCATGAGACAACATGGTACGGACTTTTTCCTAAATTGTCCTATTCATACACTCTGCGACACCATTTTGAGGCGGATCATAAGGGGCAGTGAGATCCCTTTTTATCCCTTTGCTGTCATTAAAAGGCTAGAAAGGCTTTGGACATATATTCCCCACCATTGCTAGAGCGAAGCGCTTTAATGTCTTGCTGGTCATATTTTCAACAAGTGCCAAGAATTTCTTAAACTTATCCAAAGCCTTGTCTTTATGGCGGATCAGATAAACCCATACTTTGCATGTGGCATCATCAACAAAAGTAATGAAATATTTATTTTCCCCTAGAGACAACCCTAGCATCTCACATACATCTGAATATACCAACTCTAAGGGTGAAGATTTTAATGAAATAGACTTTTTATGTGATATTTGAGCATGCTTGCCAAAAATACAATGATTACAATGGTCAAAATCAGCATACCTCAAACATGGCAAACAACCCAAACAAGAAAGCACTTTCATTCCGGTCACACTCATGTGCCCCAACCAACTATGCCACAGAGACACACTTGGCTGCTCGGTTATGGTGACAATATGATCACACACGCTAGATACATGTAATGGATAGAGAGTATCACTTTTAGAGCCTTTAGCAACAATCCTAGAGCCCTTACATACCTACCATTTGCTATCCCCAAAAGTGATGTGATAGCCTTCATCATCTAGATGACTTGTGCTTATCAAGCTCTTCTTGAGCTAAGGTACATGCCTCACGTTATGCAAAGTGAACATTGAACCATGTTGAAATGCCAACTACACACTGCAAATCCCTGCAATGTCACATGCATAATTGTCCCCCAAGTGGACAACAACATGTCTACCACCACTATAGTTAAAAAGCCACTCTGGTGTGGTGTTACATGGAATAAAGCACTTGAATCAAGGATCCAAGTGTACATGTCATCATCAGAATCTACAATCAATGACTATGCACTAAAAGAAGAAGCAAAGAGTACATCATTGCCACTATCACTCTTGTGACTGACTACATTAACTTCCTCTATCTTCACACTACTCTTCTTTGCATGTTGACTGTCCTTTTTCTCAACTTTGTTATCATCAATGCTTTTGCCCTTGCCCTTCTCTTTCTTCCACTTAAAGCAATCCCGTTTGAAATGCCCTTTCTTGCCACAATGATGGCACTCTACATTTTTTCCACGAGACTTGTTGCATGCTTTGTTATCAAAGTTATCCTTTCATTAGGATCTGCCTCTAGTATGCAATGCATTGGAGGACTTGTTTACTGAAATATTTTGCCTATTGAGCTCTTTCCTAAGTAAGGAGCTCTCCACATCTGAATATAACAGCATAGCATTAGAATTACTCATTGCTCTCCTAAAAGTGTCCCAACTTTCAAGCAAAGTGTATAGCAAGAATGTTGCCTTGAATTCCTCATCAATATGAAACTCCAAAGCAATCAGCTAGCTGAAAATAGAGTTAAACTCACTCAAATGTACAGTCATTGTTGTACCTACCTTCATACCAAGGTCCATCAATTTTTTCAACCAATAAATCTTGTTGGCTGCACTTTTCTGAGCATATAACTCCTCAAGTCATTGCCACATATCATAGGCAGATTTCAGTTTCTCTATGTTGAAGAGCAAAGTGTCTAACATAGAAAGCTCTATGGTACAGCATGCAAGCTCATCTATGGTAGAGCTTGCACGCTCCATGGTAGAGCGTGCAAGCTTATCTAACTCATCCCACTCATCTAGATCCATGGTTGCTAGTCTTACCCTTTTGTTTTTATAGGCTTCACTTGTTTCTTTTGCACCAAGACATTATAGCACTGCTTCTACCATACAGCAAAATCGTGTGCACCCTCAAGCTTCTTAATATGCGAAAGATTGCTGCTATCACTGCTGTCAACCATGATTTATAGCTCAAAAGTGACTCAAAAGTCAACAAATGTGAGCTCAATTGTCACATAAATGACCAAGGTACGAAGCAAGTACCAACCAGCAATGAAAATTCAAGTAATTGCAGAAATTTCAGATCTGCAAATCAATTTTCAAAGATATGAAATGTGTGCTACAGCACACCGCACGTATTGAAGCTGTATCACGAGCTGATACTCAATTTCTTGAGAAAGCCCCAAATTTTTGCTGCAATTTCTGCTCCAAATGCATCCATGGGCACGAATTTGACTTCCATGGTCAAAAACTCCAAAATTTCTCTGCTCAAATTACATCAAACATAACTCCCAAATGGATTGCACAAGCCAATTTTGCCAAAATTTCACAAATTTTGCAAAAGCCCCAAATTTATATGGGGCCCAATGTGCTCAATTTGCATAGAAATTGCACTATAAGTACATACAAGACCAAATTTGACCCAAATTTTGTAAGTTTTACAAAATCCCCAAATTGTACAAGGTCCACTGAATCAACATTTCAAGAATTGTACCTGTTCCACTGCAATTTCTGGACATGCGTGAAAAGTCCCAATTTTTGAGACCCGAGTGTGCAAAATTCCACAAATTTTCCTCAACCGGGTAAATTTTTCGTGCATACGCCATCCCCAAATTCAAGGAGTAAATGCGTACCAAATCTCTGAGGTTTGTCGAGCTGTGCTTATACACACATGACAGCCCATAGAGCACCAAAGAAAAATAATTTCTTTTTTTTTTAAAGACCTGTCGGCAGATCGGCAGCACACGACCTGTGCTGACCCATCGGCAGCTGCCCGTCGAGCCACCTGCCTGCGTATTGCCTGCCTGCATCGCCTGCCCCCTACACCAACATGGCCTGCCTCTCGCCCGCTAAAGCCTGGCGTAAAGAAGATTGTGACCTGCTCCTGTCTTCGACCTGCCACCTACGCCTGCACTTGCATGGCCTCCAGCTTGCATGGCCTGTCTATTTGTCACCTGCCTGCATAGAACTCGAGGCAAGCGACCTTCAGCTCTACACGAAACTCGAGAGGCGAGCAACCTTCAGCTCTCATACCAGTTTGTGATCTCCGAGGCACAGTGAATGTTCGATATTCATTAATGGCAATGGTGGAGAGAGAGAGAGAGAGAGAGAGAGAGAGAGAGAGAGAGACTGTGTGTGTGTGTGTGTGTGTGAGAGAGAGAGCAGCAGTAGTGAGTGAGATGCATGACGTGGGTACAAAGAGTTGTACCTCTCTTACGTTTTTTGTGATAGTTATATGTAAAGTACTAAAGTACAAGTGCTAAGGGTTCGTTCACACCTAGGCACATATGAAAAGCACGGTGGCCCTTTATTCCCAACGGAATTATTTGCTTTTTGTTGATACAGCAAGGGGTTTTTGGATCAGCCAAGGAGATTGTGCAATCTTGGCTTCTACTCAATCCATTAGCAATTAAAGGTAAGAAAATACCAAAAGGAGCATCAGTTTTGGGGCCAACATGGTGCCTATTGTCCAAGATTATTAAGATAAAGTGTGCATTTCAATTTATGCTCATTTATTGATTGTTGTAATTAAGTGTTTAATCAGGTGTTGCCAACCTATCCGAGAAGGAAGGTTGGTTACATTACCTTTCACTATTCCGCCTGTACAACCACACACCACACTAGGGGAATCTTCACAACATGACAAAACCTACTAGGCCATCCTATACCTTTTTGGCAAGCGGACCATCCACAAGATAAGACACGTTTTATCGAACCTAACTTTACCACTTGGTCAAATCAAATGCGGCATGTCTTGGATTGCCAAGTGGCAAGGCTTGTGGGAACTTGTTCAGGGGCACGAACCCAAAGTTGACCCCCATTGGTTCTCATGAAGGTAGTTTGCTCTTGGAAGCGCTGAAATGACATAGCCATAGTCAAGTTGATGCAAGGTCTTATGCCCAAATTTCACTCTCAACTCCAACACATTTACCTTGCCTTTGAGCATTGGGCACATCTAGTCGACGGCTACTCAACTCATAATTGTACCCAACAAATCAACCTTAACCATGAGCTCCAAGAGTTCAAAATCACTAAGAGATATGATTTGACTATCAAATTAGCCGAGTATTGGTGATTGCCCACTGAATTCACCACCATTGGCTTACCCAACAAGTCTCAATGATCAAGTCACTTTGTTCATCAATAAATTGCCATAGAGATATTTCAATTTTATTCAAAAAGTCATCTCACAATCTTACTTACCCACCTTCTATAAGTTTGAGTATCAACTACTGCGTTACGCTTGATTGTTCAATCAATTTCAAAAGAAACATCAATATTCAAAGAGGGTCTTGACTTCCAAAAAATGAAGTAAGGTAGTGAAAAGAACAACACAAAGACTAAGTTAGGTGGTGATGAGCAAAGTAGCTCTCCTCTAAGATTGAAACCACATTGGTAAAATGTCCCCAAAAAGAAAAAGGTATTGTTAGCATTGCCAAAAGGCTAGTCATTTTGACGATAAGAGTCACTCAAAGACCAAGGGCAATTTTCCCGGACTAGACCCTCTTCCCCACCTAGGAACTCGAGTACAAGTGAGGATCCCACAACCACAACTAAGAGGGAACCATCCTGCAACTCAACCAAGTAGATCCACTACTCACATGGCAACAAGATCATCTGCCCCCACTACACCCGAGGGATTATTTGATTGGTCTGCCCATACCACTACTATGGACTTTGGTCCTCAAGCACTCCTTGTCTCCTTTGAAGATAGACTTGATGAGTCCCCACCTATTTTTGAGTTGTCCTCTACATCAAGTGTCCAACCAAAAGCAGTCGAGCGCACTACCCTAAAGATCCTCCGATCCAATGGATCGTGGAGCCTTCTTCTAGTTCAAATATCTGTGATGCTTACTACCAAACTCACACACCTCTCCCCTGCATATTTGTTGATTCTTGCACGGCATAGTCTAGTCTAGCTTCAATATCTAGTTCAAATATCTGTGATGCTTACTACCAAACTCACACACCTCTCCCCTGCATATTTGTTGATTCTTGCACGGCATAGTCTAGTCTAGCTTCAATATTCCATTGCATATTCTACTTTTCTAAAACTTTAGTGTGCCTAGCGTTCAATAGTGAAACCATTCCAAAACCCAACGTCTTTAGTGTGCCTAGCTTTTCAGTAGTGGGACTTTGGTCCTCAAGCACTCCTTGACTCCCTTGAAGATAGACTTGATGAGTCCCCGCCTATTTTTGAGCTGCCCTCGACATTAAGTGTGCAACCACAAGCAGTTGAGTCCACTACCCTAAAGATCCTCCGATCCAATGAATCGTGGAGCCTTCATCTAGTTCAAATATAAGTGACGCTGACTACCAAACTATCACACCTCTCGCCTACATATATTTGTTGATTCTTGCACGACACGCTCTAGTCTACTAGCTTCAATATTCCATTGCATATTCTACTTTTCTAAATCTTTAGTGTGTCTAGCTTTCAGTAGTGGAACCATTTCCAAAACCCAACACATTGCACTCACAAGCACTTGTCATTGAAGTTGAGACATGCATGTTTTATGGTCTCATATGGTATTTTTGCTCCTAACTTATCTTTTGCATGGTGGCACTTACATGACCTATCAATTGATCAGAGCAAAGACTTGGATTGTTCGGCACTCCTTTCCTTGGTTGCCCTTCCTTGATAGGACTTTACACTCTAGAACAGCAAAGAAGTCTTTTCCTCCCAATGTTGAGTTCTTGCCTTACTTAAGGCAACCTTTAAGGCTTTCATTTCATAGGTTTTCAGCTAGACATGCAATTCACTCTTCTTCCTTGGATACCCCTCCTTTCCCCCATCAACATTGACATCTTTGGGGGAGAGACGATGCAAAATTCTCCTTCCACCATCTGATGATGTCTACAAGATTTTCACTACTTCAGAGCGTTATTTTTGTACTTTGCATCATTACCAATATCATTAGGATGATTATGATTGGAAAAGGGCCCTTGTAACAAGTGACAATTCCCTTGCGAGGGTACTATCCAAGCGCAACACCATTGCATAGCATTTTGCATGAGCATGACATCTTATGTTGCTCTTTCCATTACCCCATGCATTTGGTATTCTATTCTTGTAAATCTGCATTTGTGTGCATTTATTCCTTTTCAATCAAAGAGTGGTTGGCTCTCAATCCACCATATTCATGGTACTCCCATGCCACTCTCCTACAGTAATCTACCTCCCTATATTCACAACATAACCCCCAAACTTTTTCATCATCCATACCTAAAGGCGGTGGTGATAGCTAGTCCATTTTATGATGTGTTGTGTCTAACAATCCCTTTTATTCTCCCCTAGGGGCACATATTACTCAATAAGAAACTATCATTCAAAACACTCACAAAATTTTAAAAAAGTCCATTGAGGTCCAATCCAACTTTGCAAATCTTGGTGGGCCATTGAGTAGAGCACCCTTTGTCCAATGCCTTGGCCTCTCTAAGGTGATCACTTGGGCTCCCTTGGTAAGATAACCATCACCTCTGTAGTATTGGTAGGTCATTGGGCAACCAGCGAGCACCCTTTGTCCAATGCCCTAGCTACTTTGGGGTGGGATGAATTGGGATAAAAGAAAATTTCAACTTAAGCTATCTTGTCAATCCCTTCCTAGCTCTATTTTTGGGCCTAAGAGCAGGTGTTGAGCTTAAAAAGGCATTATTACTTAGCTCTTAATAAGAGCTCCAAAACTCAAAGCTACCAAACTTTTACTAAAAAGAAAAACACAATTCTAGAAAGTCTTTGTGTCCCATAAGCCAAACCCTCATTTGGGAGAGCCCATCCATCTATAAATAGATAGGCAAACCACCTTTCCTTTAAGGAAAAGTGTGATAATAACCTAATTTACACTGATTACAACAATAATAAAACTCACATGCACTAAAGTGTAACATTATCACTTAATCTTAGACAATGACAACCTCTTGCCCACAAAACCAATACTCCATGCGGTATTTTTTTATATTCTACTCCAATTTGAATGGAATACACTGAGATTCTTCAAATCTTCTTCGCTTTCCAAATGCCTCTTGCTATCACAAATGACCAACAAGCCTTCAAACCAATTTGCCCCTTGGTTTGCTGAAGGAATTGGCCTTCACGATACTCCTTGAGAGACAAATTCAACCCCAAATCACTGTTGGCTGGCTAGCCTCTTCAGTCTCCTAAGATTCTTCAGTTTTAGTTACTGAAATTCAAGTCCTAGGCCTACAAATCCGAGTGCACTTCCCAAGGTAGCTGTCAAACCCTAATCTTGCCTATAAATTAGGTTTTAGAGCACAAATTCTTCAAAATCTCCACCTCCAATGGTTGGAACTATCAAAATTTGATAAGTGAAAATAAGAGATGGTTGGAGAATGAGAGAGAATGCTACGCAGAGAGAAAATTCATACTTTCATCGCAAGAAAATGAAAGAAATCAACTACTACCTTAACTAGACAACCATGGAAGCTGTCTCCACTAATGGGACGCATCAAATATGCTATTGCCTAGCTGAAACAACCCTCAAATTGCTGTCACCTACTACTCCAAAAAAGTCTCCCAGATCTAGTGCTCACTACTACAACCTCCCCTCTTTCTCGCAACCTTCACTCAACTGCAATGACCATTCTCCAACCTCCCATCAGCCTCTCGTCACTTGCATGGGCAAGTGTTGCCAAGTAATGAAATACCCAGACATCGATCTCCAATATGCATGCACGACATGACACAAGCCATACAAGCATATATACTGAAACATAAACAAACAGACATCAAACCCACATCTCCACTGTAAAGCTAAACAAGCTCATCCCCTGCCTAGGATAAGCAGCATATCGAGCCAGCCTCCCATCACAAGGATTGGCATGCCATATCATCAACCCATGCTATCCTAGTGTGTGGATGGAACTGCCTAGAGCCTATTGTAACCAGCCTTCTTCCTCTTAGAGAGAGTGGTAATAATCTGATTTAACAGTAACTATAATAAGGAAATAAATCACATAAACTGAAATGCACACTTTACCACTTTAATCTTGAACAATGGACAACCTATTTGCTCCAAAACTAGTACTCCCCTTGTGGTATTTTCTTTATCTTCAATTGCAAATGGATAACGTATGAGATTCACTAATCTCCTCCACTAATCCAAGCGCCTCATGCTATCATAAAAGACCAACAAGCCTTCAAACCAATTTGCCCCCTGGTTTCCTTGGGGATTGGCCTTCACCTTGCTCCTTAAAAGACAAACTAAGCCCTAAATCTGATACGGGCTGGCTGAACTCTTGAATCTCCCTAAAATTCTTGGATTTCAACTACTAAAATTCAAGTGATAGGCTCTCAATTCTGAGCATGCATTCCTAGGTGCCTGTCGAACCCTAATTTTTGCTGTAAATTAGAGTTTGCAATAGAGACTTTTCAATATCTCCACCTCTGATGACTCAACTATATGGATTTTACTAAGATAACTTGAGAGATGGCTATAGGATGAGAGAGAATGTTGTAGAGAGATAAATTTCAAATTTTCATCGCAAGTAAGACTAAAAAACTGCTACTGCCTTGCTCAAATAGCCATAGAAGTTGTCTCTTACAACTTAGGATCAACTAGAAAGACTGTGGCTCACTCCTGCATACTGTCATCTACACTAGAAGAACCTAAGGCTACTGTCACCTACACCTAGGGGGCTCCAAACCGCTATCACCTAGTATAGGACTGATCCCTAGTAGTTGCAAATCACATCACAATATCTCCTTGCTCTCAAACAACCTTCTTCTCTCTCACAATGTTGAAATAGATTTCCGCCAATCCCCAAAAATGCTTTTCCCACTTGCATAGGTAAGTTTTGCCAAGTGACAGCTTTCTAATCCCATTTTTCAACATTATCCAACTTATTAAATTAAGTTTCAAAATATTAATTTTGAAAAGTATTTTAATAATTATTCTAGTGCTCAAGAAATTAATTTCCCCAACCAATGATTAAATTGGCTAGACCAATTTATCTTTCAAGTATCCCTGAGCAATTATTAGCCCTTAAACCGGCATTAATTAATTAATTAATACCTAGTCTCTAGTGTCACCGCCACTAACATTAGTGGCCAATAAATTGGCCTAGACCAAAATCTAACATCTACTACCATCGAGTACCTATTAGGCATAACTTATTACAATTTTTGCCTTTAGCATCAATTAATATCCTAGGGTCCTGGGTCCCACGTAGTGGAATAATTAACTTGCATCTCATATGTGCGAGTCACATTTGCACACTTGATTAACTTTTAATCAAATTCTTAGCAAAGCAATAAAATCTTACATCCTCATAACATCTATTGTCCCCAATAGTGGATCTCACAAGAGATACTACACCAACAATCCCACAAGATACTACACAAATTATGAGCCCTAGGTCCTACTTTAAAAGACTCTTTAACCACCCTAACCCTCAAGCACATTCACACTACAAAAGCCTTTAACTAGTCCTAACTTTTTGGGAATGTTCACACACTACCACCAAAAGTCATTGGTCAATGGCCATGTTGTCGGTACGACACGCCCAACAAAGACGTCCAAGGATGTAACACCTAAGAATTTGTGGCTATTGTAGCAAGAACAGAGACTATTACTGACACATGGATAATGATGTAATTGACTTCATGGGAAGCTATATCCAATTATATTAAGCCACTTGAAGGGTGACAAGAATGGGTCAATGTTGCTTCCCAAGTTGCAATTGGAGAACTCGCATGTTGACCATTGCTAAGGCTTCACAAAATGATTACCAAGCATTGGTTTAATCAAATCTACCCATACAAAGATTATGCAGACCAGACGATATTGTTTATGTTCCAAAATTTGTAATGAACCCGGTTTAGTCATCACTCACCCACCTTAGAAAAGCCTTCTACTTTGAGATAAATTGTGGGGATCAATGAAAAAGGACACTACAATAGGGGAGATCACATCCAAAAGGATCCACAAAGGGGAGCCTTACAACTCAATTCACTTGGCAGTTTCCAATCTAGCTAGTGCATCGAATTAGCGCAATTGAGGATTGAGAAGTGCCTTGACGAAGCAAACTGCATTGTTCCCATTTCAGATTTAAGACTTGATACTTACAGTCACTTGGTGCTTTCCAATCCTAGCTTACGCCATGAATCAGTATGATTGAAGCTATGTTAACTCCCATTCCTCATGGTCATAAAATACCAATTTCAGCCAAATTGAAAACTGCAATGAGAAATCAGGCTGCAATGTTCCCATTTGAAATTAAGAAATGGAATTTGGAAAAATATTTTTTAAAGGCAAAAATTTACAAAACCATCGGCTTTACGCATTTCAGTTGTTGACAAGACTCAGTCAGATGCATCCTTGCAGATGAGTGTGCTTGTGGAGCAAATTTTGCATCATCATCTCATATTGGCAGTCAGTTTATATATTCACACACAAATTGCACAAGTGAGTGAAGCTAAACAGCTCAAGGTACAATTACTTCAACAGAAATAACTAACAAGGGTCACAAAAACAATTGACTGGTCTAGAAAAAAAAACTCACAATCTTAATTAAAGAACACTTCTCTTACAGTAAAAAAAGCATGGCATTACTGCGTTTCATTGGAAAGAAGCTACTCTATAGGGCACAAAAGAGGAGGCAGAAAACAATGCTGAAAGCCTAACGAGCCATTTCCTTTCATTAAGAGCAACTGTAGGCTCACCCTTTAGTCATCTAACCTGTGATAATAGTGCAATGTACCCATGACAATTATTATAGAGACTACTGATGAGGAGAGTAATATAGCATGTACAACCAATTCAGTCACAGGTTGAACCTAACTGGGAAATGCTAGTACACTTCCTGAAACAGTCTCATGCTGACAATGATTGTGAACATGACAAAAAAAAGATCCCGAGTAATTGAACCTCCAACCAATATGTAACAGACTATGATTTGGAAGATCTCAGGTAGACATGTAACCAAATGCAAATACATGCAACCAAACCCCAACAAAGATTCTTCCTTGAGCAAATTAAGGCACCAACTGTACCTATTTCTCCCAGAATTTGTACTGGGCTGTTGTCGGCTGAATGTTTGGAGCAGTTGATTGAACATTACAGGAACAAAGGACTTTCCGATAAACGAATCAACACCTCTTTCCCTGTCATCATGCTGCAATTCAAACTCCTTCATAAAATCAATGCACGCCAGTAAAGCTGGAAAACCGACCTGACAAAGCTTATTAGTGAGCCAATTGCTCTCCCTCCCTCTCTCACTCCCTCCCTCCCTCTTTGTGAAAGTCAAAGTCCTTTGACAAAGAGATTTTAAAAATGAATCCTATGGACGAATGAATCAGAAGTGATAAGTCATGATGCTGCTTCATTCCAATGTAACTATTCACTGCATAACCAAACATGTACTTGAAGAAAGGAAAAGAAGAGGAGAAGAACTGTAAGCACACAAAACACCCCTAAGTTACTCAAATAAAGCACTCCTATTTTGTCTAACATTGAAATCTGGATGCCAAATCAACACAGATCAAACAGAGACCACCCACTTTTAATGACAGATGATGCACACATAATAGCATCTCATTGACCCAAGTAATCATTGATAGTGTTGGTACTAGACACATTTTCACTTTAGACTTTCCAACGTACCCTCCTTCAAGTCAAAGATGTGTAGTATCTTGCAGATGCCATTTCCATAGGTGCCAAGAATGAGGACCAAGGGATGGGGAACCTAATCGAAAGGGGGAGGTAACATTCTGAGAAACGGGGTTTTAAAAGGTAAAATTAGAATTTCTTATGATCTTGAAATAAACAGTTTTAAGAAAGGAGTGCCCAGTGTGTGTGAGAGAGAGAGTGACTGAGTGAGACTGCAGCAAACTGGGAGGAAAGAAGAGTGAGCAGTGACAATGCAGGGCGGAAGACAGAGAAACAATTGTTCAGAAAACTCAATCCAAAAATGTCAAGGAAGAAACAAAGAAAGGCTAGATTACCCATTTCCTAGAAGGGGAACAGGACAGGAACTTCCCCATTGGGTCTCAGCAGCAATGCGGATGGAGAAAAAGAAGACATTTGCTGCAGCAGTCAGTCTCCAAATGCCTTTGATCCCTCCCCCAGAAGCAAGGCCTTCACCATGAGAGTCTTACCTCTTGCAAGAGCTGAAAACAGTTCAAAGAGAGTTGACAGAAATGAAACCAGAAATGATCAAGAAGGAGGAACACATCAAAGAACTGCGAGAACAGCTGCAAGGCATGAAGGACAGACGACAAAAAGCAAGAGGAAGAGCCCATACCAAAGCCATTACAAGCAGAATTGGCTAACTAGATACAAAAAGTGAACTCATCTGATTCCACACATTTTTGTGAAGAGGATTGTGACAATAATTAAGGAGAATGACAGGATTGAAAGTAACAAGAGAGAGATAAGGATTGGTAGTCTCCCCCCTGGATCAAATAGGGAGAATCTGGCTCCAGAGCTTGAACAAGATTTAATGCTAGAAACAGATGTTTTATTAACACAATCAAGCAAGGTTGTCCCTTTCATAGATTTGGGAAACACACAGCCCTCGGTCCATCAGCCCTCTACACTCAAACTAATACCACACCCCATCTAGAGCTGCTGCTGGTCCATCTCAGCCGGCTGCGCATCTGAAGGACATCATCATTAGTACAGGATCACCATACAGCTAATGCCACATCAAATGCCTGCTACCACAACCACATTACAGCTTTCCAGCTGTATTTTGCAGGCTGCCAGCTCCTGTGCAACCCGCCCTAGAGCTGGTGGCATGTCTTTTCCACCAAGTGGCCTGATTGGCAACCCCATCTAGTCTGCATTTTGCTGTTTTCTGGCCACCCAACAGTTATCAATACCATCTCCAGCTGCATTTTCAGCTAATACAGGCTGCCCCACAGTAATACAGCCTGTTGCCATCATTGGAGAGCTATCATCATCATAGACCTGATCAAATCTGCATTTTACAGCTGGTAGACCTGTGTTTTCTACTGCCATCTTCATCGGAGACTGTTAGAGTTGCTGCCCACACCCCATCCAAAGCTACTGCTGGTCTATCTCAGCCTATTGCATATCCAGAGGACATCATCATCAATGGAGGATCACCATACATTTGATGACACATCAGACACCTGCAGCCATGACTAGATAATCAATCGAGGACTTAAGTGTCCCAAGAGCATTAAGTTAAAAATTCATGACCTCATGCCAAATAATCCTGGCTTGGGCAGTGGGAACAACGGCAGAAGTGGAGGTGGAAAGGTGTCTCTGTGTACCAAGCGTCAAAGAGGGCTTAGGAATTTAAAATGAGGCAAAGCAATGGCCAATTTTTGGGCAAGGCCAGGCAACTTTAAATTTCCACAATTATTAATTGCTAGAAATTCATTTCCAGAAGTCGATTTATGCATGGGCAGGTTTGATACATGTGAATCAACGAGGAAGCATGCCATCCAAAGCTAGAGAAGTTGGTTGGGGGCAGTTTGGGCTGGCTAGAGGAGGTAGAGAGATCGTTTTGGGCTGGTGACTGCTCATCTAGGGGGATTCTGAGTTGCTGAGCACCAAATTGCTGAAGGCAACCTGTTCATGGCATTTTGTTGCTAGAGCCATCATTCTGAGTGTGCTCAGCTAAAGGCAACCTGATTTTGGTGCTTGTGAACAGCTAGTGCTACTGTTTATGCTCCCTTTCTGGCCGGATTCAAGAAATACTCTCTCATCTACTGCTCATCTCTTCCTCTGCAAATCTGAATATTCTCAGCGCTGAATTGCTTTTACAAACCTAATTTCAATAAGAAATAGGGTTTATCAGTGTGAAAGTTGAAGACCCAAGTTTGCTCCCCTGAGTACTCAAAATCAAGAGGCAAATTGGGGATAATTGCTCCTTGTCATTTGGGGCAGCAAAAGGTTCCAAATTTTGTGAGAGACTGCGCTAATCAATAGAACAATGTGGAAACTCTTGGATGCATTCCTTGAGTTTGTAGCAAGGCCCACCGATTTATCGGGGATTAGGTCATTCTCTTGGTTTTACAACAAGACCTTGGAATAAAGATTAAAGAAATACCGCAAGAGGTGCCACTTTTGGGGCCAATTGGTGCAGTTGGCTTATGTGATTGGTATATACACTTGCTCTAAATTGCTGGTAAATCAAGTAGATCACCGCCCTCTCCGTCAAGGAACGCTAGTTTCAGCTCACCTCTACCCCAATCCTTCAACCCAAAGGTTCAAGGCCCCATTGTATCATTTACATTCCTATACACTTATCTTCATTGAGCATTCATCTAATTCTCTTCATCATGTTATCATACTCTTTGCATTTCTCTGTATTTGCCCTACCATCTCTTTACATGATATCAAAGCCGGGTGCTCTCAACTACCTTAAGCTTTGACCAAAAAACAAACATTCCAAAGCAGGGCAACAACACCTTTCGAGCATTGAAAACCAGCACGAATTACCTCCAAATGAAAGAAGTGGTAGTACCTGAGGGATTCCTCGGGCTTGTAGCACATGAAGCAAATGCACAAATGGGCTACATGATATAAGAGCTTGTAAAGTTGCATTCAGAAAACATGAAGTTCCTGTATTGATCAGGCCTCTTGGTTGGAGTCTCTTCCCACATGTATCGAGTGCCTTTAAGCTTTGGAGCCAAGTTTCACCTGTCAAGTCTGTCACCTGTACTAGTTCTTTAGCAGTGCTGCTCTTGTCGGCGGTCAGATGCATTAGTTTGTCCTTCTCATGTGAACCAGTTTGTCCATGAGAGTGAGCTATGGAGGGTCTTGTTATTGGAGAGTTGTGGCCATTGCCATGTCTTTTCAGGGCATTCCCATCCATGCTATGCTCCTCCAACTTGCAAACTTTCACAATGTCAGATTCTATCCTTATGTCTGCCTGTGTATGATTTCCATTGCCCATGGTTCTGGCATTCACTTGACCAGGCACACTCGTCAAAAGCTCTTCACCTCTGCGGTAAGAAGTTACTGAAACCCCTTCATTTTGAAGCTGATCAACAAATCTGGGAGAACTCGACTTGGAATTTTGAAGCTGATCAAAAAATCTGGGAGAACTCGGCTTGGAATTAGCTGTGGAAACTGAATTATCTGCAGACTGCCTAAGCTTGACCTTCGCATCAGGGCTTATGTCAGACGGAAACTTATTGATGGTTTCTTTGAACCCATTTGACTGAGCTTTTGATTCAGTTGGACTCTGTGGCTGCTTCAAGTGAACATTAGGAATATCATGGCCTCTGTATGTCGGTGAAGTTACATGATTCACTTTGCCTAGTAGCTTTGTGTTATTCTGTTTCAATGCAGATTTTTGAGAGAACTGAAAGCGGCTGGCTTCATCCTCAGAAAAAGATCCAAACAAAAACACCTGCATACAGGATGTCGGCATTAAAGTGATAATAGCATCATGCCTTTGCACATTGAAGGGAATAAACAATGGTTATCCAAAGTGATAATCAAATCATGCATTTGTACACTGAAGGGCAGAGAAACAATTTGGTTATCCAATGTGATCATCTAATCACGCATTTGCACATTGCAGAGCAGTAAACAATGGTTATCTCAAAGCATGCCTTTGCACATTGAAGAGGAGTATTAAGGAAATAAGCAAACGGCTATCTAGATTAAAACTTGATACCTGGTTTTCCATTGCCAACAGAACTCTTCAGTGTATCGCCATGTTACATCGCAAGCCAAGTGATATGATGTGAAAGCTTTAGTAGAAGAACAAGACCGGAGCTTCAGAAAGAAATTCCAATTTCACAATGCGTTTTCGCGAGGCAACAGCACGAAGGCAAGATAACAAAGCTTATTAGAGACATAAAAGTATGGAAGCTGTTGATAAGAGAGAGTACGAAAGGGAAAAAGCCTGCTTTCCTTTTCTATCTTGATCGGGTTAGCAAACAGTGCAGGGACAGCCACGAGAGAGAGAGAGAGAGAGAGAGAGACCACGAAGAAGACCAGATTAAGCACGCAGGAAGCCGCCCAATCCTAAGTGTTTCATAAAAGGAGGAATGGAGGATGCACAGAATTTGTTGAAGCCCGTCAGCTCGAGATAGAAGAGCCTGGTGAGTGAACTGTGCAGCGTGCTTTGAGCGAACAAAGACCTCACCGCGAGAACAGACACCGGCCGCTAGCAATCCAAGAAATTCATCCAGTAGCTTCGACGAATAGGAAAGGTGACAGAGAGAAGAAACGAAGAGAGAATCCGTCGATGCTCTCTCACGATTGCCTTAACCCTCCCTCCCTCTCTCGCTCTGCATTATATGCAAAGCCCATCAGCCCTGGGCTTTCTCAGAGCACGAGTTGGCCGCCCAACTTTCTTAGAAGAATTGAATCCCGACCAATTTTTCTTTTTTCTTTTTTCTTGTAAAAACAAAAAATCTGTATCTATATCTATACTCTATACTACTTTAGAATTAGAATGGAAAGAACTATCGAGCCTCAATCCAACCCTACATAGCAAGAAACTCTCCACTCCTAAACCAAACTAAACATAAAGCTTTTTTTAAAGCATATTCTTAAACTAGGTTGACACGTTCAGGTAAGTAAAGGAGTATGAAGGTCCATATACAAGTCTTGCATGTTTGTTATGTAGCTGTTTTACTTATGATGTTTAGACATGTGACATGGTTTAAAGTGAAGTACGTTTGTAGATAAGATTTACAGTTATTTAAATACATGGAGAATCTCAAAAAGAGTATATGTATACTTATATAATTCAAGTCAATGATCATGCGTTTGAACATTCACTTTTTTTTTTTGCTATTTTGAATGAGCTTTCTTCTCTACAAAAAATAATACTTTTTACATCTTGCTAGATATCCGTATAGGTTGTTGTACTCTATCACGATTGCATTTTTCTTACGGATGGTAGCCTGCTCAAAATTCCTAGCCTTGTCTATGCTATCTACTATCACTTCTATGTTAACCTCGAAGTTATCCTCGAATGGTTGGAATGTTTCTATATCTTTCTTCATTTTCTTGACAGAATTTTTTCAGTGTTGTTGGATTCTTTTCTTGATGTTGGTCATTTGTCCTGCATACTCCTTGCCATTTTTCTTACATCTTATGCTGTGGATAAAGTACTTGCTTTTGTGTCTCTACATTGATGCTTTTGTGTCTCTACGTTGACGCTTCTGGACTGGCTTGTGGGTTTTGGTTGCAAACGGTGCTGGATGATATGGAAGTACTTGAGCTGGTGGCAAGACTTGCAGTGGTTGATGCTACAAGTTTGGCATTGGGGCAAGAGTATGGTTTCTTATTGGTTTGCTTTTTTCTACATTTTTGCGAGAAAAGTTGATATTACTAGTTTTTTTTTTAATGTTTGAGAAGAAGTGGTGTTTGAGAACTTGCTTGTTACGTAAATTGTGTTGTTAAATGGATCGGAGTTGGAATTGTATTTCTAGGTGTAGACCTCTCTACTCAATAGGTATGTGACATTCTCGATCGTTATTACAAGATTGTCCCAACCTGATTGTAGTGATTCTTTTTCATGTAATCTTCTAGTATGTCCTTGCCTTCTTCTTTCATGACTTCTACCAACTGGTTGAGCAAGATGGTAAATCCGTAGTGTAGTAGCTCAATTGGGTACGTTCCCTTGCCATTTATTCTTGTGTTCAAAAGCGTTTGGGCCATGCTTGTTCGTAGTGGATTGTCAACCGATTCTTCATGCTCAAGTTTGAGTCTATTGAGTATGTCTTTGACAAGTCCTACATGTTAAGTGCATATGAGTTAGCATTGTTATTTCAAGTAAAAATGAAGGTTGCAAAGTTTGCAGGAGGTTGTGTATCAATTGTGAACTTGTCATCTAATGCAAGATGTTGTTCGTTGTGTCAAGAATTTGAGTGGATATGACCATCAATTTTTGGAGGTTGTTGTACATTAAGAAGCCATGGATGTATGTTGATGGCTTTTGCCCCAGCAATGTTTGCCATTTGCATTTGGTTTGTTGTTGTGTACTTGCGATTCTATATATTTGTAGGACGGTTCTCAATCTAGCACTTGGTGTTTCTCTGGTTTTGAATGCATAGCTAGAACATTTGCATGCATAGATCAATGTGGTTAGGTGAAGTAATATATTTATATTTTTTAATACTTACTAGGTATCATTTGGATTGTGCGTACCTCATCCAGAGATTCTTTGCCTCTAATGAGTAATGTGTATCTATAAATGATAAAATTAGGAAAGCACATTAGTATGTTAATAAATCTATTAGTAGGAGAATAAATTTAGGAAAACACATTAGTATATTAACAAACAATGTTTGAAAGAAGGTTTAGAAGATTGCTTTATTGCTTACTACGAGAAGCATATAAGATTTTTGTGTGATGGAATGTGTTGTATTTAATCTTTGTTTGTTTTTTGTTGAGCTGTGATGTTTCTCTACTCGAGTCATGGTGTCAGGAAAAGTGTTGAAGCGAAGGTAGATGGATTTACAAGGCCAACGATATGCAAATTTCTTCTTTCAATCATGCAAGAGAGCATTACATAGACTAATCTAGGCGTGAACACACTTATGTGTAGAAGTGCTTTTGGTTTTGACTATGGCTCCTTGCGATTTGTGATCGGTGATCGCATATGCAAGTGTCAATGAGAATGTGGATTTATGGTACTACTTGCTATTTAGTGCCTTGCGTTGGTACTCGCTACACCGCAAGGTGAGCAATTGGTTTGTTGACTGGATCGTGACCTAGTTTCCTAACATCGTTTTGTCGTTTGATGTATCGATACAATCAATTTGCTACAACTATGATGAGGCCAATCTTCTCATTATTGTAGTTGCCTCGCTTGATATCTCCTCTATCTCATAGAAGTTCTTGTCATGTAGCTAGGTTTACAATTTGGCTCGTTGTTTGCATTTGTTTGAACTTTGATGGTGTGGATCTGTTTGACTGTGTAGCATGTGTGAATATGCTTGTTGTAGTTGTGAACATCTTCCTTATGTGTGCATATGATTGTTGTTATTTAGTTGACAAAATCTAGGATGTCCTTCTTATCGATCATGCACTGATGTAAGTATTCATGCATCTCTTGCTTTGTTGGACAATGATGCCCGATCACTTGTAGAAACTATAGGAATGCCAAGTCGCGTGCATGTCAAATTGAGGTTTAAAGAGTGTGTTGCTTTCCATGTGCCCAATACAATGAGGAGGTGATGTGACATTGTTCGTAGAACTTGGTTTGATAATGTAGATAGGTGGTAACTATACAAGATCGCCAAAGAGTATCATGAGCTTCTTGTTGAATGGACTGAGCAACAAGCCTTGGCAGACACTCACTATCTGGCAAACTATTATATTGAACGTTGTCCATGTTAACATGGACATCTCATCAATGATGATTGCATCAACTTCTCTGATTGCAATGTAGCGTTCGTCCATCTCTTGCAATGTATTGGATATTGATATGCACGTAGTGGTATCTTGAATTGGTAGTAGACCATGGTGGATAGGCTGTATAATCTAGTTACATCTGCTCATGTGCTTAATGTCAGCAGTATGCTTTTAAGCTTGGCAATGAGGTTGTAACTATAGTAACGTATGAGGAAGCTCTTTCCATTGCCTGGTGTGTCGCTGATGATGTGTAGACCGTATGTTGCATTGATGAGGTGGTCGTAGACATCTCATTGTTTTGTTGGTAGAGTAATGTTAGGAATTGTTTAAAACTCTTTTGTGAGTTGTAACATCTTTGTCCATATTGAGTCAATGCTACTTTTGCAATCAGAAGCTATTGGAGGTACTGTGAATGCCGCTAGGTTTTCTTTAATGAAAGGGATCTTTTGAATAATCATGTTCATTAGTTGGTGGATTCGGAGGCAAGCGAGTTTCTTTGCGTGCAGTCTCCATGATGAATATTTCATGGTCTTCCTAATTGGCCACAAGACCACAAAGTTGACACTCGATGTAGTATGATTGTGATGAGTTTTCTTGACACTTATTTGTTCACTCTCTAACCTAAATCTTATTCATTGCAGTAATGTGTTAAAGAAGAAACCTTCAGTTTGGTGGCCTAGTGAAAATCAGTGAATCATACCAATCTAGTATACTGCTCCATGGTATTGCCATAAGCATCATAGAGAGTGGGTTCGAGGTCAGATGTAGTGGTGGTTTTGGTGATGCTATAATTTCAGTGAATCATACCAATCTAGTATATTGCTCCATGGTATTGCCATAAGTGTCATAGAGAGTGGGTTCGAGGTCAGATGTAGTGGTGGTTTTGGTGATGCTATAATTTTTGTGGTAGTGATAGAATGTTACATGCTTTAAGCTTGATGGCCGCACACAATAAAAGTCTATAGGGTGCATGATGATATTCCATGTCCTTGTGAGCTTGCGCTGTCATATTTGTGCAAGGGAGTTGTCAATGTACTTGATAGAATCACTTCATGTGACTATCGGAATCTGCATGCAATTTAATGCTACTTTAGTGGGTGACACTGGCTTGTACAATATTATGGTAGAAATTACATTTAGCTCATTTGAGTCCATCATGTAGTCCCAATCTCTTGGCATCTTCTATCTAAATGTTTAATTTTCCAATCGATTTTGCCTTCATTGCGTACTTGAGCAGGTAGTAAGAGATGGAAGAGTTTGTTACTCATTGAATATTCATGTGTGTTCCTCATAGGACATAGTGTTGGGTGATATGGCACAACATTTTGATGCTCGTCTCCAAGATGGTAGTAGATGTATCATTGAATTTTAGGGTCTATTGTTGGTTCTGGATAGTCGCGTGAGGCATACAAAAATCCATACTTACATTTATCATGGTAGTTACTTTTGCTTATGTAGCTGGCATGATGGCACCTGTGAATTTGCTTTGTCATGATGAGGGCTCCTTGTTTTCTTACCGAATTGCACAGACCATCATTGGGTGGAATGTACACGCATATCTCGTTTGTTGTATTTGCAACATCTGCCTCATGTAACCATATAATCACATGTGCATGTAAGGAGCCCCTACATTGGATCTCATACCTAATGGCATGGTGCTAGACACGTCCAATGCAAACAGCTCTACCAATAATGTACTAGTGGAAGAAAAGGTGGAACCTGATATTATGGAAGAGGACGGTGCACTCAACGGAGTAGTCTTTCCATGAGAATTCAAGATTGAACTTCTTTGCAATGCATTCCAACTTGTTGATCTCGATCCACCCAGTATTGGTGACCTTATTTCTAGTGAACGTAAGGAAGAAATGATTCATGCCCCATATGTCGACCATTGTGATAAGGTTCTTCAAGTTATGCCAAGGTCAAGATGGGGATCCTGGTATTGAAGTGGGAACACTATAACAGAGGATGTGCTTGACAACCTCCTCATTGGAATTGTTCTGGTTTACACGATTGTAGTTGTCGATGTCCCTTTGTAGGCAAGTTGTGCTTGTGCTGTTCGTGATTAAGATAGCCTATTTTAGCTTGTATAGAATCAGGTTGTAAGGCTTATGTAAGGTGTATATAGATAATAGAGTTGATGCCTACATCTTGATGTATTTACTAAGATAGACGTTGCCATCATAGTAGGTGCCATGGCCAAGTGGAAATAGGAACAAAAACATTGCATTTTCCAAGGTGATATCTAGGCAAGGGGAGCTTCTTGCAAGCAAGCCATCTATCTTAAATGTTATTGTTCATTCTATGAGACAATTATTATTCCATAATATGATGCATGTGAACTCGTGTTGATTGGCTCTTTGGAATGCTTGTGTCGTCAGCTTAGCTCAATTATATTGTCGAGCAAACTATAGCCTCTTTCATTCTTGTGTTCTACTTGGAGCATTGGGTTGAATAGAGAGCTTTCATGATGGCACTCTAGAATCCTTTCGATGGATTGCCTATTGAGGATGCAAAGCCCTATCCTTAGATGTGGATGTTTTGCTATAGCCATGTACATCTAGATCAATGGATTATGTAGCATGTTGAAAGCAAACACATCCGTGATATCAGATGTAGTCAAGTCAATTCTAGTAGATGGTTGCAAAAGCGATGCGTCATTCCAAGAGACTAGAGGATTATCAAAAATTGATTGACGGTCCAAGGTTCCATTCACAATTCGTTGTTGTTGTTTTGGAGATCGAGATGGATGTATCAATGATGTTCAAGAGTTGAAGCTGTAATGGCTTTGCCTTGAGAATTCATTTTGTGTAGTATGATAACAATAAGACCACATATTTGTTTGTGTCTTTGTTCATGAGACATGGTTGGCATTTCGTTATCATCATGTTGATTCTGTGTTGTTGGCATGCAAGGATGAGAATAATGCTTGAAAAAGCCATTGTTACTTGTATTTTTTCTGTAGATGCATCATTCTTATGCAAGATGATAGCATGATGTTGCATTGTGACTACACCATAGGATGCACACATTGTTAGTGCTCCAATGATGCTTTTACATTTTGTTACCCAAGATGATTTGAATTTGTCTATGTTGTACCAAGTTGCAGCAAAGGGTTTTAATGATGTTTTTCTACAAGGCATAGTTTTCCTTTTTCTAGAAGTCCTAAAGAATGCCCAGTGACTGTTTTTGAATAGTGTCCATTGGTACCGATGAGAACAATACAAATTATCATTCAACTACACCACACTTGTTCATGAAAACAACATGCTACACTTTATAGCTACATATTTTAAAAAAATACAAAAGTTAGTTTATCTCTTTTACATGCAAGATTGATGATTTTCAAAAATTTTACTTAATAGTAATTCAAATAAATAAATAAAATCAATAAACATCAACAATACTTCAAAAACTAAATGAATTTAAAAAACATGCTATATAGTATGCCAAAGAGTTGGCATAAGTCTCTTCATATATAAATAATTATGGGGTAAGGTGCCATTTCCCCGTCCATTCAAAATATGCCATTTGTTCAAAATAAATACTCCTTTTTTTTTCTAGTATGTTTGAAAGATTGTTACGCTTTTGTTTTTTCCATATGTTCAAAAGATCGTTTTCTTTTCCTTTCGTTTGACTACTAATTAACTATTAACTAATATAAATACTACTGATACTACATAAGTCTAACTACTAATACTGCAACTAATAATTAACTATTAACTACTACTGATACTGCATAAGTCTTATTAATTAACTAATAATAGTACAATTACTAATACTACTAATAAACGAATAAGTCTAACTAATTAACTACTACTAATACTACATAAGTTTAACAGATCAACTAATAATACTAACAAGTCTAACTAACAAATACTACTTAAGTCTAACTAATTAACTAATAATAGCACAACTACTAATACTACTTAATGCTACTAATAAATTAATAAGTCTAACTTATTAAATAATACTCCTATTGCTACATGTCTGGTACTTGCTTCCCCATGCAACTCTCTGATGTCGCCTAACTACCACAATGAGCGAGCTTGTGCGATGTTGCTATGAGTCGACTCTCTGCTCTGCCGTTGGTGGCTGATGATCTTGATCTTCTTTTCTGCGATGCTTCCAAACGAGATGGTGCCAAATGAGTACGAGGCTTATAATACAAGCATGCCAAACGAGTGAAAGGCTTATAACACGAGTGCCCCACAACATTCGACGTTCAACGAAAAGCAAAGAGTGTAGCGTTCAAGCAATTTTAGCAACAAAAAAGTAAAGTAATGATAGTATTGGAGCGATTTTTGTATTTTCAATGAGAAAAAATATATATTTTTAAAAATGTTACAAAGCTAAACATGTAATGAAGTAGACCATTGAAAGCTTTTCGTGTAGGTTGAAGAATACGTATGGCAAGTAGTAAACTAAAGCTAATTTTGGTTACTTAACTAAAGCTACTTTTTATTACTTAAATCAAACTTTCATTTTGTTTCGTTTTGAGCTTTAGTATAACTTAATCGAACGTGCAACAACAATGGCATTACGAGGCATATAATCTAACAACGACATTATGCACAACTTGCACAAATTGAACACAACTTAATTGATGGCAACAACAATGACATTATGCACAATGGGTAGATATTGAATGGGTAGAAATTGAACATGATGAGAATGACACAAACCTATATGATTGGATGACAGCAAAAATCCAATGAGGCAAAGCAGCAACAATGGAACGAACTTGGATAATTGGATGATGGCAATTCTAGATGGGACAACACGATGCAACACAAAGATGGACTCACAACACATATATAGCAGAGGGAGATAGCACAACATGGTCATAGATAAGCTTTTTACAATAAAAACAAAACACGTTTGATATTCAAAAGCTTTCTTAAAAAACTAGTTTTTCTCTCAACAAAAATTTGATCATTTGGAAGAAAAGTGAAAAAATGAGAAAAAAGATAAATCAAAACCCCTCATTAGCTAAATGTCTAAAGATAAATACCTCCATAAGAAATGTCAAATTTGGTGCCAATTTTTGCATTTGTTTATAAGAGACTTTGGATTGCAACCTTGGTTTGTGTGCCACCTTTGCATTCTATGTGACACCACCACACTACATTGTTTGTACCTTGCCATGTGTATCTATGCAAGCAAACAAGGCTTTGACAAGGTGCACTTTTTTGATACTTGGCTTGACTTTTATGACATGCATGCCCGATCCACCAATGTGCTTGCACCGAGAGAGAGAGAGAGAGAGAGAGAGAGAGAGAGAGAGAGAGAGAGAGAGAGAGAGAGAGAGAGAGAGAGAGAGAGAGAGAGAGAGAGAGAGAGAGAGAGAGAGAGAGAGAGAGAGAGAGAGAGAGAGAGAGAGAGAGAGAGAGAGAGAGAGAGATTATTTCTATATCACCCACCCCACCTGCTACTTTTTTTCTGCCTTTTATACCATGCTTGTTGTGCTTGCATTCTTATACAAAAAACTAAGAAAACTTAATTACAATGTAAAATAAGAAGCAAACTGTGCTTGAGAGAGAGACAAAGTGACAACAGAGTAGACATGGGAGAGAAATGGACACAGCTAACCGGAATGCAAGGTTGCTAGGGTTGTGCACACAAGAAGCACAAAGCGAGGCAAATTGTGATCTAAAGAGAGACACAAATCAAGAACAAAGGAGATAGGACAAAGAAATGGATCATAACCATCTGCCTTGAAGTGAGGGAGAGATCTCTCTCTTGCATAATTTTAAGAGACTGACAGTACATCTATGAACCTCCAATAGTCAAGAACATACATAGAGAGATATCCCTTAGTTGTTTTGTAGACCTAACAAAAAGAGGCATGCATTCACAGTTGGGAGGAGGGAGGAGGGGAAGAGGGGAGGAAGAAGGGAAGAAATTACCAAAATAATGAAGATGGAAGGGAGGAGTGTGGATCCAAACACATGCCATTTGACATATACCAACATTCTAGCTATTAGAGCAACCGCAATAAACGATTTCCTACATTTTACCCTTGAGTGAGCACTTATCCCCTCACATACATTAGATATAGCACTTGTTTGATCCTAATGAAGTGTGTAAAGGAGTCCAAGCCATCTAGGTGTGGGGGTTTAAGGGGATTCAAGTGAGGTTAAGAGGACAAAGTGTCACATTTTGGGAAATAAGACGAGGGACAATGGGTCAAATCCCTAACCAGTAAAGGACTCTCATTAATAAAGGCCACGATATTTAGTTAGAAAGGCGCCTAAGTCATGTATGTGTGGTGGATTAGACACCAATATGTTGGGAGACTCGGCCTTGAAGTTCAAGATATGCAATTAGGTAGTGGACTACAAAACACCATGTACTAGCGTGAAGTGAGGTTGCTAGCCTAGATACTAGTTGCTCATGGCCGTAAGGCCATGGGGCTTAGGTGTTTGAGGTGTGAGAGTGTCCTTTGAGTGAGAGAGCCTCTATCATGTCTATTTTAGGTCCCAATAGGTTGTGTATTTATCAAGAGTCTTTAGGATTCTCACTTAAGGTTTAAGACCCATGGTTCACATTTATATCTCCCTATTTGAAGGCAAAAAAGGAGAAACAAGGAGTCATTTCTAGTGGTTTCAAGCTTGTATTATGGCTTCTAGGATGAGTAGCTTGAACAAGTGCTAAAGATGGCATATCAATCCTTTGTGGATTGGCAAGGGTTATTGTTGGCCAATGGGCCATCCTATTAAATCTTTGCCCCGCAAAAATGACCTCGTGTTTGAATTTGAGGCATTGTAGGTTAAGTCTTTCTATACATGCCGTGCAAATAAATCTAGTGAAGTGCCTATATGGCATTTTCACTTTGAGGATGGTAAAAGCATTATATAACACATGACTCAAGATAAGAGTGCACTTAGACCTCCCATGCACAATGTAATGTGCCGCTGTCCAAGCACGTTTTAGAGGTCCATCAAGAAACGAATCCAAGCGTCATTGCCTGGCACTCCTATGGAATGTTCTGAGGTTTGTCACTTAGGGTTTCCCAAGTCCAACGAAATGTTCACAGTCAAAACCCACTAGGATCGACTTGAAATCTGGGTTCCTAGTGGTCAAGATCTTCTATTAGTAATCTAGCATCGGGTCCTCGACATCCTACTTTATGCAAAGATACCTAAGCCGAAGCTGACCCATGCCGCACTTGGTTCACAGAGAATGGGAAACGAGAGGGATGCACCGCTCAACCTCTCTGCCCATAGGGCATAGTCCCATTCCAGTCCCCTAAAATGGCATGAATTGGGTTCTAACCTAACAATACCTAAAGGTCGTATGACTGTAGAACCTTGTGAGAAGCCTCCCAGTCCTTTGGGACCACCCTTCTGTAGGACGGACCCGTCAGGGATTCCGCCCACCCGCTTCCCTCAATAGGTGTTCTTTAGTTATTTAATTAGGCCCTACCACATTTTTTGTGTGACATTTAAAATCAGCTTCCTTAATTAAGCCTTTTAGGGAATAGGGTTCGTTCATGTAACTTACGACACTGACATGAAAACCGTTTGAAAAAGTTCCTTGGAAGCACACTTTATATTAGCATTTTAATTGAAATACAAGTATTGCCCAAAAAGGACGATTTCTGCAATCCGTGAGGATGCACCTTATTTCTTCCAAGTTTCCATCCTTGCACTAGTAACAGGGCCTCGAGAATCCATCTTGAGTCACGTAGATCGTTTGAGTATAAGACCCGGTGGCAGGGAATTTACAGCTAGAGCCCCTTGTGGCATCCAAGTGTCCTCCTAAATACAAAATAATCTATGGAGAGACCTCTCGTGGTGGGTTCGGTCCATGTTCCCGTCACGGTTATTTAGAACCCCCTTGGCTAGGGTTGGCAGCTAGCTGGGGGTAGCTTGGCATGCCCTCCATGAATTTAGCCTGGTTCATTGTTCAAATTTCTTTTGTGAGCTTGGGTTATACATTCCTTTCACAGATAATGATTCTAGATTTACAAGCACAAATAATATTGAAGGCGAGTGGTTAGAACATCTGCTAAAGTGGAGTTCCTTTTTTTTTTTTGAATGCTTAGCGTTCACCCCCTTTTTGGGTTTTTCTTGTCTTGATATCAACTTCCGTAATCTTCTAAGGGATAGAGAATACCCTCATTCCGACCTCAATCCTATATGATAGGAGCGAGCAATTTTGCTATTAGATCTATATCTAATAGTTTTTGGATGGTAGTACCCCTAATTTTCTAGCCTTTAGTCTGGGATTCTTATCTTAAGGCCATAGGTCTTAGATGATTCAAACTAGGATTTCAATTGGTTAGTTGGTAACCCTTTTCCCACCTTAGAATTTTATCGGGGATTCTAAGTTTACCCTAGGGTTTCCTTCCCTCAAGATAACATGAAGTTTTGTTCATTCCTCTCGCAAGTCAAGAGTAAGCTAAGCTCTTTTTCAATCCTTAAATAGTTGCAAGCATTGAATGTAACGTGGCGAATGGTCATTCTTCTTGTGGTTACAACATTCGAGTTTTCTTGTATTAGCTTCGGGATGTATCATATTTTGAAAATGATATCTCCAAGGGTGTTTTGGACTCATCGCGGCTAGTTATTAGGATAGAGACCAAAGAGCATGTTTACTTGACTCTAAGTCAACATATGGCCGTAACAATAATTTGACCTATATTTACAATTAAATCCTAATTGAGTTGAATAAAACCCTAGCCTTACTTATAATTTAGGATCTCATTTACTGAACTACCTCTTGCAATCAAGTTTAGCAATTCACATACCTATCTTAAATCTATCTTTTAAGATGAATCCCTATTCTGTAGTGCAACTGAAATTGTCCATGATGCCATGCAAATCTAGATGCAAGCAGTTCCTAAGTTGATGATACGATGTGGGATTCCCATTCATGAAAATTCATTCTAGTGCATTTACACAAATCATAAAGCATGACCTAAGTATTTAAGTGCGAGTATACATGAGTTCGTTGTAAACACGAGTTAATTCATTCTAATGGTCTACATGATGCAATTGACCAACGTGGAATATTTATGTACATTGGCAATCTATGATGCATTTGTAAAAGTTCAAGCCTAATACTTGGCTTAATTCTGCAACAACCCGTAGATGCTTAATCTATTTGTGGCAAATCATAGTTATTAAACCTTTGCAACTACCTTTCGAGTTATGCAAGTTACGCGATGCGAAGTATGACTTCTTCCTAATGATGTCCATGCTTACTGTTTTGTTCAAGGTATTAGACACAGTAACGGTACCTGGTTTTGGAGTGTCGAATTAGCGTTTGCTCGAGATAACCCCTTTGTGTTGATGGTGGCATCTTTGCCCCAATCCTCCTTTCATAGTTCCGGCTTTCCCGGTTACTTGCGAGAGTTTGCGCTTCGGGGCCATTTTGGAGCTTGGGATACAACCTTCACTCCTCTCGGAGGACTTCTTGGTGTTAGAGTTCCCTACGCCTTGTCCTGACTTTCGCGATCTCTTTGTCAACTAGAGGTAGTCGATGGAGAATCACGAAAATCGTGATGGGGAGAGAGGGTACTCGTAGCTCCATTCAAGAAAGGAAATTTCCTTGATGCTCCTCTCTCTCTCTCTCTCTCTCTCTCTCTCTCTCTCTCTCTCTCTCTCTCTCTCTCTCTCTCTCTCTTTCTTCCTTACTATGAGATTTTATTCCTTACTGGCATATTCTTCTGGATAGTCGTTCCATTGGATGAGGTATTCTCTGAGAGTTCTACTCCTTAATCTCTTCTAGGATTTTATTTGGCCAAAGCTCAAGGACTCTTTGGCTTGGCATTACAACTTGTTGATCATTGAGTACATGGCTAGGATTAGATACATATTTCTTTAGTAGGCTAACATGAAATACATTGTGAACCTTTATGTTCTCGGGGAGTTGGAGTTTGTAGGCATTGGACCCTAGGCACTTGAGGATCCTATAGGGTCTACAACACCTTGGACTCAATTTCTTAAATTCTCCCAATGATAAGAACTCTTCTTAGGTCGTACACGAATAAAAACCATATCTCCCACATTGAAGAGTCACTCTTATCTATTTAGATCTGCATAGGCTTTCTGTTTATCCTTGGTGGCTCTAATGTCTTGTTTGATGACCTTGACCTGCTCATCCATTTTCTTAGGCATTTTCTTGGAAGCTTCTACCCTTAGGATAGGATCTAAAAAGTTTAATGGAGTATGACAATCATTGCCATACAATGCTTGAAAAGGCATCGTTTGAATGCTTTGTTGGTAGGAAGCATTATAGGCGAACTCTACCAATGGTAGATATTGGGTCCATTTCTTGGGCTTGGAATAGCAATATGCCCTAAGAATATCTTCAATGACCTGGTTGACTCTCTCCATTTGGCCCCATCAGTTTGAGGGTGATAGGCTGTACTAAAACAACAGAGCTGAGTCCCAATGGCCTCGAATATCCCTCTCCAGAAATGAGATGTGAAGAGGGAATTACGGTCACTCATGATCCTTTTAGGAAACCCATGGAGTTTGAATATCTCCTTGATGAATAATTTGGCAATATCTGAAGCTTTATAGTTTGTCTTGATTGGAATGAGGTGTGCAACCTTGGTGAGCATGTCTACTATAACCATAATTGAATCGTACCCTCCTTGAACTGAAGGTAACCCAACAACAAAGTCCATGCTTATAAATTTCCACTTCATTTGGGGGATGTCAAGAGGTTGCAGCTTTCTAGGCATCTTGACATGTTCTGCCTTAATGCGTTGGCAAGACAAACATTCCATAACATATTTGAGCATGTCTCCCTTAAGCCTTTCCCAATGGTAGCTCTTTCTGACCGTGTTGAGGGTCTTAACATATCCAGGATGGATACTTGACCTTAAGTCCAGGGTTTAGGTCTTTTTTCAAAATCTCCTTCATCATCTTTAGATATTTTGGGTCATGGCTAGCTTCCTCCTTGGCTAATTCAAGGATAGGGTTGCTAGGCATTGACACCATGGATGCCAATGATTTCGCCATCAAGGGTTTCTCCATCATAAGAGAGTTGAGGAACACTTTGCATTTTAAGGCATCAGTGACTACATTCTCTTTGCCAGGCCGATACCTGATCTCGAAGTCATATTCTTGTAGAACCTCAATCCAACGATGTTGCCTCATATTGAGGCCAGTCTGGGTGACGATCCATTTAAGGCTCTTGTGGTCTGTGACCAAAGAGAACTTGTTACCAAGCAAATAGTGTCACCAAAACTTAAGAGCATGAATAACTGCTAGTAGCTCCAAGTCATGGGTGGTGTAATTCCTTTCATGGGTTTTTAGCTTTCTCGAAGAATATGCTATAGGATGGCTTTCTTGCATTAGTACTACACAGCCTAGTGCAAGTGAGCTAGCATTCATGACAACTTCGAATTCCTTGCTCAAGTCAGAGAGTTTTAGAATTGGTGCTGTCACTAAGCTATGCTTAAGTTGATCAAAACTTGATTGTTTAGTGGGCGTCCACACTATGGCAGCCTGCTTTTTTAGCAAATTTGTGAGGGGTGCTACGATTAAGGCATAGTCCAACTTGTTAATCCAAGGAAGCCACACACTTCTTTAACAATAGTTGGTGGATGCCACTCTTGGACATCCTTAACCTTGATAGGATCTACAAAGATTCCTTCATTTGATACAATAAATCCAAGATATTCGATCTGCCTTTTGAGGAAGGCGTACTTTTTCTTCTTAGCATAAAACTTATGAGTCCTCATGGTCTCAAGGATATTGCAAACTTGGGATTCATGATCCTCCTCTTCCTTGGAATAAACCAAGATGTCATCAAATAAGACAAGCACAAAATCATTAAGATATGGTCTAAAAATGTCCTGCATTAGCTTGTTAAAGGTAGCAGGGGGATTAGTCAATCCAAAAGACATTACTGTGAATTCAAAATGACTATATCTGGTGTTGAACACCGTCTTAGGAATATCTTCTTCCTTGACACGGATTTGGTAGTATCCTAATCTCAAATCAATCTTAGATAAGATTTTTGCTCCCTGCAATCGATCAAGTAACTCGTCTATCCTTGGGATAGGATATTTATTCTTGATAGTTACTTGGTTCAGGCCTCTATAATCGATGCAAAGGAAAAGTATACCATCCTTCTTTTGGAACAAGACTGGAGCTCCCAAAGGAGAACTACTGGGGCGTATGTACCCTTGGTCCAATAACTATTTGAGTTGTTTCTTTAACTTAATAGCTTCAGGAATAGACATCTTGTAGGGCCTTTTTGCGTTGGTGCAGCCCATGGTATTAGCTTAATCTCATGATTCACTTCCCCAGGTGGTGGTAATTCAATCAATTCTTCTAGGGACACATTTGCATACTCTTTTAGCCATGGTTCTTCATTGGAGTCCTCTACCTGCTCCGGTTTCTTTAGCTTGATCAGATAGACCGGTAATCCTTTTCTTATCCCTTGAGCTATTCACATTGCCTTAGCTAGCTGGATCTTTGGTCTACTTGCTTCTCCTTGTGTTGTAACCTGCTCACCTTTAGGATTCCGAAAGGATACTTGCCCTTCCCCACAATGGATATGAGCGTCGTTGGGGATTAGACAATCCATCCCGAGCAAGCACTCATGGACCCCTAGATTCATTGCCCTGAACTTAACAGATGTGGGCTTGTTTTTAAGTAGGAATTCCACCTTAGTAGTTTGTCTAGTGCAAGTGATTTCTCGCCCATTCACTAGTTTGAAGGAAAGTGGGTGCAACTACAGTGGCTATCCCTAACATTCCTACACAAGCTGGTGAAATGAAAGAATGAGTGTTGCCATAGTTAATCAGGGTTTTGAATTTCTTACCTTGGTAATCCGATGGTGTTTGGATCACTGAAAATTTGCGATTCGGCCCCTTTTTATGGAGAGTGGCATGAATGGATGCCCTCTCAATCTCAGCTTCCATGGATGAGTCTTCTTCTTCACTGATTCCCTTAGTGGAGATATTGGAAGTTTTTGCCCTTCCCATTGTTGCATGATTGTGGCCAGAGGTAGCTCTGGCTTGGCCATCGAATTTCCCTTGACGACGATTTTTACCAAGTTTGGGACATTCCCTTTTGAAGTGCCTAGGTTCATTACAATAGAAACATCGTACGCTTTAGTCACTTCTTTGAGTGGGGACAAAGTCACTGATTGCATTTGCCCTCAGCTTATTCCATTGGCCTTGACTTTGTCCTTGCGCCCTTTTAAATTGAGCTTTCAACATCCTTGGATTCTAGTCTTTGTGAGACCAAGGTCTATTATTCCTAGGCTTTGGCTAGACTTCTTGGGTGATAGGTCCCGCTCTTATCAATGCATCTTGTAAATAGAAGGACACATTGACTCCAACCGAGTGTTCATTGGTGGGTTCAGCCCATCATAGAACTTTGAGACGTTGGAAAATATTCATTGTCGGGGCATATTTCAACAAGAGAATAATCTCGAGTAGTACACCTCTAGAGAAATGCCCAACTATTTCAATTTGAAGAACTCATGCATCTTTTGAGTTATGTATGGAGGTGGCATGTACCTTCCCTGCACTGCTTACTTTAGCTTATCCCAAGTTATTGTGCTTTCTCCGATTGCTTGGTCTTTATACCATTGCTTCCACCAAAGCCTAGCTTCGTCAGTAAGCTTGAGCTTGGCAATCATAGCCTGGTTTACAGGTGCTGTTCCTGCTACAGTGAAGTAATCTTCCATGGATTCAATCCATATTTCAGCATCAGCTTTAACAATCTTCCCTTTTTCTTCAAATTTTGGTAGTTTAATTTGTTTGAGAAGAAACTTCTTCTCTTATGCCTCCACTAGGCTTAGTGTAGAAACAATATTCTAGTTCTACGCTTGGGGTTGTATCTAGTTTTGCATTAAAACCTTTACGTTAAGATTGCATTTACACAATTCTTCACAACTTATCTCAATATGCATATTATTTTTCATCAATACTATGCAACAATTCAAATGAACATAAAATTCTTATTTATCCATAAAGAAGCGTAAGCGTCAAGTACAATTATTTGGGAATAGATAGAGATTGGCTGTGATGAGTTTTCAGGAGATACATCAACGCCAGGTTAATAATTCCCTATTGGATTTAGCTACATGGATAGAATAGTAATATAGATTGGGGGAATGGATTGTCAGGAAGCGGTAAGTCATGGGAAGTTCAAGAAATCCCTGTTTTTGATATCCATGATGTTCGTTTCACCCCATTACTTTAATTATGTTCGCTGGCAAGACTTTGACCACCTCCTCATAGATATAACGATTTTGTTCTACTTGCCAGCTTTCGATGTGTAGGGTCAAATTTACACGAGCCTCATGGAAGATGAATAACTTGATAACCTTCAAGTTCTCCAACCATTTTAGCCTCTTTAGATTGTTTTAAAGATAGGCGAGTTGGTTGGCATCTATGTAGCAGTATTCCGCACTCCAAGTCCAATGCCTTTCCATATACAATGGTGAAGTGTTGTAGAGCCAATCCAGGATCCCCATCATGTCGGACCGTATGCGATAACTTGAAAAGTTTATAGCCATCTTAAACATGATATGAAATTCGAGGAACCTGCTCCATGCCTCGCAAGTCTGGAAGTAGCAACAATCTACAAGTGAGTAAAAGAAAAAAAATGTTTCCTAGTGAAAATATCACTTCACTTTTCCTGATTTATTCCTATCCTGATTGTTTTATTCGTTGGTTTTCTCTGATACCAACTATAACGTGCCTGCCTAACACCTATCCAAGCACGTTTTAGCGATCCATCGAGAAACAAATTTAAGTTCGCTGCACGGCACTCCTATGAAATGTTTTGAGGTTTGTTGCCTAGGGTTTCCCGAGTCCGCCTCACAACAGAATGTTCGCAGTGGAACCCACTAGGATCAACTTGAAATAGGGGTTCCTAGTGGTCAAGATCTCCTGATAACAATCTAGTGTCATGGGTCCTGGGTATCCTACTTTACATAGAGATACCTAAGCGAAAGCTAACCCAAGCCGCACTTGGTTCAAAGAAAATGAGAAATGAGAGGGATGCGCCGCTAAACCTCTCTGCCCGTAGGGCATAGTCCCATTCCAGTCCCCTAAAACAACACAAAACAGATTCTAACCTAACAATACCTAAAGTATACAATTGTAGAACCTTGTGAGAAGCTTCCCAGTCCTCTAGGACCACCCTTTCGTAGGATGACAAACCCGTCGGGAATTCCGCCCACCCATTGACCTCAATAGGCATTCTTTAGTTATCTAATTAGGTCATACTAGATTTTTTGTGTGACATTTAAAATTAGCTTCCTTAGTTAAGCCTTTAGGGAACAGGTTCGTTCACGTAACTTATGACACTGACATGAAAACAATTCCAATAGGTTCCTTGGAAGCAAACTTTACATTAGCATTTTAACTGAGATGCAAGTCTTGCCAAAAAGGATGAATTTCGCAATCTGCGAGGATGCGCCTTATTTCTTCCAAGTTTCAGGCCCCTTACACTAGTAACAGGGCCTCGAGAATCCATCTCAAGTCACGTAGATTGTTTGAGTAGGACGGAGGTAGGGAATTTACAGCCAAAACGCCCCCCCCCCCCCCCCCCCCCCCCCCTGCCCCGCCCCGCATCCAAGCATCCTCCTACGTATAAACTAATCCGCAGAGAGACCTCTCCTGGGGGGTTCGGTCCATGTTCCCATCACGGTTATTTAGAAACCCCTTAGCTAGGGTTGGCAGCTAGTTGGGGGTAGCTTGGTGCGCCCTCTATGAATTCAGCCTTGTTCATTATTCAAAATTCTTTTGTGAGCTTGGATCATACATTTCTTTCACAGATAGTGATTCTAGATTTACAAGCACAAATAATATTGAAGGCAAGTGCTCAGGACATTTGCTAAGGTGGAGTTTTTGTTTTTTGAACGCTTAGCGTTCAAAACTTTTTGGGTTTTTCTTGCCTTGATATCAACTTCTGTAACCTTCTAAGGGATAGAGAATACCCTCATTCCGACCTCAATCCTATGTGATAGGAGCGAGCAATTTTTCTATTAGATCTATATCTGATAGTTTTTGGATGGTAGTACCCCTAATTTGCTAGCCTTTAGTCTAGGGTTCTTTTCTCAAGGCCATAGGTCTTAGATGATTCAAACTAGGATTTCAATTGGTTAGTTGGTAACCCTTTTCCCACCTTAGAAATTTATTGAGGTTTCTAAGTTTACCCTAGGGTTTCCTTCCCTCAAGATAACAGGAACTTTTGTTCATTCCTCTCGCAAGTCAAGAGTAAGCTAAGCTCTTTTGCAATCCTTAAATAGTTGCAAGCATTGAATGTAACGTGGTGAATGGTCATTCTTCTTGTGGTTACAACATTCGAGTTTTCTTGTATTAGCTTTGAGATGTATCATATTTTGAAAATGATATCTCCAAGGGTGTTTTGGACTCATCACAGCTAGTTATTAGGATAGAGACCAAAGAACATGTTTACTTGACTCTAAGTCAACATATGGTCGTAACAATAATTTGACCTATTTACAATTAAATCCTAATTGAGTTGAATAAAACCCTAGCCTTACTTATCATTTAGGATTTCATTTACCGAACTACCTCTTGCAATTAAGTTTAGCAATTCACATACACATCTTAAATCTATCTTTTAAGATGAATCCCTATTATGTAGTGCAACCGAAATTGTCCATGATGCCATGCAAATCTAGATGCAAGTAGTTCCTAAGTTGATAATACGATGTGGGATTCCCATTCATGAAAATTCATTATAGTGCATTTATGCAAATCATAAAGCATGACCTAAGTATTTAAGTGCGAGTGTAACATGAGTTCATCGTAAACACGAGTTAATTCATTCTAATGGTCTACATGATGCAATTGACCTACATGGAATATTTATGTACATTGGCAATCTATGATGCATTTGTAAAAGTTCGAACCTAATACTTAGCTTAATTCTGCAACAACCCATAGATGCTTTATCTATTTGTGGCAAATCATGGTTATTAAACCTTTACAACTACCTTTCGAGTTATGAAAGTTACGTGATGAGAAGTATGACTTCTTCCTAATGATGTCCATGCTTACTGTTTCGTTCAAGGTACTAGACACGATAGCGGTACCTGGTTTTGGAGTGTCGAATTAGCATTTGCTCCAGATAACCCCTTTGTGTTGAAGGTGGCATCTTTGCCCCGATCCTCCTTTCGTAGTTCCGGCTTTCCCGGTTACTTGCGAGAGTTTGCGCTTCGGGGCCATTTCGGAGATTGGGATATGACCTTCACTCCTCTCGGAGGACTTCTTGGTGTTAGAGTTCCCTACGCCTTGTCCTGACTTTCACGATCTCTTTGTCAACTAGAGGCAATTGACAGAGGATCACAGAAACCATGATGGGGAGAGAGGGTACTCGTATATCCGTTTAAGGAAGGAAATTTCCTACACTCCAACCGCCTGTGCACCTGTCGCCATGCAACCTCAAATGGAGGGGTAGCGGGGGGGTTGGCGGCGACACACGTGTGCCCCTCACCCCATTGAAATCATCATCATCGTCGCCCGTTTGGTAATACCCATCAATTCTTGTGGTTTTGTAGTACCCTTAAACGAGAAGCTCAAAAATGGTATAGAAGTCTACCTAGAAAAACCATCAGCTCAATCCAAGAGCTCTATGACCTTTTTCTAAACGAGTTTCAAAAGAATTTACATATGGATCCAATTCTTGGAAATCTCTTGGCTACTAAGAGGCATGCTTATGCTAACACTAAGTCTTATATAATTGCCTTTGACAATTGCCTTAGGCTTTGGCCAAGGAGGTTTAGGTTTAATCCATTATTTGATGATGCACTAAGAGAACTATTTATTAATGCACTAGACCTCAATGCTACTATAAATATTACACGAAGTAATCCAAAAACCCTAGCTAAGGCCAAAGAACAAGCAATGCAGTATGATATGTTAGAGCTTTCACAAACTAGACCTCAATGCTATTATAAATATTACACGAAGTAATCCTAAAACCCTAGCTAAGGCCAAAGAACAAGCAATGCAATATGATATGTTGGAGCTTTCACAAACTTGATCGCCAAACTTGACATAACAGTTATTGTTTCAAGCGCTTTGTACGATTTGGAAATGGCTACCTCTCATATTGCCTATACATCCTCCAAACTCATCGATATATCTATTATTCTCCCCAACCACATGCAAGCAAGAATGAATGAATAGAGAAGGGTGTAATGAGCTCATCGTCTTACCTTCTCCTCATCAACATCATGAAGTGAAGGCTTGATGGTGGCTCCACGATCTGTGTGATGGTACTTGATTTGCAACCTCTACTCCACAACTCTCAATTTGATCTGCAAGCACCCAATCCGCGGGAAATGTGAAGAAAAAGAAAGACCACATGATCCCCCCTCCAATCTGCCTCTCACCCAAGAAGGGAGAAAGAGAAGATTTCACACAAGAAAGGAGCTTCACCTCTCAAGTCCCACACTCTCCCCTTCACTCTCACTCTCCCTCACTATCCCCTCCACTCTCACTCTCCCTCACTCTCAAGATGGAGCATAAGTAGATATAATAAAAGTAAGAAGAAGAAGAAGCATGATCTCAAGTGTGCATACTATAAGAATGAGCCTATCCATTCACTTTTCGATTTTTGTGAATGGGGTTTTGAGTTTGGGCTTCCGCTTAAGATGATCACCCATCTCTTCTATTTGGCTATTGGCTTGCTTTTTCAGATTTATGCATATGTATTGGATTGCATTGACCATCATGAAAGTGAATAAAAGCTAGTGCCCATGCCCTTGCCAAGCTACAAGTCTTTCTACCTAGTAGAAAATATTACAACTTGCACAGGCACTATACTCAACTTTCAAAATAATATTATAATTACAATTGATTATACGATTGCGAGCTTTGACCAAAAATTACATGCATTATGCCCTTTACTTGATTTGCACTTCTCTTTACTTTTTTTGGATTTGTGCATCTTTGCCAGTGTGTGTGTGTGAGAAGCAAGCTTTTTGAGGTAACCTCTAATTCTGATTCCACATAGTCCATTTGCTCCTCCTCTTCTCCTAGGCATATATCAAACACCACTATTGCTCCTCCACTGCCACCACCATCTCCACCACCACCACCACCACCAATGTCACTACCATCTCCACCGCTTTCACCACCACCACCCCCACCCATGTTTCTCCCCCCCATGTTAAGCACCTCAAGTAGAATTCTCTCTCTCTCTCTCTCTCTCTCTCTCTCTCTCTCTCTCTCTCTCTCTCTCATCTCCTAAAAATTATTTTCTCTCTATTTTCCCTCCTCCTCATATCTCTCTCCCTATCCCATGTAGCAATCTCTTTCTCTCTGTCTCTGTCTCTTTGTCTCTCTCAATTAGCAACTTACTGCTTTCTCTCTCTCTTGCTCTCTCTCTCACTCTCGCTATGTGTGTGTCACTCACAAATACACACATACACTCCCTCTCCCTCTCCTCTCTTTTTCACCTCAATTTATCTCTCTGTCTATATACCACCTCTCTCTCTCTCAAACACGCTCTATCTCTATCTCTCTCTCTCTCTCTCCCTCTCTCTTTATTTTTTCCACCTCTCTCTCTCTCTCTCATCCTCAATCGCTTAGTCTCAAACACAGATTCATGTTATGCATCCGTTTTTCACAATCCTATTAATTTTGCAAGGGAGGGTTTGCATGAGATCCATTGTCTCTGACACTTTTAGTAGTTAATATCAGGGCAATAAGAATATCACATTGTTACTCCCATATGGATATATACATTTATATTTGTCTATGCTCTTATGTGTCTATTTTGCAATTACATCCCGATATATCAATACAATTGCACACACATGAGTGAAACTACAATGCACATGTTTTCTCTACATTCAATTGTACATTATTGCATCAACTTACTACAAGAGGATACGATATCAAATATTTTCTTACTTCAAAAATGGGCGATATCAATTGTTTTTCAAATTGTTCAAATAGTTAAGATCAAGACAACAATAGTACCTCATTGTTAATCAATTGTGCACGTATGCATTCCACATGCGCATACATCTACATTCTACATCTCTCTCAATTTTTTGCATGTGCTTTATTTACACATCTTATAGTACTGCAATTGAGCAAAACCACATACACAATTTGCTTCACTTGCACATTTCTCTCTCTTTCTCCGATTCTCTCTCATCTTCATTTGTTGTGCTTAAAAATTAATACAATCAAGTAATTATGAAAGTACATATTCATTGTGCACATCAAATATCAATCGACTTCCATTGCTAGAGGGTAAAATGGGTGATCCCCAACAAATTCCAGGACCAAAGCATGGAAGTACGCTAGCTCAATCAAGTAGGGAAGCATCTGCTCCAAGAGGATAGTGTCCATGGGGTTTCCCTCAAATGGGGGTGGGCATATAAAGGCATTGGATGGGTTCCTCTGTATCTTCTCCACATTGTTATCCACAAATAGTATTGTTGTTTTGCTGAAGTGTGGTCAATCAATGTCATCAAAATATTTCATAAAAAAAGGGGCTTCGTGTAACTCCTTTTGGAAGAAGTGGGAGTTGCTTTGCATTTTCCTTGTCCATATTGAAATACAAAGGGTTCACCTGGTTCTAAATTCATAGTTAGAGAGTTGCATCCATTTTTGTTTGATTGGCCACATCGCCATATCGTACTCATCATGCACTTGGTAATTACTTTGGGATTAATGTAAAATGGAGGACCAAAATATTGGAAATGTCAAAGAGATGATGACAATAATGTGTGATGAGGCAATATGATAAATTAGGGAGGAGATGGCTAAAAAGATGTAAGAATGGAAGAATGACATATATGAGGAGTTACAATACACTTCACCTCTTAGAAAGCAAATGTTGAAGCCTCTCTAGAAGAAAGAAATAGGGCGATGGAAGAATTTCAGCATAAGATCACCAACTATCAAACCCAATTTGATCTCCTTAAGAAGGAGAAATCATGAAAGAAATGTCCAACAAAGGACAAATTGAAATAAATGAGTTAAAGACACACATGATGAAGGATATCAATACATGGGAAACCATAGTGAAACAAGCACAAGCTAAAATGGTTGAAAACTCCAAATTGATCAAAGTGGCAAAGAAGAGACCAACAAAGAAGGAAGAGCTTGTGAACACAACACTTGAAGAGGAGAAGAGAAGAAAAATTAGAGCTCTACATGTGCGGGTGGTTGGATGGAAAGAGGGAGATAGCGCTAAACAAGATGCCAAGAGCATAGGTGGAAAAATGGGAGTGGCAGAGCCCTCCATTGTGGAGAATGTATGGTGCATAGGGAATGATCAAGAAAAGGGCCAGCCCCTTATCCTCACATTTGCTAATTTTGAGACACAATGAACCTTTCTCTCCAAAATGAAGGCCCTCAAAGGAGAAAAAGTCTATCTTGAGGATGATCTCACACCTGACCAAGTGGCCCACCATAGGAAATGCATGCCAAATAGATTATGAAAACCCACAAAGTGGGTAAATGCATAGTATACACATATGGACACATCATTATCATAGATGGGCACCTATGATAGGGCCTATGAGACGCACTTGAATTTCGTAGTGTAGAATTGCAATGGAGCCATGAGGATTGATGCAAGGCTATTCTAGGAGACCTTCATTGGTAGAGACATCATCTTATATATAGAAACACACTAGAGCATGCACTTGCCAGAGGTGAGAGGCTACATATGGGAGACAACATGCTACCTTAGAGCCCAATCACAAGATGGGGGAGGAGGGCGGGGATAGAGGGTTTGGAGGAATGACTATACTTTACAGGGAGGAGCTATAATATATGGTGCAAATCATGCGGGGAGGGATAAGGAGGCTAGCTTTAGGTGGATTAAGATTACATACAGATCGCCCCCATGAGATATATACATGGTGGTGTGCTACTTTGCTCCAACAAATTTTCCATATGCATTATAGAGGGGAGAGTCACCATATTTACTACTATGCGAGGATATTATGCATTATTCTAGTATTGAAAATGTACTATTGGTGAGGGAATTCAATGCTTACATATCATAAAGACACGTTCTTTTCTCTGAGAGCGAGGACCACATGTATAGTGAGATAGCGCTAGAGGAGATGTGGCTTAGCTAGACATCATAGGACACATCTGAGTACATAGACTATGGTGACCACCTCCTAGCCTTGAGAGGCACACATGGATTAGGCATACTTAACAACTTGGATAGATGGCATGGATCGAATGCTCTCACATGCTTTTCACATAAGCATGCATCTAGATGTGTAGGAGGAGGCCCTTATGGAGGATCTATACAAAGACTAGGAGTGAGCACGGTGCACTATCTCTTAGGAACCTTATCCCTTATCCTTGACATATAGTCTTTTAGAGTGTCCCCTTGTCCACCAACAGTGGTAGTCGACCATGCCTACCTATAGTTTACCATCACCTATAGACATGATGTGATCCCTCCATGACCAACCGCTTGAGATTCCCCAGATACCACTTCACCATATTGACAACGAGTGCCTACTCAAGTCATCACTATTGGAGCTTGTAGGATCTTCCCATTATCTCCCTAGATACGTGGCATGCATATGCTACCTTACTATACCATGTATTCGGGCACAACCCTCACTACCTTAACCATCGGAGGATAGACCCACATCATTTTCCTTCTTTAGCATAGCAAGGGTTTGCAATGCCATCAATAGACTCTAGAATGGTCACGCCCAACACCATGATGGACTGATAGTAGAGCACCTATCACATGCTAGAGATATCCTCTCACCCTTTCTAGCCCACCTATTCAACTCGACATGTATGAAGGCTTCCTTGTAGATAGTTGGTCAATTAATAGTATAGTACCAATCCTAAAAGTTGGAGACCCCATGGTTCCTATGAATTATAGAATTGTCATGGTTGGCCATGTGCTACCCAAGCTTCATGGATCAATACTAGAGCATGAGTTGAGAAAATGGGCAAAGAAGCACCAACATTGAGCATGTGGACAGGTAGGGTTTAGGAGGAGATACTCTACTCTTGATCATATCCTCACACTCTGAGCCATCATTGAGGAGAGTAGGTCATAGAGGAGGCAAGTATACTGATGCTTTGTGGATTTTCATAAGGCCTTTGACATAATACCATGTGCCAAGCTCATGTAGAGACTACACGAGTTGGAGGTCCCGATGGAGGTGAGATGGGGGGTACTAGCACTGTGTGTCTATTACAAGACGAATATGTGTGCTAGGAGGGCTATCAGAGGAGATCACTAGCATCATTGGAGTGAAATAGAGATCTCCTTTGTCACCTTACCTATTTGGCCTTTATATTGATGAGATATCACATACATTGATAGACTTGGAGGGGAGGGAGCTAGCCTAGGGGAGGAAATTGATACTCATATTATTATATGTAGATGACATAGTCCTCATCTACAACACACCTAAGGGATTGCAGTGCCACTTAGATGCGCTACAAGCCTTCTGTCAAGACATAGGTCTCATAATGAACCTTGGGAAAATGGGAAAACCAAGGTTATGGTGTTTAATACTTCCCCCTAGTGGATTTAGCAATTAGTACCCCATTTCACATATGGAGAGGAGACAGTGGAGGTGGTCCAGAGATATGTTTACTTGGGGATTACATTTTCGAGGCTGAGATTCACTTTGACGAGGGTATCAAAGGATAGACTGACATGAGGCTATGCAACTCTAGGACCAATGAAGAGCCAGTGTGCATGCATATAGTTTCAGGAACCATGATCAAAGCTCTAGCTCTTTGACACTTTGGTCACACGAAAACTTTTTTATGGGGGGACCATGTTGAGGATGAAGCCTCTACCAAACAAGGAGAGCTACATAAGATAAACTATTACCCAAGGGGAGGAGATATATGAGGGGTGGGAGTAGATGGAGGGACCCCTAGTACTAATGATTTCATGGATGATTCTGAGTAAGTCCTCTGTACCACATGAGATTATCAGAGCAGAGATGGGAGCACTACCCATAGTGGTAGAGGCCCTCTTCCATCCAAATCAAGACTTTCCTACATAGGCTTTGGACCTTGCCAATATAGAGATACTCTCGGCTCATACTACAGTAGTCTCTAGACAGTTAGCATTACAATGGGATACTAAGTACTGGTATGCTTGGACACATTTGGAGCTCAACCAAGGGGAGGTGAATTGCATCATTAGGATGGACATCATTTAGATACACATAACTAGGACATGGGCAACATCTACCAAGGATCTAGGGACGAAGATGGGCTTCTACAGAAATCATCTTCTGCACATATTCCATTATGGCTTCGCTATCTGCTTGAGATACATGGATGCAGACATCTCATGGGGTACAATGTGCCATTGGACAACTCTGCACATCCTCATACCAACTATGAATTGAGTTAGATAGATATTGCATAGACTCCCTCGCCCTAGAGGATAGGATTTTCTAGCTCTATCAAATCGAGTCGAAGACAAAGGAGCAATAATTATGTAGATGTCCAATGTATTATGAGATCAGAGGGTGTTTCCATTGCCTATTTAGAGAGGGATTTGAGCCAATATCTAGGGTGATGGATTTCCCAAATTTAAGATGTTTTGACCTCTTTTTATTGGAGCTACGCCATCATAGAGAGCAACTCTTATAGACCATGATTAGAGATAGGGAGCTGCACACCAACATACACTTATAGAGTTTTATAGAGCATCGACTACTCCCTCTACTACAAATCCCTCATGGAATTGACTAGCAGTCCCTCCATAGGGGACCACCTTAGACATAGCCATAGAGAGACGTAGAGCTCATCAATCATGCCTAGCTAATCCATGCCCTCATGGGAGGTATCGTTTGCAGCTACAAAGGATACTACATCATCCCACACTAGATTGACATTTTTTATTAGATACATCTAGTCCACAATATTTTGAAATCCATAATTCCATTATTGGGAGTTGCAACTTAAGTTTCATCAATCTATAAGAGTATCATTCATTTTGTACTCATATAACTCTATTATGTTTTTCTCTCTCTCAACCCTCTTATACTCCATAGCTTCTACCTCGCATCTCACTATTTCTTCCCTCTCAACTGGTACCAAAGCAATATTTGTTGTTTGTGGGAGCTTGTGCTTACTATGAGGCATGAAGCTTTGTCATGAAGGTTGAGAATTTGAGGTTCTTCCTCAAAATTGATATTTACTATTCGTATCTTGTAGAGGTACCATTCTCATAATTAGGATCTAGATTTGCATCAATTAAGTGCTCGAGAGACTAGAATAGCCTATTTTGGCATTGATTTGGGCAATCGTTAGTGGTTGTTATTGAAACCAAAAAGCTTGGCTTTGGATACTTTGGAAGAGGTCTTGATACGTCGTTTTGATAAATGCAAGCATAGTGTCTCCTTAAGAAGGGGGTGGCTCATCTCCTGGAAGTAGGGGGCCTGCTTGTTGTAAGCAGAGGGTTTAAGTAGAGGGATCAATATGGGGCCTTAACCAGTGGCTCTAATTGTGTATGTAACAAAGAGAGAGAGAGAGAGAGAGAGAGAGAGAGAGAGAGAGAGAGAGAGAGAGAGAGAGAGAGAGAGAGAGAGAGAGAGAGAGAGAGAGAGAGAGAGTTGATGATTTGCAAAGATCGTGATATGTATGGATTATATTACTCATTTGAAAACATAAAGAGGTTGTTTATGCTAAAAATAACATTTGTTGATGCATTTTGCAAAAATCACGATATGTATGGATTGTATTACTGATTTGAATACACAAAGAGACTGTTTATGCTAAAAATAACATGTGTTGATGCATTTTGCTTAATTACTCTACTCATATAAAAATTTCACTTTTTCTAATGTTCTAAATAACATGCTTGACCTCAAATTCTCCATGATCTTCAATCTAGATGTGATAGGGGATTAGATCTCTCCCCCCTCAGTGGTGAGCTATGGTATGGCTGGAGCAAGGAAACATGGAAGACTCGGTGGATATTCATGGTGCTAGGGAGTTGGAGTCAGTAAGAAACTGGGTTGATCTTGGCTACAATAGTGAAGGGCCCAAGTCTTTGGTGGTCTAGCTTGGTGGAGGGCCTTGTTGTTTGGAAGTTATGCATGAGTAACCATACTTTATCACCAACTTTGTATGTTGGATGTTGAAGATGATGTTGGTTCGCATAGTGCTTGTACTTATTGTGAGCCTTTTGGATTTGTTCCTTGAGTTCTTGGTGTATATTTGCTAAGTGTTGAGCTTTATCTTGGGCGGCAGGGTTTTTAACTTGATTGGCGAAATATGCATTCATCCTTGGATGTTGCCATAGTTTGCAAAGAAAGGAGTTTGGTTAGTAGATTCATGGATACTATTATTATAAGCAAACTCTAGAAAGGGCAAGAGCTCAAACCAATCATTTTGATGGTAGTTGATGGTACAATGAGGATATTATTTCAAGACTTGATTTACCCATTCTATTTGACCATCAATTTGTGGATAACTTAAATTGGACTTCAAGGAGGTTGCAAAGGCTCTTCCAAAAACTAGATATGAATTGGGAACCTTGATCGCTAATGATGTCATCTAGGAGTCCATGTAATCTGAAAATGTATATGAGAAAGAGCCTAGCGGTAGCTACGCTTGTGATGATCTTGGGGTAGAGATGAAATGTGTCATTTTTGCAAACCTATCTACCACAATAAGAATAGAGTCATATTTGTCTGATTTGGGAAGATCTGTTATGAAATCCATCGACAGAGAAGACCAGGGTCATACTAGAATGGGCAAGGGTTGCAGGAGGCCATGTGGTTTGTGATGAGGTACATTGGCCCTGTTGCTGGTATCACGTGATTTTATATATACCTTAACTTCTTTCCACATTTGGGGCCACCAAAAATCTCTTGAAATAAGCTCTAAGGTCTTATTAATTCCAAGGTGTCGTACTATTGGGGTGTCATGGCATTGTTGGAGTACCTGGAGTCTCAGCTTTCCTTGAGGGATGTAAAGTAGATCCTTATAGTATAATAGTCCATTAGTTTCCTGAAACTCACAAACTTCATTTCTTTTTCCCTCTTGATTTTTTCTCTTGACATTGTTGGACAAATCATCATGTAGCAGGGCTTCATGGATTATTTGGATCAAGGTAGGGTCATCTTGGTGACAATTGAATATGGCTGGTAGTTGGAAGTGCTTTGGCTTGAGTAATATTGCTCATTGTTGATCAAAAGCTTCTTTTCCCTTATTATGTGCCAGTTGGATCTTCTTAATAAAGCATTTGATTGGCATTGTTGGTGTCCTCCTAGGCGATAGGTGATGATAAAGTCAAACCTACATAAGAAGTTACTCCGGTGCGATTGTCTTCAATTGAGGATGTCAGTTGTCATAAAATATTCTAGATTTTTGTAATCTATATAGACAATAACTTTATGGGATGCATCCTCTAGATGATGACTCAAAGTATCAAAGGCATCTACCATGGCAAGGAGTTCTTTGTCATGGATCTCACAATTTATCTCTGGAGGGGGAGAACTTCCTTGAGTGGAATGCCACTGGATACATATGACCATCATCTCCATGCTAGGACAAGATGGCTATTTTATGCTGTGCGACCATTATTCTACAGGTCGATGAAAAGTTACTGTAGAAATTACATCGTATGCCTATGCCAGAGACATTGGGAGTTACAGAATCATCCTTGTTGCCTGTTGATGCAAAATCATGACTAGGAAGTGATTGTGTGGTCAAATACCACTTTCGTCAGTTTTGCAGATTTGCCCTTGTGAGGCTGAAGCCGTGTTCTTTGCAGTGACATAATTTTTTGCAGTGTTTTGTAATGGCGTCTGATTCTCTTTCACAGATTGTCACTGAAAAGCTTGACAAGAACAACTTCCAAGCATGGAAGTTCAGAATGACAAATTTCCTTATGGGAAAAGGATATTGGGAATTCGTTGCAGGAAATGAAGAAGAACCAGTTCTTCCTGATGTTCCCAATCAACAGCAAATGCAGGCATTTAAAGCATGGCATGAGAGAGCCATGAAAGTTATGTACTGGCTATCTATCAGCATTTCAGACTCTATGATTGTGCATATTCAAGATGCAAGTATGCCAAAGGAGGCATGGGATACTTTGTCAAAAATGTAAAGCACAAATACGCAAGCCAGGAAAATGCAGCTCAAGCAAGAGTTGCACAATGTGCAAAGAGAAAGTATGAGCATCAATGACTACCACATGAAGGTGAAGAAGATTGCAGATGCACTTGCTTCCATTGGGTCGCTAGTGGAAGATGATGATTTAGTTTCTGTGACCATGAATGGTCTAGGAAAGGATTATGCACAGTTTCGAACATCCATTTCCATCCGTGAAAGATTTCCTGATTTTGAGGAGTTGATTGCTCTTCTAATTTCTGAGGAACAGAGAAATGGTGGTGCATCTTCTTTAGGAGGAACTTCAAAAGAAGCTGTCTTCTACTCAAATGCTGGAAGAGGTAGAGGCAGAGGTAGAGGAGGCCGATCTGGAGGCTATGGTAGAAATCAGAATATACAGCAAACTCAAGAAAACCAGTCCTATGGAGGAGGACCTAGTAACTGTAGAGGCAGGGAGAGCCAAAGAGGTCGTGGTGGATGGCAAAGATGCCAAAATGCAAACATCAATGTTGAATGCTATTACTGTGGTAAAATGGGTCATATGGCTAAAGACTGCTATAAAAAGCAGAATGACATCATGAATGGAAAATTGCAATAAGGGAATTATGCATCTTCTAGTAGATAGGGTGATGACAGAAACGAGCATTTGTTTATGGTGCAGCACATGAATAATTCTGTGACAAGTGCAGAAGAAAGCAATGAAGTGTGGTATGTTGACTCAGGTGCATCAAACCACATGACAGGTCACGTAGAATGGATGCAGGATGCAAGTAAAATGAAAAAACTAGGATTTGTGGAGACTGGTGATGATACTGTACATCCTATTGTGCATATTGGAAAAATTCCATTGTCTATGCAGGATGGGAAAAAGAAATACCTGTCGGATGTTTTTCATGTCCCGAATATCACCAAGAACTTGGTTTCTGTTGGTCAAATGGTTGAGTGGGGCTTGCAGGTCAGATTTAATCCTCATGGATGCTTTGTTGAGGATATGAAAAATAAAGGTCACTTGATAGCAAAAGGAAAGAAGAAGGGCAGAATGTTTACATTGGATACAGACATGCCTGAATTGAGTGTAGCAATGTTTGCACATGGGACCGGTGTAGTTGCAGATATTGATATCTAGCATAAACGCATTTGTCATGTTAATGTACAACGACTTAAATCAATGCAGGCCCAAAATGTTGTTGCAGGATTGCCTAAATTCAAGGTTGCAGAAATGCATAAGGTATGTGAAGCCTGTTAGTTTGGAAAACAGGCAAGGAAACCATTTCCTAGACATGTTCAAGAGAGTAAGAAGCCATTGGAATTAATCCACTCTGATGTGTGGACTACTAAAGCTGCATCTCTTTGAGGCTGTCATTATTTTTTCACTTTTATTGATGACTATAGCAAAAAAGTTTGGATGTATTTTATGAAAAAGAAAAGTGAAGTTTTTGGGCATTTCAAAACTCTTAGAGCTATGGTTGAAAAAGAAACAGGCCTACAAATAAAATGCCTAAGGTCAGATGGAGGGGGAGAGTACCTCTCAAATGAGTTTGCAAGGTTCCTGTAGGAGCATGGCATAAAGCAACAATATTCATGCAGTCATACCCCACAACAAAATGGAATTGCAGAAAGAAAAAACAAGCATATTGGAGAGGTATCTCGTGCCATGCTCAACAAAAAAGACTTGCCAGATTTTTACTGGGCTGAAGCAGTTGCTACAACAGTCTACATAATGAACAGGACTCCCACTGCAGCAATACATGGGATGACTCCAGAGGAGAAGTATACTTGTAGGAAACCAGATATTTCTCATTTGAAGATTTTTGGTTGCATTGCCTATGTTAATGTGCCAGATGAGTTGAGATCCAAGTTGGACCCAAAAGTTGAGAAGTGTATCTTTATTGGTTACTCTCTACAGAGCAGAAAGGGTATAGATGCTATAACCCTTCTACTCGTAAGTTTACAGTGAGTAGAGATGTTTTTTATGAGATGAGTAGTTGGTATAAACTAGTAAATGTGATTGATGATGTAGATGCACAAAATGGTAATGCTGCACAGAATTCACAGCAGCAGTCACAAAATATTAGTGGACCTGGAGTGTCCTCTAGTAGTGGTTCACATTCTTCGCTATGGACAGGTAGATTGAGATCAGGAGAATCTTCTCAAAGCAATGTAGATAGTGGTATGTAGGTATCACGAAAAGGAAAAGAGAAGGTAGATTAGCCCATGTTTGATGTGAACGCAGGTCACTCTTATGTGGATGGTGAATCCAGTGGCTCAAAACAGAGCATTGATGATGAGTTGGGTATTCCTTCTGTTGTTACACCTGGAGTAAGGAAGACCAAGGATGTTTTGAGAGCATCTAAAAGTGAGCCTACTTTGCGCAGGTCTACCAGAGCTAGGTATCCTGTGGATAGGCTGAAATATGATGGATTTATAGCCATTCACTATGCCTATATAGTCAAAGTGATACACGAACTAGAACCCACTTCTTTTGAGCAAGCCATTGGAAAAGAAAAATGGGAGAAAGCCATGGATGAAGAAATGGATGCTTTGGAAGCAAATGCTACATGGGAATCGGTACCTTTGCCTAAAGATAAGAATGCAATTGGTTGTAAGTGGGTTTATAAGGTGAAGCACAATGCAGATGGTTCTGTGAACAGATACAAGGCAAGATTAGTAGTCAAGGGGTATGCACAAACATATGGCATTGATTATGAAGAAACATTCAGTCCGGTTGCAAGGATGGCAACCGTAAGAGCAGTCATTGCTATGGCTGCATCAAAGGGATGGTCTTTACATCAGATGGACGTAAAGAATGCCTTCTTGCATGGTGATTTGCAAGAAGAGGTCTATATGGAGCAGCCACCAGGTTATGTGCATGCTGTTCATCCTGAGTTTGTTTGCAGGTTGAAGAAAGCCTTGTATGGCTTGAAGCAAGCACCTAGAGCATGGTCTGACAAGATATGACAGTATCTTGTCACTATTGGCTTTCAGATTTCCAGGGCAGATTTCTCACTTTATGTGAGAAAAACAGAGAAAGGTATTATCCTGCTTGTCATTTATGTTGATGATTTGATTATCACAGGTGATAGTGATGAAGATATCCTTCATGTGAAAATGCTATTGAAGCAGAAGTTTGAGATGAAGGATTTGGGAGAGCCGCGTTATTTCTTGGGCACTGAGGTGATTAGATCACCAAGGGGGATATGGCTCTTGTAGAGGTAGTATGGATTGGACATGCTATCCAAATATGGGATGACAGGCTGTAAGCCTATTTCAGTTCCTTTGGAGTAGAATGTGAAGCTGAGCGCAGATGCAGGTGATCTTTTGGAAGACCCTACTATGTACAGACGCATAGTAGGAAGTTTGATTTATATGACTATTACCAAGCCAGATTTGAGCTATGCTGTTGGATTAGTAAGTCAGTTTATGCAGGCTCCAAGGAAACCACATTTGGATGCGGCTAGACGCATACTAAGGTATGCAAAGTCCACATTGCAGTATGGACTATTTTATGAGACTGGGATTCAGATACAGTTGCATGGATACGTTGATGCTGATTGGGCTGGTAGTATTTTTGATAGACGATCTGCCAGTGGATATGTGTTCTCTTTTGGAAGTGCTACAGTCACTTGGAGCAGCAAGAAACAGCTTGCAATTGCCTTGTCGAGCACAGAAGCTGAGTACACAGGCGTAGCAATGGCTGCATGTGAGGTAGCTTGTTGCATAAGCTACTTTATGATATGCATCAGCCTACAGATGGGCCAGTTGTCATTTATTGTGACAACATGAGTAGTATACACTTGGCAAATAACCTAGTCTATCATGCTAGAACAAAGCACATTGAGGTGCATTATCACTATGTGCGGGAGAGGGTTTTACTAGGTCTTATTGATCTAGTTTATCTCAGCACAGAGGATCAGGTAGCTGACATATTCACGAAGGCATTGGGCGCAGAGAAGTTGCGCAAGTTCAGAGACCTGCTTGGTGTGCAGGAATTGGGATTGAGCTCGAGGGGAAGTGTTGAGATATCGAGCTCCACTCGTGATATGCCAGGGCGACCGTTGTGCATTTATGTCACCGACTTGTCAGTTGTGCAGATGCGGTAGGTACACCGCCCATGAATAATAGCTAGATGACAGCTATCCTTATCTACTCTAGTTCATGGCTCAATTAGTATGCCGCCTTAGTTAGTTGAGTTTGGTTTGAGACCCATATATAGGGTTCTTCTATTTCTATGTACTTGAGTTCTTTTTGGCTTACACAACTAAGAAGAGGAAAACTGTTTTCAGCCTCCACCTTTGTGTGTATTTCCCCATTGTGCAAGCAAGAAAGCTACAAGTGAGACTCCTTCCTTCTCTCCCACAATCTTGACAACCTTCTTGTGTGAAAAGGCCGTCTTTCACTCATCGTCTCCTTCTCTGATCCGCACAAGATTGCAAGCTCCTCGTACATCAATCGTTGTGAAGATCTTGGCTTTTCTAAGGCATTCCAACAGCTTTGTTATCAATGGCAAAGGGCATTGATCCTTGACTATTATCTTGTTGAGTCCTCGATATCCACACACATTCGAAGTGACCCATCTTTCTTCTTCACGAAAAAAATTGGGGCTCTAGCAAGAGACATTGAGTGCCTAATGAATCCCTTGGTTAAGTTCTCATCAATGTTCTTGAATAGTTCAACTAGTTCATTAGGGAATAGCTTGTAGATGGGTCCAAAAGGTAATTGAGCCCCCTCATGGAGTTCTATAGCACAATCATACAGTATGTGTTCAGGCAAGATATTTGCATTCTTTTTTTCAAGGACATCTTGGAAATCTTGATACCGGCTTGGTAGCTTGATTGACTCATCCTTATTAGGTTCTCAAGCTAGTATATGATATATCATGTAGGTCGGTTCCTGCCATGTTGTGTACGCAAAGGCTTTTGCTCCTAGATATACCAACTTTCCTTGATTTTCATGACGTGTAACCTTTTGCTTAACCCAATCAATTTATGGGTTGATTTTCTTTAGCCAAGGCATCCCAAGGTTGATTGGATTTGTAAGACTGGATATGACATTAAAGCATACACGAGATTTGTGATCAGCAAGAGTTACCATGAGTGGTCAAGTTTCCTTGGTAATATCTCTAGATGCTAGTGGTCTTCCATCCACGACTTCAATTGTTGTAGGATTGGTCTTTTGGAGTACTAGAATCACGTATCTATTCATAAACCCATAATCAATGAAACATGCAGAGGCCCCAGAGTCGACCAGGGCTTTGAGGGAAAGGGCCTTTCTCGACAGGATCATCTGGACTATGACAAGGAAAGTTTCCATGGGTGTGGCTGGGATCAAGAGACCCTTTCTTATATTAAGATCCAATTGTATGGTCTCATTTACAATTAGACATCCTCATTTTCCTGCTCGAGGATGGTCGTAACAACTCTTGGGGTTCTTGCCATCCTATTTGGGCAATTTAGGGAAATATGTCTAGGGTTTCCAGAATATAGACATAGACGATTCTCTATTTCTCTTTACTTTTCTTGTGGGATAAAGGGTAGGAATTTGGTATTATCTATTTGCATTGGTTTGGGCTTGGTTTCTTCTTTGATTGGGTCTCTATTGGGGGGCTGGGTTCCATTGGCAAGGCCTTAATTCTTCTCAATTTTCTTGCTTTCTCTCAAACAATCTATTACCACACTGGATGGTTTGCATGATATAATCAGAGTGTTTTTGCGTCAAGCAACATAGTGAGCATGAGGTCCTTGATGCCTTTGCCTTGATGCCATCTCGAAGGCCCCATTTGAATTGGCTGATAAAATACTCCTCATGCCAAGTGAGGTCACATATTAATTTCCTAAATTTAGATGTATAAGTAGAGGCAAGGTGGTTACCTTGTTGTAGCTTTTGAAGTTTTCTTTTTGGTACTCAACCAGTGTCTGCATCTCCAATTATGGAAGTGAGCTCGCAAAGAGATGCCTCATAGAAGTGTTGGCATATTCCTTTCCAAGATTGGGGCAAGCCATGATAAAGCTTGACCACAAAGCAAAGTCCCAATGAATCCCGCCTTAGAAGCATCATCTAGATACCTATTCGATTATATGGAGATATAGAGCTTTACTTGTTGTAGGAATCCTGTGAACTTTGAATGGTCACCATTGAACTTCTCTAGCATGTTGATCTTGGGTTCTCTTGTTTGGGGCTCATAAACACACGAAATCATCTGATCACTTCCTCAATTGTTCTGCAAGTCTTGGATATGGTCTTGCATCTCTTGAAGTGCACGGCCTAGATGCATAGGGTGTTCTATTTCAACTTGCTCTTGTCGTTCATTCAAGTCTTGAATTTGCTGTTGGAGGTTTTCAAGGGAAGCCATGATTCTTTCAAGGGTCACCTCCACAGTGCTCAGTAGGGCTAGAAAGTAGTCTTGCCAAATTGTTATGGGAGCACCAACTCTACTTGAGAGACTAGATTAGATGCAAGTTTTGTTACAAGAATTCTGATTACAAGATAATCCCATGTAGGGGCATAACGTACAATGATAACTTAAAATTAGAATTAGTAAATCTCCCTTGACGATGATGAACAAGATATAAGATAGTACTAGACAATATCTTGTACTACGAGATTACAAGGTGATGAGACAACATGAGTATAATGGAAGATAAGACAAAACTAGATACCATGACTAGACAAGAACTAGAACTGGAACTCGAAGTTACTTACTTGGATGTCTCAACTCCTTGAGGTCCCAAGACTAGCATTCGCAAGACTGAGGAGCTCCATGGCAAGCCCCTCCTTTTATAGGTGTTGAAGGGTGTTTAAAGATCTTCTAGAATGTTCCACGATGACAACTTTAATGATGTAAGCGATGACATGCCATATCTTCTAGAAGGTTCTATGATGATATGGCAAGGGTGGTTCACATGGTTGGCTCGAGGATGTCTTGTTAAGGGTACATTCGCATGGGGTGTGGATTCATATGGCATGAGTAAGAATTAATCCATACACTTGATCATGGCATGTCTATGACAACTAGTTCACACTCGAAGGCTCACAAATTACTCCCGACTTTGGATTGTATAAAATTTGGACAAATTTACTATCTTGGATATTTCTTATGCTCATTTTGTAGAGATTATGTGATTTGAAATTTATTCTAAAGATATTTCACATGTATTTGCTCTCCTATGGCTATTTTATGCTCAAAAGACAATTTGAACACTTGGGAAAGATTGCAAAAATTCATGTGCCTTCAGGAGCTCTAAAATATCATTTTTACATAAGTCTTATGTTGGTTTGATATTTGGATAGTTGTTGCTTGGCTTTGTGGGGCACTTCATTTGTAGTTCACTAGTCTATTTTGAGCTTGTAGTTAGGTGTACATTGTTGTTTTTGGTGTGTAGACATACATTGGTCCATTATGGCTTATTTACCGAGTTCAAAAAATACACTCTTTAATATTAACAACAAGTGAAGTTGATCAAATGTAGTGAAATTAAGCTTTAGGACATGGATGCAAATGTATGGGAGAAATTGGATAAGCTAGTACACCCCACTATTATGTTAATAGTCTAAAAGTCTCTATATTTTAATGTGAAAAATACGATAGATGCATATGATCTATGGAAAAATCCTGGTAATCTATATGGAAAAGAAAGTGTAGCCTTAAAAGTCTATTGGCTAAAAAAACTCGTTGATCTTTGCATGGAGGAGAGGGCTTCGATGTCTAATCACCTCAATGAGTTTAACACTATTTTTTGGCCAAGATATCTTAAAAGATCATCTTTCATGATTTAGTGAAGTTCATGTTCTTATTAGTCACATGGTCTAAGAATTGGGACACTTTTAGGATTGCCATTGGTAACTCTGCACCCACATGTAGTCTTATGTTGAGAGCAATTTGTTCACTAAGGAGGTGAATAGAAAGAATAATGCAAGGTCAAAGAGCCCCACTATACTTATGGCGAGATAAATGTTAAATGCTAGGGGGAACTCTCGTGAAAGAGGTAATTCAAGGAGCAAGTCAAACATAAAAAAGGATGTAGAATGCTTCTTTTGTAGTAAGAAGGGACACCTAAAAAAGGACCACTACAAGTGCAAAAAAGTAAAAAGGAAAATGAGAATGATGGCAAAAAAGAAGAGAAAAGTAAGGCAAAGATAGAGAGGAGATAAATGCATGCATTAGTGTTGATGGTGACTATCCTCTATGTATGATACATTATTGGTTGCCATGGATTGGTTCTCTATTTATGATGCTAGAAAGAGAGGATGTGTTCATCATGGAAACAACTATGCATGTAGCATTGTTAGCATTGGGAATCTACACTTGTCATTACCGAATGGTTCTTCTTTTGTCTTGCAAAATGTACATCATGTTATAGACTTGATAAAAATTTTGGTCACTATAGGGTAGCTTGATGGTTATGGTTATAGAGTGATCTTTGGTAATCATGTGTGGTAGATTTGTGAGGGATCTCTTGTTATGGAAAAAGGGCAGAAATCCGATATTTTGTATCCTTTGTATGTTTTTGGTGTTAAAGTCCATGTTGTAGCTATCACTAAATAGCTATATGTTTCTTTATGGTATCACCATTTGGGGCACATGTCAGTTACTAGAATGAATGCCTTGTGCCAATTGAACTATCTTTCTTGTCTAAATTCTTTGTATCTTGGCTTTTGTGAGCATTCTCTCTTTGAAAAGTAAATGAAAATGTCACATTAGAGAGGTAGTGAGGTTAAAAGATCAAAGTGTCTTGACTTGGTTCATAGTGATTTGTGTGGGCCAATTTCTATGGTTTTATTGGTTGAAGCATTCTCTCTTTGGAAATCAAGTGGAAATGTTGCATAAGAGAGGTAGTAGGGGTAGAAGTTCAAAATGCCTTGATTTGGTTCATAGTGATTTGTGTGGGCCAATGCCCATGATTTTATTGGGTGAAGCATCATACTTTGTTACTTTTATAGATAATGCTACAAGGAAGTTTTGGTCTCATCCTCTTTGCAAGAAGGGTAATGTGTTAGATGCACTTCACAAGTTCTTAGAATTTGTAGAAAATCAGTTAGGCAAGAAGCTTCAGTGCTTGAGGACTAATAATGGTGGAGAGTATACCTCACATGCCCATGGCATCAAGAGAGAGTTGATAGCTCTTGACTTACAAGGTGGAGCACCCAACCTATACTCAGGTCTAAAGGGCATACTTTCCTACCAGAGTTTTTACTCCCATTGTTATTGTGGTGGTCAAAAAATCTTTTAGTGATCTCTTTCAAGGTGTTATAAAAGGAGATTTTTGCATCTGTATCGATTGTCCTATTTTGAAGGCATATGCAAGTAGAAAAGGGGACACTTGTACCTTGAGCTTGTATGTTAATGGCATCACACCAATAGTAAAGGAAGAAACTTTTAAAGGGGAATCACGATTTCAACACAAAAGTAGCATACAACTGTGTCTTAGTAGGATACACAACTTTCAAGGGAGTAATGAGAGAAGGGGACTTGTACAATAGCCACAAATCTTTTGGTTATGATGCATATAGACAACAATTATCAACATTAACTCTTCCATTGTGAGTAGTGTGCTCAAGGAGGCACTATGGGAGAGACCTTGCATGCTAGCATTCGGTCACATTAGAAATGTATTTAGATATATGGCACTCTAACTATAAGTAGTATAAATGATAAGCTTGTGGTATGTGCATACAACTCATGCAAGGGTGCTCACATTTTTTACAGAAATGGAAAATTATGCACTTTTTTCTTCATGCAAGAGAATTTGTGATACAGTAGAGGTCCCTCTCTTGCATGGTATAGTTACATTGCATAACATTAGTCAATGTCTTAATCCAAGGTACCAATGTTGCCAAAGTGTTTACTTTTTGCACCACTTCATGCAAATTTATTGCCTAAGTATTCATGTTAACAAGTCTCTTTTGAGCGAGAAATTTTTTGGAGAATTTGTGCCTAATAACCTTGGCTTGATTGTGGAACACTCAGCAAGAGCTAACCATTTATCTCACCCTCAAATTATGTAGCCTTCTTTTCTCCTTGTGTAGTGTGTGCCTTATAAATATATTGCTTGTACCATAAAGTATCACTTTTCTATTAAAAGAAATCTTTTAAGTAAGAAAAACTAAGTGCTCTCTGCCTAGGCCACGCAAAGCATGGCACTAACCCAGTGCTTCACACCAATGTTACTAACAAAATGAGGGCCTTTCGCATCCTAAGACACTCTATGTCACAAAACAACATTATCATTATTAGTTTATAAATATTTATTATATTACTAAAATAATAAAACATTTGATAATATCTCATATTAGTGCTATTTCATGTTTAAAACATTTATAATAATGTTGAATAAGATAATAAATCATTTTGGAATAATAATAATAATACATAATTTTGTAATAAAAATACATTGTATAATAGTTATTTTATTTTACAAAATGTCCATAATAATTTTTAAAATAAAAGGATATTAAAAATTTACAAAAAAAGGTTAAAATAGAATATCGCTTTATAAAACCTTTTGTTATATTAATAGAATATTAAAACATTTGGTAGTATTTATAAAATTATTTTTACTTTGAAAAATACCTATAATAATGTTAAATAGGAAAATAGAAAATTTTGAAATAGTAAGAAAATGTAGTTTTGTACTAATAAGACATTTTGTAATAATAAGTTGGCTCATGTAATAGTTATTCTACTTTAAAAACACTTTGTAATAGTTTTAAACATTTAAATTATTTAAAGCATTTACAAAAGATAAGTTTAAAATAAGAGAGCGCTTTATAAATGTTTTACATTTTATTACATTAATAAATAATAAAATATTTGATAACACCTTTTAATAATGTTTTTATTTTTAATTTTTTTAACAATAATATCAAATAAGACAATAAATTTTGGAATAATCTTACTTTATGTTAAACACATTTATAATAATTTTGAATGAGATAATAATTTTTTGGAATAATAAAATATTTTTAATAATTATTTTATTTTACAAAATATAATAATTTTAAAATAAAATAATATTAACCCTTTATAATAATAAGGTTAAAATAAACAAGTGCTTTACAAACCATTTTATTATATTAATAAAGTAAAAAATATTTAGTAAAAATAAAAAAATATTATTTTACTAAATGTTTATAATATTGTTAAATAAGATAATATAACTTTTTGGATTAATATGAAGGTGTAGTTTTGTTATGATAATTTTAGGTGTCTTGGGAGGTTGCCATGGGGCATACTTTTACAAGTCTCTTTAGCTACCATGTGGTGAACCCCTTAAACCTACTAATAATATATATTATTATAGACTATTGATTATAGATATACAAGCTATATACTATAAATTATAGATATAGAATTCCTTTCTAGGTAATCTACATTTCACTTCTTAACCTTTGCATCTAAGCCTTTGATCGATGCATCAGTGTGCACATGGAACTCCTTCATCCAATCAGGAGGTTGTAGAATAACCTTTGCATCTAAGCCTTTGATCGATGCATCAGTGTGCACATGGAACTCCTTCATCCAATCAGGAGGTTGTAGAATGGGTGCTTCAATTAGACACTAATTTTTTGGCTTGCACTTCCCAAGTTAGTGTTTCCTAAGTACTCCATTTACTTTTCTTCTTGAATTGTAGCTTCTACACAATGGATATTTTAAACAAGTTTGCACTTTCACTTTCTTAATCTTTCAAATTCTCACGTCTCCATGCTTGGTAAAAGAAAAGGTTCATTTTATAATGTTTATCATCCCTGGAATGTGTAGCCTTGCACTTAATTCCTAGTGTGCCATTTGTAGAATGCTTCATTGTTACTTTTTACAAAAATAATTCTTAGGGTCTTAGTACACAATGAGTTTGCAATGTATTATGGAATGGAATGATTACACTCACAAATAGTGTGCTTGGGATTGTGATAATGTTTCATATTGCGATTCAATGTTTTCACTCACAAATAGTAGGCTTGTGATCATCAGTGTCTTTATTGGCATTAAGATTTTAATGACACATTTGACATCCCAACACATCTATTAAGCTTTTTCCTTCGCAACTTACATGGATCTTTAGAATGGATGGTATTCACACGACTTTGATGCCCTTACCCTTAAAAGACTTAATGTTGTTATGTGCACATAATTGGCATCCATTATATTGTAGAAAGCATAATTTTATATCCCTTGCAAACTTGGTTCCAAGTGCATGGCTCAAATTTAAAGCTGAGTCATTATGAAACTAAAAGTTCAAATACATGGCCAAAAGAGCTCTAGTTCTTAGGTGCAAAAGATGTCTCTTCTATAATCTTGGCACTTTAGTCAGGGGGAGAGTAAGTAGTCAACAATGAAGCCTACATTGAATTGGTTGTTTCATTGGCTTGTCCAAAACATGCCACTAATGTGGCGTTCACTTTGCACTAGAAAAATCTTGTGAGTTCAAAATAGACCCAAGGTTATATAAGGTGTTGAATTTTCTATTTGAAAAACCTCTTCAATATATGACATTAGGAAAATGTTGGCCAAACATGTTTTGCTCCATGGGCTTTATACTACAAGTTTTGGATTGCAATGACTCAATCATCGATGTTGCCCCACATGAGGACTCCGCCCCATTTCTCACACTCACACACACACACACACACACACACACACACACACACACACACACACACACACACACACACACACACACACACACACACACACACACACACACACACACACACACACACACACACACACACACACACACACACACACACACACACACACACACACACACACACACACACACACACACACACACACACACACACACACACACACACACACACACACACACACACACACACACACACACACATAGAGTCAAACCCTCTATCGGTGAACTGATTCTTCTGGTTAAAAGATTATGTTGCATTTTTCTCAATCTCATGTCGTTTCTCCTAATTTAGGGTAGAACATTTTATGTCATAATGTGCTTAAGCCATATGGTGAAACCATCTACCATCTATGAAATTACGATCTAACTATATGTATGCCCTTTAATACACTAGGAGGTCTTAGTAGCCAAGCCCAAGTGGAAAACTCCTTTTAATATTTTCATTTTAGAAATGTTTATTGTGCTTCTTTCACATACTATAAGTCACATAAAGCCTCTAGACAAATTACTCTCAACAACCAAATTTGAGACTTCATTTAGATGCTTCGCTAATAATTTCATTACCTTCACGAGCAAGACTATCTCCATTGCAGGCTTGTACAGAAGCTTCTAAAGCAACTCAATTAGCAACAATGCTTTAAAGATGAGTTTTGTTAAGAGCTCTGCTTCCTTATGTTTTTCTCTAATAAGCCAAGAGTATATCATGAGCTCGCCAAAAAACACTATCAATCTTAAACTAGGAGCTAAAGATGAAGACAAACAATTCTCACCCTAAAATAGCAAGTTTTTGGGAAGCAAAAAATAAGACATTCACTACATTTTCAACACACCATCACCAAAGTAGAAATGACAACAACAAATAATGAAAGGGAGTGCTCTTATTGTAGCAAATAAGGTTGATATACTAGAAAGACTTTAAGCACACAACTAGTTTTCTCACATAATTAGTCTTCTCATAAACATGCAACAATTAAGTGTGCAATAAGCAATGTGCTCCTCTATCGCTCTCCCTAAGATGTGTGACATGCTTTTGTGTTTGTTAATATACCGACTCACCAAAGAAAAGAATGTTTTTTCTTAAGATGATTTCAATGTTGACCCCCTAGAGAACAGAACGCTCACGCTTAAGTATGCTACAAAATCTAAACCCCAGAGCCACTAAGGTCCTTTTACGTGACATCAATAGAAAGTGCTTAGCTTAAACCCATTCAATGACCTATTTGATGAAATTTTCATTCGCATAGGACATAGGGAGAAAAATGCCCAAGAAGGAAAAAATGAAAAAGGAAAAAGTTTTAATAAGTTAGATACAAAAATCACAAAGATCCAACTAACTAGTATTGTGTGCAATGTTTACTTTCCATTCCACTCTATCAATCTAAGGAGAGCATGCTTAAAGTGTACAATAATCGGTAAGAAGTGCATTCCCATTTCCACTAATTTGGAACTTCACCAAATGGAATTTCATCATTTTTCCATGGAAGGCCAAAATAGTAAAACTTCCGGGCAAATACACACTCCTTGTCAAGCCAAGTGTCATGTGTCCACAAGTTGCATTTTCAAGGAACAAGCTTGTGCACTAAACATTGATGCTTTTTTTTGGAATGCAGAATTGGTATATTCAATAATAAATAGCTATTTATAACAATGATTATCAAACCTTGCCCACAACTTGAGCCACATCTAGCAAGATGCTTAAAGGTAGTTTTAAAAACATGGGGTCTTTTCCTTAGTGGTCTAAATAAAACTAAGCATTCCTACTTAAAAAGCTAGAAATTTCCTTCAATCCCAATCTTCCCCTCTTTCTTCATAACTACCTTGTGTTGGGGGTTAAAGGCCATCTGTGCTAACCACCTATATTTACCTTATATTTAGTGCTGGCACACCTGTACATTGTAGGTGGTGGCCGCCCATCACTGTCATCTTTATTCCTTATTTTTTACTATGATAGAATAATAAATGGAAAGCAAGCCACACATTGGGATTATTGGAGTTCCCACGCATTGGTATTGCTCTCTTGAGTTCAAACCTCCATAGCCATTGCTCTTTCTTTCGCTTGTGCTTTTCACTCTCACTCATGCTTACCCTTTCAACTAGTATCAAAGCGGCCATTCAACTAGCTTTAGCCATTTCACTTTAGCATGAGAAAGAGAGCTTGAATCCTAGCTTCCATGGCAAATATGTCTTCAATCATCTGAGGTGAATGCCAGTTGTCCACCTCCTCGACTTCATTTCTTAACTTTAAGACAACCTTTAATCAGTGACAAGTGACCTAAGAGGGTCAAGAGCAGCAAACAAACTCCCTAGGAAGCAGCTCTCAATTTTGGTACATTTTTAGAGGTGGTTGTCTTACTCAGTTGACATTAAGCATTTGCTCTAGCACTTCTCTTGCTCCTTCCTTAGCTATGGGCATTGCTGCGGCGAGTAGTTTTGCCTCTATCTTGGGCATCATTCGAGGAATAGATCATCATCCATTGACTTTCATTTGTGGACAAACCTGTTGTTTACAATTTGGGATAGCAAGCATTTGAATGATTATGCTTCATAATGTTTATTTACTGGGGTTTTAATGCTAGGATGATGTATTGATGCTTGGGGATGCTTTACAAATCAATTAGAGCTCATTTTTCTTAGCCATAGTAGGAGAGCTTTGAGATTTTATTGCAGATGCTTGCTTTGCAAATCTCTTATAAATGCTTATTAGTTTATTCAAACATTGTCTTTGCAATGAGTAATCATTGTGGGCTAATTTCCATTTGATTTTTGGTTACCCAATACTTCCTCCTATCAAATGGGTTGCTTATTATACCTACATGCTTTGTTATGTATTGAGCTTCACTATTCATGAGTAGTGAGTTGATTGCATCTTGGTAGATCTCTCTATTGCTTGAAAATCTCTTATGCTTAACTAGCTTATGTACTTCATTATCCCTTGGTTCAGGATACATCTATGCACTTGATACTTGTGGTTCTCTTGTTGAGAAATCAAATGATGTATGCCCAAAAGAGGCTGGCCTATAAGTGGTTTTGTATGAGAGATATGACAAAGATGTATGCTCTAGAAGCTCTAGGAAGAGTTGTCCAAAATCCCATAAGCACAGAGAGTAAAAGTGGTACTATCCAAAAAGCTATAAAGGCATGTACTTGATACACATTTCAATGTAATGGAACTATCATTTTGAGTTACTTAAGATTGTCTTTATGAGTCCAAGCTAATCTATCTTGGAACCTAATTCACTTGAGTTACAATCTCTCATTTTGATAATGTATCATGTGTTTGATTTGCGTTCACCATAGCTAACTAGCTCTAGATCCGTGTTTCTCAACATGGTATTAGAGCTATGGCTGAGCTTCTTTTCATGCTTTAAAATCCTTCCTCTCTCATTCTCTCCCTTGTACAAGCCTATTTTTATTCAAGTATCTCAAGCTATCCAACATCCATTGTGCATTCGGGGTGAAGAAGCTCAAGGAAGGAGGTGCTATTCAAGGTGTTATTCAAGAAGCTTGATTTGGAGTCTACATTGAAGCAACGGTGAGGTGCAAGCTGAGATCAAGAACTAGAATTTGGGCAACAGGAGCTCCAGGCCATGGATCCAAGCTTTATGATAACAATGAGCCTGAAAAACTGATGACAAGTTTCAAATCCATTACCTGCTTTAGGTAGGCACAGTTTGCTCTTGTGCAAACCGGTCGTGATGCAAAAGGAGACGTTACTGAAGGCCGGGACACCTTCTCCCACCACACACTGACCTCGTCACGATCGAGCCTCATAAATGGCTTCACAACCCCTTCGTTGCACATATGGATGCCTATGGAAATATCTATGCCAGTGGTTCACATGACATGAAGTGTGTTGGCATGCAATACCTCAAAGCCATCAGAGTGCTTAAGACCGAGCTTGGATTCCAGCCTCTGTGCACTCTCCACATCTCCTTTGTGCCAAATAAGTAGATAGGTGGGAAATATGGCATGGGTAGCCTTGTTCAGTCGTCGCTCGTCTCTAATCTCAATTTGGGTATCACACTCGATGAAGGCTCTCCATCACCTGGATCAGGTTACCATGTCTTTAATAGCAAGCTATTGCCTTGTTGGTTTGTCATCAAAGCAACAGGGAGATCAAAGGCCTTTGCATTTAATCATCGGCGGTCGGCTGAATTGACGTTGACCACCGAATGCAGAAGATAACACCATTTTAATATATTAAACCTTATCATTAAAGGTTTCAAAGTCTCCCTATTAAAGCCCTATTCACACCTTGGTTGATCCATTTTTTAAATTCATACTAGACCTTTCTTGAGAACCTCGTTCACACACACCTTTGGTTGCATTCAAACCTTCACTGAAATTCAATATCAATTTTTGAAATTGTAATCGGGATTAGACGCTGCCATTGAGCAAGATTGCCAATTGGTAAGACCTTTTCGCATTTGAAATGATGTGCTTACACCATCCTAAAATATCTAATGTCACTGAAATGTCAAGCCATTGCACTATTCATAAAATCCCAAAATGCATGTAACCCAAGACCAATGTAATGAATCAATGCTATGTATGTCAAAGAAAGCCTAACAAGACAAGTCCATCCATTTGTAAGAGCATGAAGATAAAGAAGCCCAAGAAGATCAAAGATTGGAGCAAAAAGTCCAAGAAGAAGATCAAAGGTTGCCAAAGAAGCAACAAAACAAAAAGGATGAAGAAAATATTCCCGGCTGCTATAAACCAACAAAATGTTTTTGCAAAAAATTTCCCATAGAGGATCTCGAATTCCTTGAGTGGATCTGTTTCCCATAGTGGATGTAAAAACCCTACCAAGAATGTAAAGTTTCAAGCCTTAACTTGACTAGGTTGCCAAAGAGCTAGTCTCTTGGTCCATGTTTACAAGCAGGGGGGGCAAAAGCCAGCAAGGGTAGGAACTCATCATTTGAGGGGGGGTGTTGAGAAATCAAATGATGTATGCCCAAAAGAGGCTGGCCTATAAGTGGTTTTGTATGAGAGATATGACAAAGATGTATGCTCTAGAAGCTCTAGGAAGAGTTGTCCAAAATCCCATAAGCATAGAGAGTAAAAGTGGTACTATCCAAAAAGCTATAAACGCATGTACTTGACACTCATTTCAATGTAATGGAACTATCAGTTTGTGTTACTCAAGATTGTCTTTATAAGTCCAAGCTAATCTATCTTGGAACCTAATTCACTTGAGTTACAATATCTCATTTTGATAATGTATAGTGCGTTTGATTTGTGTCCACCATAGCTAACTAGCTCTAAATCTGTGTTTCTCAACATCTCTAACAATATTTGGCACTTGGAGTATTATGCTCTTATTGGACATTGCTAGTTGCATTGTAAGCTTAGTTGCTATCCAGACTTTCTTGGTAGTGGGAAAATTTTGTTTTGAACATTTACCTATAGTTGAGTTCTCATTTACGACAATATCATGGATAGCACTATTGTACTTCATCTTTGAGCTATTTTATTGAGGGTAGACACTTGTTTTGGGCACTCTAGTGCTTTTGTTTTATGGACCGCAGTACATTACTTTGTAGTTCTCCTTTTGCATACACTTTTGGCTCAGTTTTGGGATTGTTCTATTGACATTATAGTAGCTTATATTCTCTTTATTTTGTAGTCATTATGGCAAGTCCTTCTAGTGTTTCCAATGATAGTGCTATCTTTAACATTGAAAAGTGAATAGCAATAACTTTAACTATTGGAAAACATAGATCTGGCAATTCTTGGTCCAAAAGAAGCAAGTTAAGCCATTGAAATAAGACTTTGATACTGACATTTGGAAGGAACTTGATGAGTTATGTAAGCCCACTATTATTTTATTTTTATCTAAGTCTATTTTAATGACATTGAGACTCCTAATGGTGTGTGGCAGCTATAAGAAAAGATATATGATCTTTATGATAAGCAAAGCCTAACTTTGCATTTGTATTAGCTCACAAAGCTTATGGACCTTTTTATGAAGGAATAAACTCCTATGTCTACTCATTTGAATGAGTTCCATTCTATTTGCAACCACTTTACATCACAAATATCATCTTTGATTATAATATTAAGTCTAGGTTCTTGTTGTCACTCTTTTTGAGTTATGGGATACATTTCTACTACCATAATCACTAATGCTCTTGAGGATGGTTCAAAATGCCCAAATGTAGAGGGAGCTTTACTCATTGAAGAGGTTAATCAGAAGAATGTTGATATAGAATGCACCTCTTAGGCTCTCAAATTTTAAGGCAGGAATGATGCTAGAGGCAGTAATGATTGTCATGGTAGAGACTCACAACAGAAAAAGTCTTAAGTGTAGATTTTGTGGATAGGCTTGTAGTGAAATCCCATGGTCCTAAGTCTTTACTTATATGCCATTATTGCAGTATCACTAAATCCACTGTGTCAAGTTGACGAGATTAATGCATTGGAGTATCGTTTTGATGACTATATGTCGGATCCTTCTTCACTTGGTGCCACAAAGTTGACTGATGGTGGTTAGTCCTCATTCTCTTAGTATTGGTTACTTGATTTGGGGCCTTCCTTTCATATGACCTTGCATTGTAGTTGGTTTTATACCTACCATGAAATTTTAGACTTTGTACGACTAGGGGGTGATCATGCATGTGACTATTTGTATCGGTGATGTTCGTTTTTAGTTTCCTACAAGTACTTTTTTTGTTTTGTATAATGTATGTCATGTCCTTGCTTTGACAAAAAGCCTTATTTCTATTGGACAATTGGATGATGTTGGTTATCATGTCTCTTTTGATTAGTCAACTTGGAAGATTAGTCATGGCAACCTCACTTATGTTAGAGGTGCCAAAGTTGGCACTCTTTATCCCTTGCTTGTTTGAAGGTCTATGAATCATGTATTGGCCATCATTGATCTTCTTCATATATCTATGCGGTATTATCGCCTTGGGCACATGTTACTTAAAGGAACAAAATTTTTGACTTGATTATAGTATCTCTCGCTCCTGGACTATTCGTGTTTTGATTCTTGTAATCGTTGCTTATATGATAAGTAGACTCGTAACTCATAATAAGTATAGCTCTATGCACATGGGTGAGCTGTTGGCTCTTATTCATTCCGATGTTTGTGGTCCCATACCCTATTAGTCTTTGGGTAGGTGCTAAGTACTATGCCATGTATATTGATGATTTTTCACATAAATTCTAGGCCCGTCCCATAAAACAAAAACCAAAGTTTTTAGATACTTTTCAACTCTTTGTTGCTTTGTTTGAGAACTAGTCTAGGTATACCTAAGATTAGATAATGGGGTTGAGTATGTATCACGTGCTTTTGAGTAGCTCTATGATGATGAGGGCATTAAGCATTAGCTAACTGCTCCTTATATTCCACCTCAGAATGGTGTTGTCGAGCACATTAATAGGGCCATTGATGAGAGGGTCCATAGTATGCTCAATCATGTAGCCTTACCCCATACATTTTGGGCTCAATGAGTTACTACTTCAATTTGTTTGATTAATATATCCCCATTTGCTACTCTTAGTGGTAGAGTTTTGCAATGGAGATATGGTCTAGTAAACCTCCTTCGTATGCATAGTTGAGAGTCTTTGAATGTAAGGCATTGGTCCATATTTCCAAAGACAAGCATAACAAGTTAGATTCGAAGTTTGTCAAATGCATCTTTCTTGGATATTGTGATGCAGGTGAGATGGACTATCATCTTTGTGATCAGCAAGCTAGGAAAGTTATCCGCAGCCCATGATGTTCCATGAGGATAAGGTGCATAAAAAACTTGAACAAGTGATTGAGGTGCGCAAGGTGCTTATTCAAGAGAAACCTCGTGTTACTATATAGCCAACCTCTATTAGATAGCTTATGTGGTTTGTTGTTGTTGCTTTAGTGGCCCAAGATCTACTTGTTGTGCAAGACTATATTGATGTTGGATAGAGAGGATAAGATGCACCAACCCCCCCAGCCAATTTTGCAACACTCTACTATAGCCTCATGTCCTCCTAATTGTTATGAACCCTTTATGGATTATGCCATAGTGACAAAATCTATTGAGCCTCTTACTTATGAGGAGACTAGGGACATGAGGCTCTACTAGAGCCCCATGTCCTCCTAATTGTGATGAACCCTCTATGGATTATGTCATGGTGACAAATTCTATTGAGCCTCTTACTTATGAGGAGGCTATGTGCAAAGGTGACAGTTCTTCTTGGGAGAGGGCTATGTAATCTAAGTTTGACTTATACCAGAAAAATCATACATTGAATTTGATTTCCTTGTTTAGTGAAAAACATACATTGCCTTGCAAATGGATGTATAAGTTGAAGAGCGCCCCTATTAAGCCTATAAGGCCCATTTGGTTGTGAAGGGTTTTAAAAGAGAAAAGGGAGTTGACTTTGATGAGATCTTCTCTCCCATGGTCAAAATGCATTTGCTTGGTTTTATCCTTGGTTGCACAATTTAATTTGGCCTTGTATCAGATGGGTGTTAACACAACTTTTCTACATCGGGATCTACATGAGGACATTTATATGTAGCAATCTAAGGGCTTTGTGGAAAAGGGTAGAGAACACCTAGTATGCAAGTTGAGGAAGAGTCTTTATGGATTTAAGTAAGCGCCTAGGAAATGGTATCATAAGTTTGATGTCTTTACGCATTCACAATCTTATTCCTGTGGTGCTATGGATCTGTGTCTTTATAGGAAAAAGGCCCATGATGGTAGCCTTATTATTCTAACACTCTATGTTAATGATATGCTAATTGTTGGGAGCGATCATGATGAGCTAGATGCTTTAAAGACTTAAATTAAGAGGAGCTTTGAGATGAAGGACATGGGTCATGCTTCTTATATACTTGGTATGTGTATTACACATAAATGCTCTAAGGGAATTCTCTACTTGTCTCCCAAGTACATTCACAAGATGCTTAAGTGGTTCCATATGTAGGGTAGTAAACCCATTGGCACCCTTTACCTTCTCATGTGAGGTCAGTCAGGCATATTGTCTTAGATCATATGATGAGAAGGCCAAGATGGCCAAGCTTCTATATACATCTATAGTGGGGAGCTTGATGTATGCCATGATAGGCACTAGACCTAACATAGCAGTTGTAGTGGGAGTTGTGGCTTGTTACATGGTGACACTTGGCCGGCGACATTGGGACGTCATGAAGGGTATCATGAGATACCTTAAGGATACTATAGAATTGCGACTTTGCTATGGCAACTAGGATACTAGAGTCACGGGTTACACTAACTTAGATTATACATGACATGCATGTAGTAGAAATTCCACCTATGGCTAAATCTATTTCTTGGATGTCCAGGGTGCACAAATGCATTGCCTTGTCTATTGCCAAGACTGAGTACATTACAACCACTAATGCTTGTAAGGAGACCCTATAGTTAGGCCTACGGACTTGGATATTACTTTTTTGACTCCTACCTTGCGTTTAGATTCTATGAATGCCATCCGGTTGGCATGCAATCCCATCTTTCATGCAAAGACCAAACACATTGAGGTGTGTTATCACTTCATCAAAGAGGTGGTTGAGGACAAGCACATAGAGGTTGTAAGATATCTACTGATGAAAATCCTATCGATTTGCTCACTAAAAATATCCTAATGGAACATGGTGCCTTCCTTAGGAAGTTGATAGGCATAGGATGAGATGACATATTCCCTCATCCTATGCCGATCAACCTCATCAAAGAGGTGGTTGAGAACAAGCCCATAGAGCTTGTCAAGATCTCTACCAATAATAAGAATCCTGTTGATTTGCTCACTAAAAATATCCTAATGGAACGTTATGCCTTCCTTAGGAAGTTGATAGGCATAGGATGAGATGGCATCTTTCCTCATCCAATTGTATTCATATATACATTTTATACTTTTCTCCTCACTCCTAGCAACATTTTCCTTTAAGTGGGAAGTCATTAGGGATTAAAGGTTGTCTGTGCCTAACCGCCTATATTTACCTTGTACTCAGTGCCTACATAAAAGGAAAGTCAGATCACACATTGTGATGTGTTGGAGTTCCCACATACCGATCTTATTCTCTCAAGTTCAAACCTCCATAGCTCTTACTCTTGCTTCTACTTGTGCTCCTCTCTTACTCCTGCTCACCCTTTCACCTTATTCCTGCTCTCCCATAGTTCCTTCGTGGCTATAGCGCTTGTGACATTCCAAAGCTTTATTGAATCTTCATCTTATGAGCATTCATCCCCAAATAACACAGTCCTTATCTTCACATTCTCATTGAAGCCACCTTATCCACTCCCTAAGTCTTTTCCATAGGCTTCTCGCCTCCTTGCATAGCCAAAATATATGGTTGACTAATTCTTGACTGCCTTAATAGAAAGCACAATTCACACTAGCTCTCTTCATCTTCACCACCCTATCTTTAGTAGGAAATTTTCTTGCAATTACTTTCCATAGTAGATAAGTTTATTGCCTTAGTGCAACTCTCCATACTCTAACCAACATCCTCCATGTGTACACAAATGTATGGGGGGCATAAATGGAATTTTAGAGAATTCCATCCTCTTTTTGAGTTTAACTGTCAGTTTACTCTTAAAATTTACCAAGCACTTTCATACTCCTATTGATCCAATGAAATTGGATGGTGGCCATTCCTACTTTTTCCGGTTAAGCACCCCTTTCTAAGGTCTTCTCCCTTTCATCCAGCTTTAGTTTCCTCAATGTGCATGATCTCCTTCTACTCCACCACCCATACATCTCTCCATCTTAGCACCCCTTTTAATGAGATGATGTGCGCTAGATAAGGTTCTCTAGCTAAAGGAGCACAATTGTCGTTGTACGCTTGAGGGAGAGTCCATATAGCTTGTAGTAATCAACATCTCCATGTCTTGCTTGCTTCTCCTTCCCCTTCAACTCCCTTATTCAACATTGCTTTAATATTATCATAGCCCCAAATGGTCTTATAATTTATTGGTAAAATTCTATCTTCCCATGTGAGTTGATCCCATTTTCCCCCAAGTATTATTACTTTCTTAGTGCATAATTTGCGATAATTGTCCACAAATTCATTGCTCTATAGCCTAAGAAGGACCTTGAAGGCCAACCTTTTAGCCTTTTATAATAACCTTTCCAATCCCAACCCATGACTCTTCACTAGCATTGTGATCCAATCCCATGCAATAATGTTTTCACCATCCACAAAAGCCAATGCCAAAGCCCAATTTCTCCATCATAGCTAGAAGGAAGTCCCACCCAGCTTGTCATACGCTTTGTCCAAATCCACATTAACTACCATGAATTCTCCACCCATCTCTATTGTATGCTCTATTGAGACTCTAAGGTTTAAATTTTCATATTGGATTTTCCAACCATAGATAAAGTCATGTTAATCTTTACGCAGCATGTCTATTGGCATGAATTTCAACCTCCGTGGCGAAGCCTTTGACATTATTTTGTAGATTATGTTAAGTATTGATAGTGGTCTCCATTACCCATGTTTTTCTCTTACTAATGATTTCAAAAGCAATGTAATGCATCCCTCATTTAATGCTAGAGGTATCATACCCTTCCTCATGCACTTGTTGGCAAATACAGTTAGACCTCTATGGCATGCCTCCCATATAGCTTCATAGGCCTCCACAGCCGTCAAGCCCTAGATCCTTACCTTTCTTCATTTTCTACACCACATGGTGCAACTCTTCTATGGAAAAGGGCCTAGCCAATAGTGCCATCTTCTCTCCATCTACCACTACCTCCACTAGTTCTAGAAATTGGCTCGATTTGGCTTGGCAATCTTCCTCCTAAACTGGGTCAATCCCAAAAATGATAGATAAGTGTTTCACAAAAGCCTTGATATAGATAATTCATATCTTCTTCAATCTACATGCTTAATCACCATAATGTTCTCTTTCTTGTGTTTGAATTGTAGGGCATCAAAGAACAATGCGTGAGAGTGTCTTTTACTGGCAAATATCCCCCTTTTAGTTGATCTTTGATATTTTCAAGTTTAATACATTCCTCCATTCTAAGGAAAGTCTCACTTTCTTGTAAGAGCCCCACCAAAATGTTGAGTTAAAAATAGCAACCAACAGAGATCATCACAGCAAACAACATTTTCCAAGTTTCTCCAATGCTAGAAACCTTTAATTCTATGATGCTTTCTTTGCTTACTTTGTGATAGCCTTAATCCCCTCTAATACTTTGTGCCAAGTCTTCATAAACCCTACTAACATTGGACTAATTGACTTTTGAGTTCTTCAACAAACCTCCTCTCCTTTAAACATGCATAGTCCTAGCTTCCTCCCATTCAATCATGTGAGCTAGGTCAACCATCATGCTAACGGCATAAATCTCCCCAACTCTCCCTTTCTATACTAATCATAATGTTCCCCATGTGTGACCTGTGAGCTTGGGATGTTGTTTTATTCCAAGCTCCCACCATTATTATAGTATCCTATTGCATTTTTCATTTTATAGTATCCCATATCATTTCATGGATATAATCAGGGCATACATAAACCAAATTTGAAGTTGTACTCCTCGGGGCAATCGAGGAAGCAACCATCAATCTTTTTTCACTCTCCAAAGCAATTCCGGCGTGAGTTTGCCTTTGATCATTAGGATTGTCCCTCCTCTTCCCCTACTCTACAAAGACACAAAGATCTTGTACCCACTAATCTCCCTCTTGTCTAGATCATTTTCTCCTATCTTCGTCTCCTAGAGTGCTAGTACATCAGGTTTTCTCTGTTTTATTATCTTCATGCATACTAATTGCCTTTCTCTTGAACACAACCCCCTTGTGTTCCAAGAGAGAATGTTTACTTTCCTTGAACTAGCCATAGTATAGCTCTAAGTATAGCTCATGACCTTCTTCATTTTCCTCCTTCAACAAAGCATACACATTCCTCTCCACCAATGGTTGCCTAGCCTGTTACTTAAGAGAGAGGGATGCGTTCGATTGTTACCTTTCGACTTATTCCCTCTCGTCAAGGCCTTGATTCTCTTTACTTGTCTTTCAAGCATTTTTGCCCCTCTTGCCTATTTGCCATTTGATTTTCCTTCTCTTCTTTTAATGAGTTTCCATCCTTGTCTTTCACCATCTCTCTTGTTTGGATAGCCTTTTGCTTTTCCCCCATGAGCTACATGCATTGGTTTGGCTTTCACCAGGTTTTGCAACATCTCATGGCTCCGTTTGAGATTAGACAATAGTTGTATTGACTTCTCCCCATTATCCCTCTCTTTTCATCCTCACCCTGCTTTTGCTTATAGTCATGAGCAAAATGCCTAGTCTAGTGACAAATATAATAGGTGTACGAGAAATAACTAAACTTGACAACAATGCTCATCTAGATTCCATAAGTCTGAGACCTTTAAATAGTCTAATATCTCATTCCTCTTGTCCCAAAGGACACATGCTTTCTTCTGATTTTTGATTACCTTGTTTGAAGGTCTTGGGATGTACAAGACCTTCTTGAGAGTCTCTGACAAAGTCCCCCACTTGTTCATCAATCCAATCAAAGTACCTCAAGGTCTCTTCCTCTAACTAATATAATATACACAAAGTATAGATAATATAGAATATTTAAAAAATACCCTACTAAATCAAACATTGCATAACTAACTATACTAATCGACTTGTACTATAACTACGTTATTTATAAGTAGCTATAACTAACCACATACAACAAGTCAGTGACCATGTGAGGATCATAATGACCACCTATGTGCTAACTATAGACGTGGACTTATCTAACATGGCGATCTATGACTCGTCAAGGTTAAACTACAACATCCAAGGTAAACAAGATTTCCTTGATATCCCATTACCAAAGCCAAAAACCACTCTCTCATGCTAAAGAGCTAAGCAATGCAAAATAAAACCTCTTATAAGTAAACTTACGCTAATTAAGTATAGCTTTGTTATGTTACGTTTGCACAAACTAGTAAGTGAACTCATCTTCATATGGAATCCTCCCCATGAAGTAGAATAGTAGTCCGCATGTCGCAAAATATGTTTATCTTCTCTTGATCTTCTAGATGGACAAGTTAACCACAGCTTTGAGTACTTTGGATCTATTTTCTCATCTCACTAAACTCTTTGATGATTGGCACGAACCTATTTCTCCACTTCTCCCATGTCCACTTCATGTTGTTTAGCAACAAGCACATAATCCAAGTCTTTGGTTTTTCCATTGCAGGGGCATTTTCAGCTCAAGGCCTTTGCATCACCACCCTCAAGTTGGGTGCTCTTGCCCCTTATTGCCTCTTGCATGAGAAAATGGTGCATGTCAAGCCACTAACGTAGACCTTGATGGCCAATTAAATATATTAAATCATATTAACCATTATACATGTCTACCATCTTTCCACAATGTGTTCTTCCAATGACGACCCCATTGACCTCTTGTTTGGCCACTCGAGCTTTTAGTCCTTTCCCATGATCAAGCTCTTTGCATGAGAGAATTAAAAATGCTACAAGCAAAACTAAATGAGAAATATTGTCGTCCATTACAGCATCAAGTACGGAACAATAAAACCATGTTGGTCACCCATACTCAAAAACAACAAAAGAGTACCAAGTAGGGTGGAATAGTAGTGAAATTGTTTCATGCACTCAATCCTGGCATCCATCTAGAGCAGCACAAACAATCCATAGAAGTGCATGGCCTCATCATATTTTAGTGTTTTCAGCTCAAACAAATAGCAACACATGACATCATCTATGTAACTCTCAGGCTCTAAGAAGCCTGCAGACCTATTCTTGCTCAAAGCCAGTTAAATGCTTAATGTCTCCAATGAGATCAACCGCTTGCAAACAAAAAGCAGTGTGTGCTTCCAACAAGCCTCCAGCTAGCTGCTTGCAAACAAAAAGCAAAGTTCCTTCCAACAAGCCTCTAACCATCAACATACAAAACAATGTCAACAAACACTAACAGCTTTGCACATTATAAGGGAGACATACTAGCTTGCCACCATTAGATGCCAGCTGACAGTAATTTTGCACGCAAGGAATCCACACAATCATTCACATACCATGCAACATCCCAAACTTCATTTGCCTGTTCTTCCAACAAGGGCCATGGACCATTAGTACCCATAAAAAGGTGTGCACAACTGCTCAAAATTGAAGAAATATCCACAAAGACATTTAAGTGCTCACATGCAAAATCATAGGACATAGCTTATGCATGCTTTACACCACATGGAAGCCTGAAAACAACTGACATATAAAACCATGGTATCTCTAAAAGGGGCTGCCACCTCCAATTTCATTGTCACTGATGATGTGAATGTTGACACACTGTTGCCAGACTGTTTCACACTCTGAATGGCCAGCAGAGCAACATTTGCCCACAACAGTTTACAACTCCTCTCTAGACCACACCTACACAACAATACCTACATCCAACTGCAGATATCCACATTTTTCTATCCATGGTCAGATCACTTTGTCAATTGCATTGCAATCAACCGTTAGCTTTCCAATGCTCTACCATTCCTGGCAGGCCCTCGTGATCTTGTTATCACCTTACTCGATCGAAATTAAGAATTAAAAAGGAGAATGACAGAAACTTATGTGGCCTGTGAAGATTTGGAGGACAGAAACTCATGCAGCCTAGGAGGATTTGAAGGCACCTAGCAGTAGCAGTCCCTTCCTTTACCTCAACTTTTATGATCTGACCCAATGTCACCTTAATCACTGAAACTATTTGTATATTTCCTAGTTATATTCTTCGCACATCTTAATCAAACTGTTTCCAATTCCACAATGATTCACTTTCCACAGCCACTATATTTCTCATTCTCCGGATGGCTTCTGTAGGTCACAGCTCTTATGATGATCCCAACAATCTTTCAGACCAAATGAGGATTTGTACCCCGCTGCCCCTTGGATTTCTCATTCTCTGGATGCTAAAAAGCTAAGTAAATGTTAGATACTCCTGCATCCCTCAATCACTTTTCCACAGCATTCCAAAAAGCTAAGTGGATGTCAAATACATTTAACAACTTTGGAATCCTGCCTATAGCAGGTAATCTGGACGTAAACATCTTCCAATTCCGCTTTGCTAAAGAACTAGCTTTCACAGTTAATTACCAATTTCCTACATGTCAACTGCTGCTGCAAAGTAAATGCATTCAAGCATATTAAAAAATAATTCTCTTTCTGCGGGCAGTCTAAGCTAGCATTATTTTCTATATAGACAGATACAGGAGCTCACATTGGATTCTCCTATAAATTAACACAAGTACACATTGACCAAATGTTTGCCAATCATGAAGCTCATCAATAAATAGGTTGCTCGTGCTTAACAAGCCACACCCACAAAAACTGACAGCAATTATTACTGACAACTATTTTTTTTCCATTAAGTGGCACTCAATGTGTCCAAGAACTTATATACAAGTGATGCAGCTAGTCTCTATTTCTACAACTGAACACTTCTTGATGAAGCAAGTCTAGTCTACACATCTACAACTGAGCACTTCCTTGACCTGGAAGATCAGATAGGAATAGCTGCTGATAAGAAAGCTTGGCCTGGCTTGCGACCTGATAGAGGTCCGTGGCACCCAAGAAGCTGCACACAGAAAACAAACAAGTATTACTAAAAGCAGAACAGGAGTGCCGAAAATCCTCCCCACAATTCAGAATCACACATGAAATTGTTTTAAGCCAAACCTTGGCATTGACTCCATCGCTCACAATCCTATTCTCTTCTTTCCACTTCAAATAGTCAGTACGCCCAAATTTTGTGAAACCCCTGGAGCAGAAATGCCAGTAGTTATAGCATCATCCACAAGCTGTAGCTCAGAATTACATCACAACCACCAAACGACACACAAAATAGCCTACCATTTTCTACTGACTATAATCTTCTGTCGACCTGGAAACTTGAACTTAGCACGTCGAAGAGCCTCTTGTGCGTGGTTGCCATTGTTATCTTTGCAGCGTACTGACAGTAAGACCTGCCCAATGGCAACTCGAGCACAGGTTCCCTGAGGCTTCCCAAAAGCACCTCTCATTCCTGTCTGAAGCCTAAAGAAGAAAACCAACACAAAAAAGAAAACCATGAGGCACCTGACGAATTGTCAAAGGTGATGCACAACATCAAATCAACAAAACGATTGATAAACATGGTGCATTTTAATCAGACATTCCACACGAAATAATGTACATGAAAAAATCTTCATGAAATGATTAATGAGCATAAAAATTTTTCATTAGCCATAATATTAATAAACATGGAGCATTATAATTAGACATTCCACATGAAATAATGTACATACTACGTGTCCATTAACCATAGGATTGACAAAAGTAGTGCAGTTTAATTAGACGTTCCACATGAAATAATGTACATACAAAATTTATCATTAATTTATTAATGAACATGAAGAATTTTCAAAAAAGAAGACCTCCAGAATTGTTTATGTACCTATCAGCTCCAGCACAAGAAAGCATCTTGTTGATGCGGAGGACGTGAAAAGGATGCACCCTCACTCTCAGATGGAAGGCATCTTTCCCAGCATACTTGGTCATGTACTTGTTGCAGGCAATTCGGGCGGCTTCTAGAGCTTCACTGGAGACATTCTCCTTCTCCCAGCTCACAAGATGGACGCAGAAAGGGAACTCGTCCACCCCTTTCTTTTTCATGCCAACATCATAGATACGGATCTTTGGATCAGGAACACCACGGCAGTACCGTGATTTAGGATAAGGCTTATTCTTGATCTGCCGGTAGCATCTGGCTGGTCCTGCGACCACAAAAGGCAAACATGTGAATGAGTCATCGAAGATGCTGGGCAACAAGACTCCTCAGAGGAGTCCATTCAGCCAGTAAGGGCAACAGATGCCCTAGAGCGGCAACAGAAACCCTAGCTTCGATGATAACGGCCACTCAACATCGCTTCAACAAACACCCTGGCCTACATAACCACGGCAACAGATACCCTGGTTTGCATAACCAGGGCTACACAAAAGGAACCCTGACTTTGATAACCCAATCTTCCAAACACATGTGGAGAGTGAGCAGCCACCCGAGAGCAGGAACATGAAAGACGGAGCGAAAAGGAAGCTCGCTGATGGAAATGACAGACAGAACACAAGCTCAAAAGTAACAGATGAGCCAAAGAAATCAAGAAGAACTTACTCCGGCCCATGGCGATGGCGAATAAAATGGCAGCACAGCACTAATTGAAGCAGCGAACAGAAATACAGTCAGAAATCCCAAAGCTCTCTCCTCAGGCTTGACCAAACCAGAACGAGTGTTAAGCATGTCCAACTCTAAGATTGATGCACCCCAAGGGTTTTTATACACGGGCGCACCGACCCATAAAGAAGGCGTGGCGTGTGCCGTGACCGCGGCAAATCGGTGTGTTCACCTGCGTACAAAAACAGAACACGTTACACCAGCAACAAACCCTGAATATGTCAACGAGAGAACCTTCGAACCTCCTCATGAGTCGTGAGTCTTCTTAGGGCATAAAGAAAAGTACTTGCATGAAGACTCTCTAGATCCTTCAAAGGGGTTGTAGGGCTACGTTGCACAGGCTTGAGCCGCCCCGGGAGGGGGTGGGGGGGGGGGGGGAGTGGGGGAGGGAAAGGGACGGGGAGTGTAAGGGCTTTGTAGCTATATCGTGGCATTATTATCGGAAACACTTATATAGGGAGTAGTAGTGACTTGAGCCCTGCTTGATTTCTACTCTACGTGTGATTCCCTATACCTAGTGGTGAACCCTCTCATGTGCAGCGTCACAAGGGTGTAGTTCTGGGATGTGCCTATGTTGTATCATTTCTTTGATTGAATAATACAAGAGTATACCTTGCTCTTGTTGAGATATCGAGCTCCACTCGTGATATGCCAGGGTGACTGTTGTGCATTTATGTCACCGACGTGTTAGTTGCAGATGCGGTTGGTACACCGCCCATGAATAATAGCTACATGACAGCTATCCTTATCTACTCTAATTCGTGGCTCAGTTAGTATGCCACCTTAATTAGTTGAGTTTGGTTTGAAACCCATATTTAGGGTTTTTCTATTTCTTTGTATGAGAGTTCTTTTTGGCTTACACAACTAAGAAGAGGAAAACTGTTTTCAGCCTCCACCCTTTGTGTATTCCCCCATTGTGCAAGCAAGAAAGCTACAAGTGAGACTCCTTCCTTCTCTCCCACAATCTTGACATTGTATCAGAGCCTTGTTCGTGGTAAGGAGCTCAAGAAAGCAAGCCAAGCTCGCGGTGTTCTGGTAAGAGGAGCAGTGTTGCTTTCATTTTCTGTTTTGGGAGCAGATCTCTGCAGGTAGCACAGCCGGAAATTGCAAGAGTGCATTGTCTCAGGTTGAGACGCCCTTCGCGGTGAAGCAAGAGGGCAGTATATGCTGCGGGAGCGGGCTTAAGCCCTCAACGACCTTGTTTTTTTTATTTGAGGCCATTTCGGGGCCTGTTTTGGAGGTGGAAGTTTTCTGCACGCACTCAGGAAAAGACCCAGTTTTATGCTGTGTAGCCACTGTTCTACAGGTCGGTGAAAAGTTACTGTAAAAATTTCATCGTATGCTTGTGCGCAAAGACATTCGGAGTTACAGAATCATCCATGTTGCCTGTTGATGCAAAATCGTCACTAGGAAGTGACTGTGTGGTCAAATACCACTTTCGTCAGTTTTGCAGATTTGCCTTTGTGAGGCTGAAGCTGTGTTCTTTGCAGTGACAGAATTTTTTGCAGTGTTCTGTAATGGCGTCTGATTATCTCTCACAGATTGTCACTGAAAAGCTTGACAAGAACAACTTCCAAGCATGGAAGTTTAGAATGACAAATTTCCTTATGGGAAAAGGATATTGGGAATTTGTTGCAGGAAATGAAGAAGAACCAGTTCTTCCTGATGTTCCCAATCAACAGCAAATGCAGGCATTCAAAACATGGCATGAGAGAGCCAAGAAAGTTATGTATTGGCTGTCTATCAGTATTTCAGACTCTATGATTGTGCATATTCAGGATGCAAGTACGCCAAAGGAGGCATGGGATACTTTGTCAAAAATGTGTAGCACAAATACGCAAGCCAGGAAAATGCAGCTCAAGCAAGAGTTGCATAATGTGCAAAGAGAAAGTATGAGCATCAATGACTACCACATGAAGGTGAAGAAGATTGCAGATGCACTTGCTTCCATTGGGTCGCCAGTGGAAGATGATGATTTAGTTTCCGTGACCTTGAATGGTCTAGGAAACGATTATGCACAGTTCCGAACATCCATTTCCGTCCGTGAAAGATTTCCTGATTTTGAGGAGTTGATTGCTCTTCTAATTTCTGAGGAGCAGAGAAATAGTGGTGCATCTTCTTCAGGAGGAACTTCAAAAGAAGCTATCTTCTACTCAAATGCTGGAAGAGGTAGAGGCAGAGGTAGAGGAGGCCGATTTGGAGGCCGTGGCAGAAATCAAAATATGCAGCAAACTCAAGAAAACCAGTCCTATGGAGGAGGACGTGGTAACTCTAGAGGCAGGGGGAGCCAAAGAGGTCGTGGTGGATGGCAAAGAGGCCAAAATGCAAACAGTAATGTTGAATGCTACTATTGTGTTGGAAAAATTCATTTGTCTATGTAGGATGGGAAAAAGAAATACATGTCCGATGTATTTCATGTCCCGAATATCACCAAGAATCTAGTTTCAGTTGGTCAAATGGTTGAGCAGGGCTTGCAGGTCAGATTTAATCCTCATGGATGCTTTGTTGATGATATGAAAAATAAAGGTCGCTTGATAGCAAAAGGAAAGAAGAATGGCAGAATGTTTACGTTGGATGCAGACATGTCTGAATTGAGTGCAGCAATGTTTGCACATGGGACTGGTGTAGTTGCAGATATTGATACATGGCATAAACGCATTGGTCATGTTAATGTACAGCGACTTAAATCAATGCAGGCCCAAAACATTGTTGCAGGATTGCCCAAATTCAAGGTTGCAGAAATGCATAAGGTATGTGAAGCCTGTCAGTTTGGAAAATAGGCAAGGAGACCATTTCCTAGACATGTTCAAGAGAGTGAGAAGAAGCCATTGGAATTAATCCACTCTGATGTGTGGACTACTAAAGCTGCATCTCTTGGAGGCTGTCATTATTTTGTCACTTTTATTGATGACTATAGCAGAAAAGTTTGGGTGTATTTTATGAAAAAGAAAAGTGAAGTTTTTGGGCATTTCAAAACCCTTAAAGCTATGGTTAAAAAAGAAACAGGTTTGCAAATAAAATGCCTAAGGTCAGATGGAGGGGGAGAGTACCTCTCAAATGAGTTTGCAAGGTTCCTGTAGGAGCATGGCATAAAGCAGCAATATTCATGCAGTTATACCCCAGAACAAAATGGAATTGCAGAAAGGAAAAATAGGCATATTGGAGAGGTATCTCGTGCCATGCTTAATGAAAAAGACTTGCCAGATTTTTATTGGGCTGAAGCAGTTGCTACAGCAGTCTACATAATGAACAGGACTCCCACTGCAGCAATACATGGAATGACTCCAGAGGAGAGGTATACTGGTAGGAAACCAGATATTTCTCATTTGAAAATTTTTGGTTGCATTGCCTATGTACATGTGCCAGATGAGTTGAGATCCAAGTTGGATCCAAAAGCTGAGAAGTGCATCTTTATTGGTTACTCTCTACAGCAAAAAGGGTATAGATGCTATAACCCTTCTACGCGTAAGTTTACAGTGAGCAGAGATGTTGTTTTTGATGAGATGAGTAGCTGGTATAAACCAGTAAATGTGATTGATGATGTAGATGCACAAAATGGTAATGCTGCACACAATTCACAGCATCAGTCACAAAATATTAGTGGACCTGGAGCGTCCTCTAGCAGTGGTTCATATTCTTTGCCATGGACAGGCAGATTGAGATCAAGAGAATCTTCTCAAAGCAATGCAGATAGTGGTATGCAGGTATCACGAAAAGGAAAAGAGAAGGTTGATCAGCCCATGTTTGATGTGAATGCAGGTCACTCTTATGTGGATGGTAAATCCAGTGGCTCAGAACAAAGCATTGATGATGAGTTGGGTATTCCTTCTATTGTTACACCTGGAGTAAGGAAGACCAGGGATGTTTTGAGAGCACCTGGGAGTGAACCTACTTTGCGCAGGTCTACGAGAGCTAGGTATCCTGTGGATAGGCTGAAATATGATGGATTTACAGCCATTCACTATGCATATATGGTTAAAGTAATACAGGAATCTGAACCCACTTCTTTTGAGGAAGCCATGGGAAAAGAAAAATGGGAGAAAGCCATGGATGAAGAAATGGATGCCTTGGAAGCAAATGCTACATGGGAATTGGTACCTTTGCCTAAAGGTAAAAATGCAATTGGTTGTAAGTGGGTTTATAAGGTGAAGCACAATGCAGATGGTTCTGTGAACATATACAAGGCAAGATTAGTAGTCAAGGGGTATGCACAAACATATGGCATTGACTATGAAGAAACATTCAGTCCGGTTGCAAGGATGGCAACCATAAGAGCAGTCATTGCTATGGCTGCATCAAAGGGATGGTCTTTATATCAGATGGATGTAAAGAATGCCTTCTTGCATGGTGATTTGCAAGAAGAGGTCTATATGGAGCAGCCACCAGGTTATGTGCATGCTGTTCATCCTGAGTTTGTTTGCAGGTTGAAGAAAGCCTTGTATGGTTTGAAGCAAGCACCTAGAGCATGGTCTGACAAGATAGGACAGTATCTTGTCACTATTGGCTTTCAGATTTCCAAGGCAGATTTCTCACTTTATGTGAGAAAAACAAAGAAATGTATTATGCTACTTGTCATTTATGTTGATGATTTGATTATGACAGGTGACAGTGATGAAGATATACTTCATGTGAAAATGCTATTGAAGCAGAAGTTTGAGATGAAGGATTTGGGAGAGCTGCGTTTTTTCTTGGGCATTGAGGTGATTAGATCACCAAGTGGGTTACAGCTCTTGCAGAGGCAGTATGGATTGGACATGCTGTCCAAATATGGGATGACAGGCTGTAAGCCTATTTCAGTTCCTTTGGAGCAGAATGTGAAGTTGAGCACAGATGCAGGTGAGCTTCTAGAAGACCCTACTATGTACAGACGCATAGTAGGAAGTTTGATTTATATGACTATTACCAGGCCAGATTTGAGCTATGCTGTTGGATTGGTAAGTCAGTTTATGCAGGCTCCAAGGAAACCACATTTGGATGCGGGTAGACGCATACTCAGGTATGTGAAGTCCACATTGCACTATGGACTATTTTATGAGACTGGGGTTCAGATACAGTTGCATGGATACACTGATGCTGATTGGGCTGGTAGTATTTTTGATAGACGATCTACGAGTGGATATGTGTTCTCTTTTGGGAGTGCTGCAGTCACTTGGAGCTGCAAGAAACAGCCTAGAGTTGCCTTGTCGAGCACAGAGGCTGAGTACAGGGGTGCAGCAATGGCTACATGTGAGGTAGCTTGGTTGCATAAGCTACTTTATGATATGCATCAGTCTACAGATGGACCATTTGTCATTTATTGTGACAACATGAGTAGTATACACTTGGCAAATAACCCAGTCTATCATGCTAGAACAAAGCACATTGAGGTGCATTATCACTATGTGCGAGAGAGGGTTTTACTAGGTCTTATTGATCTAGTTTATGTCAGCACAGAGGATCAGGTAGCTGACATATTCACGAAGGCATTGAGCGCAGAGAAGCTGCGCAAGTTCAGAGACCTGCTTGGTGTGCAGGAATTGGGATTGAGCTCGAGGGGGAGTATTGAGATATCGAGCTCCACTCGTGATATGCCAGGGTGACCGTTGTGCATTTATGTCACCGACGTGTTAGTTGCAGATGCGGTTGGTACACCGCCTATGAATAACAGCTACATGACAGCTATCCTTATCTACTCTAGTTCGTGGCTCAGTTAGTATGCCACCTTAGTTAGTTGAGTTTGGTTTGAGACCCATATTTAGGGTTCTTCTATTTCTTTGTATGAGAGTTCTTTTTGGCTTACACAACTAAGAAGAGGAAAACTGTTTTCAGCCTCCACCCTTTGTGTATTCCCCCATTGTGCAAGCAAGAAGGCTACAAGTGAGACTCCTTCCTTCTCTCCCACAATCTTGACAGCTCTCGCATATCGTGTTACCTTTCTGAGTAACGAGTGCAAGTGCATCACATTTGGTATCAGAGCAACTCTTGCTCGAAGTGGAGTGCTCACGGAAGCAGGAGAAAATGATCCAGTGCCCCAAAGAGAACGAGCCAAAACAACCCACGTTGTGTTGCCCCGCGTCACGATGCCTACGGCGTGTCAACCCCGTTGTGTTGTCCCCCGTCGCATCAACCCTAGCGTGACACCTGGCACGGAGACCCTAACACGACCAATCATCTAAAGACATGACGAAGCTTCCCCCATGGCACAACCACCACCCCAAAGGCGAAACGCGGCTTTCCCACGTTGACAACCCCATCGACCACATAGAGGACAACAGAGAGAATGTACCCATCCCAACAATGGAAGAGAGGAAGAAGAGTAGAGGACAATAGTGGAGAGTAGCCCAAGAGTTTTAGATAGCTGGATTTGAGAGACAGCTGGAGGGCATGTCAAGCATGCTAAAATCAATTTGGAGGAACATGTAGATGAAGGAAGAGGAAGAGAAAATTAGAAGAAAATTAGAAGTGGAGTAGGGCTATAGAGAATGGGTGTTACAACAACAAGAAGAGGAGAAAAGACAAAAAGCACAATAGGAGATAGATAGATTAGGGAGAGAGGAGACTTCTAGGAGAGCACAAGATACAAGAAAAGAGAAGGAGAAGGTAGTAGAAGCAGGGAGTAAGAAACAAGACAAGAAGAAGAACAAGAAGTACCACCAAATTGCATGGATTCTTATTTGGGATGCAAGAATGGGCTAGAAGAGACGTAGAGAGGTAGAAGCCAACCAATTTAGTTGAGGCCATGAGAAATGCGGAAAGACTAGTGAATTTGGAAGACAGGAGAATGGCCTTGGGGAACCAGAACAGATTCAACACCAACCTCAACAACAACTCATGGACCCTAAGACCCAATGCTCCCAGAGGCCAGTTCACAAAAACACAGAGCCAAACTATCAGTATAACACCAACCACAGCACAATCCGCATTAGTATTAAGAGGAGCAAGTGGCAGATGGGAGAATAATCACTATAGACCGACTCCAAGTGCATCATATGATCCCACTGGATCAAACGTGTCATGGTGGACCGGTGCGCAAATCAGATGTTGTATGCGTACGTAGCGAGTGCCGGAAGGTCCCCAAGAACAAAGAACTCTACTTTAAGCTCAAAAAACAAGAAGATAGACTTGCACAACATGAGGTAAAAAAGACCAATTGGATATAATCTCCCCCCATGCCTTGTGTGAGCGCTTCACAAGGCATGTATTTATAAATTTATTCATCTCAAAGCTCAAAAATAGCCCAAATTTACAATAAGCATGCTTTAGCTTTTGTGTTTGCTTTTGCCCAAATAAAGAATAAAGTAGTTGGGCGGCCCAAAAGTCAGGCTGTGTCCAAATACAATGTCCAATAAAGAAATATTTAAACTGTGCATCCATGAACATTCAAAATAATAAATATTTATCAAGCTCTTCAATAAACAAGTGCGCTTAAACAAATATTAGCGTCACGTCTTTAATGGTAAGACGCATGCCCATTAAAAATGATAATTTCTTCTAGATAATTTGAATACACGCTATCGCCTAGTGTTTTCCATCGCCACCACTGCCTACTCTACACATCAACTGAAGCATTCACAATTGTTAAAAAATAATAAAATTAAACCGAAAAAAGTGAACGCCTAGCAGTATTTAGCTACAAAATAAATAAATAGGTTGGAACTCTGTCTTAACCTTAATTTAATATGAGTGCACTCTAAACTCATAAACGTCCATTAATTTAAATATGTATTTTGCGAAATCACCCACTGTGGAGTCACCCACGTGCACATTAAATTAACATGACGCCCGAAAAGGACATGCGTCCCCATCAACTTCACACACACAAGGAATTCACCTTGTGTACAAGCCTTGGCAAATAAATATAGTTTTACAGAATCCACCGCAAAACCTCACGGGATCCACCATGAAATAAAAAACTCACGGAATCCACCATAGTCTCACGAAATCCACTGTGGAATATGCCTCCTAGCATTATACCCCTGGGGTAGGATAGTAATTGTTCTCAATTACTATTAGCTCAATGTGGAGCGAGTAGTGAGAGATAAGTACTTCGGTCGCGGCCGTGCATCCATTAGGCCTCTTTAACATAATAATTTTTAAACTTAACCAAATATCTAGAATATCTATGGCCAGTTCTAGTGGTCATAAAGTTAGTGTCTAGAATAGTTTCAGGTTTAAGGATTTCAGTTTCTTCTTCTAACAAAGAAGGGTTTTCATAGACAGGATGAACAAGTAATTGGCCTCTAAAAGGTCATAACAATTTGATATGAAAAGTATTGTGGATTTTCCAGTGTTGGGGTAATTCTAAATTAAATGCATTGTCATTAATTTTGTGAATGATTTTGAAAGGTTCATAAAATCGAGGGGCTAACTTAACAATAGGATATTTCTCAACACTTTGTAATCTTCTCTTTTCAATGCGTAACCAAACATAATCATCAACTGTGAAACTCATAGCTTTTCTTTTCTTGTTAGCTTGTTTTGTGTATAATTGCTAGGCTTTTGCAATCATGTCTTTGACTTCGACAAAAATAGTAGCATGCATATTGGCAATATCATCAGCAGCTTTAATTTTGTTTGACAATGATGTAACATGTGTAGGTAATCTATGTCCATAAATGATTTCAAAAGGTGCTTTCTCTGTAGCTGTATGTGGTGTGTTATTGTATGCAAACTAAAGTAAATGCAAGTGTGTATCCTATGTTTGTGGTTTTGAAATTGTATATGCACACAAAAGATCTAAAATTGTACTATTAGTAGCTTCTATTTGCCCATTTGTTTCAGGATGAAATGCAGATGAGAAATCAATATTTGTACCTAAATTAGTAAACAAAGTAGTCTAAAAATTATTGCAGAATCTAGAATCATGGTCAAAAATAATAACTTTTGGTAAACCATGGTTAGTGAAAATAATTTTAAAAAATAATCGAGCAGCTTGAGCTGCAATTAATGTTTTCTTGCATGGAATGAAATATGATTGTTTGCTAAATCGATCTACAATAGTCCAAATCATATCATGATTAGCTTGGATGTTAGGCAAACTGGTTATAAAATCCATTGAAATATGTTCCCATGGTCATTCTTGAATTGGTAAAGGCATTAATAAACCATATTGCTTACCATGGTGTCACTTAACTCTTTGACAAATTAAACACTCAGATACAATGTTAAAAATACCAGATTCTACCAGCGGCTGGTAAAAATCTTCAACCAATGTACGCAAAGTAGAAGTAATACCTCTATGGCCTTGATATGGGGAACAATGAATTTCATGCAACACAAACGATTTAAATGAACAGTTACACACAATCATTTCTCATAAAACATAAATCTATCAGAATAAGACAATGAATATATTGGAATCCAATTATTTGCAACTAATTTATTCCAATTAGCTTGAAAACTGGGGTTTTAGTAGGTATCTTTCATAGGGATAAGGGAATCAAAAGATATAATAGAGATATTATGGATAGTTAGTCTTCTACTCAAGGCATTGGCAACAACATTCTCTTTTTCGGGTTGATATTGGATAAGTGGATGAAAACTTTGAATAAAAGCAGCCCATTTAGTATGACGGTCAGAAATTTGTGGTTGACTAAGGAGATGCTTGATACTTTGTTAGTTAGTTTTGACCATGAATTCAGATCCCATTTAATAGTGTTTCCATTGACGTAAATCTTGTACTACTTCTAGCAATTTCTTATTATAGGTAGAATACTTGAGTTCAGATGGTTTAAGTTTGCAACTAAAGTAGGCTATGGGATGTGAATCTTGCATAAGGACTGCTCTTATTCCAGATCCACTAGAATTAGTGACTACTAGGAAGAATGGTCTATTAAAGTCAGGTAATTACAAAATAGGGACATGTGTTAAGGTATGTTTCAATAAATTAAAAGATTTTTACTGATTATCAGACCAATGATACACAATACATTTCTTTAATAATTTTGTCAAAGGCAATGCAAGCAATGAAAAAATTCTCACAATTTTTTTGTAAAAGCTAGCAAGACCTAAGAAAGAACGTAGTTCATGCACATTTTTAGGTATTGGCCAATTCAAAATTACTTCTATCTTTTTAGGATTAACTTTAATACCGTTAGATAAAACAATATGTCCTAAGTATTCAATGTGGGTTTGGAAAAATTCACTCTTTTCAAGATTAGCATATAATTGATTCTTTTTCAATAATTTGAAAACCAAAGATAGATGTTCATAAATAATGCTCATTCTCATTCTTACTAAAAACCAATATGTCATCAAAGAAAACAATTACACAATGTTGATGCTTCAAAAATATGCGATTCATCATACAACTAAATGTGGCTGGTGCATTAGTTAGACCAAAAGGCATAACAAAGAATTCATAATGTCCAAATTGTGTTCTAAATGCAGTTTTGAAAATATAAGATGTGTCAAATCGTACTTGATGGTATCCAGATTTAAGATTTATCTTGCTAAATATTGTGGCCCCTTGTAATTTATCCATGAGGTCGTCTACCTTAGGGATCAGATATCTATTCGTGATAGTAACCTTGTTTAGGGCACGATAATCAATGCATATCCTGTAGGTGTTATTTTTCTTTTTAACTAATAGGACAAGTGCACCAAAAGGTAAACTATTGGGCCTAATGAGTCATCGAGTTAACAATTTTTCAACTTGGGTTTGAATTTATTTCTATTCAATTTGATTATGTCGATAAGGTGCTTTACATGGTGGTTGAGAACCTGGAATTAAGTCTATTTTATGATCTTTGGGATGTGTAAGTGGTAGGCCAGGTGGTAAGTCAACAACAAAACAATCTTTAAATTGTGAAAGAAATTGTGTGTGTCTAGGATGCATCTAATTTTCCTTAGCTTCAATTTCATTCACCCATACTAAGTATGATTTGCTACCTTTTCTTAATGCACGTTTAGCATGTGTGTGACTAAGTAATGGAAAATTATCTAAGGTATGCGTACCATGTAATGTGATTTGTTTCCCATTAAAATAAATTTTCATTGAATGCGTGGAATAATCTATGTCGGGATTATATTTATGACGCCAAGGCATTCCTAAAATAATATTACTAGATTGCAAAGGTATAACTAAGAAATTTCTACGCTCAACATAATTGCCAATTTTAATTTCTAAGTCATAAACTTATTGTGTTCCATTGTATCTAGTACTTAAGAATACAGCCTTGATGCGATAATGAGTTGAAATAGTATGTAAATTCAATTCTTTGATTGATTTTGCAGAAATACGATTGTTTGTGCTTCCATCATCATGTAAAACAATCTTTTCTTTACCATGCACAAGACATTTCATCGTTAATAAAGAATGAGGATTTGGCATACCTAGTAAAGTATTTGAAGTAGTACCGATATCGTCATCGTCTTCCGTGAAATCGAGCATTTCTTCATGCTATTCATCTTCAATCGCTTCCAAGTAGTTGATGTGAACAATTGGCTTTTTGAATTGATAATTCACCACTAGATGTCCAAGTTGATGGCACTTGTTGTAGCAGACTATGGCTTTAGCTTTGGAAACATTATTGGTAATGGCTGGGAGTTTATGTATGTTGGGATTTGGCTAGAAAGATGGCTTAGGATTTGGATTTGTATTTGATGGTAAAGTAGGGGGTTGTGTCCAAGATTTATGGAAAGAAGATGGAACAAAGTGGTCTTGATTGAATCTTCGAAATGTATAATTGAATTGCTTTGTATCGAAGTTACCTTCAGTTGGAAATTGTTGTGGTAGCTTCTCTCGTCCTCGAATTTTGTCTTCAGCATCATGGGCCAAAGAAATCGCATCCTTGAGGATCGTTGGCTTGAACATGTTCACCTTTGCATAAAAGTGACCAAGCAGACCAGACATAAACTTGTGCTTGTGGATCGCCTTAAGTACATCTTTAAGCATTCGAAGTTACAATAAGGCATTCCAGAAACACTCGGTATATTGTAAAATAGGCTCACAATCTCTTTTGCAGAAGATCCCATTGTTTGATTACTTTTTTGTGGAATTGAGGTGGAAGAAAATTCTGCAAAAGTTTCTTTTGAAAAGTCTCCCAAGTAGTAGGACAATCAATACTTTTGTGGACAACAATCCACCATAGCGATGCTCTGTCCACTAAATGGTTAGTAACACACTTAGGTTTGTCTTTTTCGACATATTGTTCTTCATGGAAATAATCATTAAACTGACTGATAAAAGCGATAACAATCTTTCCATCATGTAACCTATTAAAAGTACAGAATTTGAAATTTCTTTTACTTATCTTGGCTTCTTTCTTGATAGATTGTGTATTGAGTGTCGCATTGATCGTACGTCGTATAACATCTTCGTGTTGCGGTCTATCTTGTTCAACAATAGATCGTTGAAGAGTGGCCAGTTGACCTTGCAAAGTTTGATGTGCTCTTCGTTCCTCTTGAAGCTGCATCATAATTAGGTCCAGTTTTTTCTCCATCGTTGGTTCCGGTAAATCACCTTCGGCCATAAAATCTTTCATATTTTGATTAGACATCTTAAAAATTTCAAACAACCTCAAACACTTGAAATCTTGTTAGCGGGATCAGCGTAGCTCAAAGTTGGGTTTACAAGGCTTATTTCATTTTTTAAAAAATGGCTTTTTGCGATCTTTCTTCTTTTTGTGGGTACAAAAATTGATGAAATCCTTATTCCAAGCAGAAAATATACTACATGTATTAGTTTGCTTGTTAGAAACTGTCTCTATCAGAGTGCAGGTACGAATAGGGGCTTGCAAAGAGTTGTAGAACCAGTTCAAGGTTGATTTAGAGAAGAACTCGGTGGTGTAAACGCTCACTAGAGGAAAATTTAAAGATAGAATCTTTAAGCTTTAGTAAGCTTTTAAAGCCTTAGGCTTTATAAAAAAAAAATAACGATTTTTTTAAAAATCGTCCAGGACAAGAGGACGTCGACAACGAATTCAACGCCTGTGAGTACATGCTGTTGCTGCTGACGATGGGATTTAGGGGCTTAAGCTTTATTATAAAGCTTATTAAGCTTTAAAAACTTGAATTGACTTATCTCTCTTCTTTGCTCTAAGAAAAAAAAATGCATTGATGAAGAAGCTTCCTAGGTGGTCCTCTCGCGATAGAGAGTGGTCCTTCGTGATCCAACATCACAACAGGGGGTTCTTCACCGCCAGGAACACGCTGGTATTGACGGGTTGTCGCGAGATTGACTATAGAGCCCATTCGTTCCAAGAGCTTCACCTTCACGTGAGATGGTACCCGATTGGAAGCCCTTGATCTCAGCTTCACTTTGATACCACTGGTGTGCAAATTGGATGCTGTATGCGTACGTAGCGAGTGCCAGAAGGTCCGTAATAACAAAGAACTCTACTTTAAGCTCAAAAAACAAGAAGATAGACTTGCACGACATGAGGTTAAAAAGACTAATTGGGTACAATCTTCCCCCATGCCTTGTGTGAGTGTTTCACAAGGCATGTATTTATAAATTTATTCAACTCAAAGCTCAAAAATAGCCCAATTTTACAATAAGCATGTTTTAACTTTTGTGTTTGCTTTTGTCCAAATAAAGAATAAAGCGGTTGGGCGACCCAAAAGTCTGGTTGTGCCCAAATACAATGTCCAATAATGAAATATTTAAACCTTGTGCCCATGCGCATTCAAAATAATAAATATTTATCAAGCGCTTTAATAAATAAGCGCACGTAAATAAATATTAGGGCCACGTCTTTAATGATGAGGCATACGCCCATAAAAAATGATAGTTTCTTCTAGATAATTTGAATACACACTATTGCCCAATGCTTCCCAACGCCACTATCGGCTACTCTATACATCAATGGAAGCATTCACAATTGTTAGAAAATAATAAAATTAAATCGAAAAAGTGAATACCTAGCAGTATTTAGCTACAAAATAAATAAATAGGTCGGAACTCTGTCCTAACCTTAATTTAATATGAGTACACTCTAAACTCGTAAACATCCATTAATTTAAATATGTATTTTGCGGAATCACCCACTGTGAAGTCACCCACATGCACATTAAATTAACATGACACCTGAAAAGGATAAGTGTCCCCATCAACTTCTCGCACAAGGAATCCACCTTGCGTATGAGCCTCGGCAAATAAATATAGTTTTACGGAATCCACCGCAAAACCTTACGGGATCCATCGTGGAATAAAAAACTCACGAAATCTATTGTGATCTCATAGAATCCACCATGGAATATGCCTCCTGGCATCATGGAGGCCCCCAGGCCCAACCACAGGGATTAGATGCTTCAAATGGAGAGGACCACACTACCAAAACAGATGCCCCATGGAAGACACATCATCATTAAGTGGGTCAAGGGTGAACGCCACTAATGCGTATGGAGGAGAGGAACCACAACCCCTGCACATCCAAGAAATTTGTAACAGAAGTGATGAAAGCATGGAACACCCAAAGTGTGGGGACAGTCAGTGCATGACCCCATTGCATGGTGGCTCGGGTAGCAACAATCCACCATTTATACATCAAAGGTAGAGTGAGCGAAGGGAAGCAAGCCATTATGGTGGACACAGGGGCCGCTCAAAACTTTATCACACTAGAGTGCGCAACCAAACACGGATTGAAATTGTCCAAGGCCCTAGAAGAATTAACAATAACATTCACGCAAGGAGAGGCCAAAGAAGTGAAACAGGTCTTTGCATTACAAGTAGAAGCCAGGAAATGTAAAGCAAAGCTCAACTTCTTAGTAATCCCCATGGATGATTATGAAGTTATATTAGACTTGGAATTCTATGATAAATATATCATTGCAATGTTTGGAAAGGGAGTGAATGAGATGATGCTAGATATGCAAGGAGAAGGCGTCAGAGTACCTTGTGAATGAATGTAGTTGCCAGGCATAACACCAATCAAGGTGGAAATGAAGGAGAACAAGGATGGAGTTGCTTGCCAAACAATGAAGTCAAGCCCAAACCAACCAAGGGTGCCAACCCAAGCAACACCGTGTTAAGTGAACACCATTAGACCATGAATCATGACATGTAGTGCCAAGCAAGTGGAGAAATTTGTTAAGCAAGGAGACATGGTCTATCTATGTACGATCCCCAACCCATTGAGCATGAGACTACCAAGAAGCCCAGACCCCAAACCAGTAACTCAAAAGTAATAGAAATACTTGAAGAGTTCAAAGATGTAATGCTGGCAAAAGTACCCAAGGGTCTCCCACCCAAAAGAGATGTGGATCACAAAATTGAGCTCATTCCAAGATCCGCCCTATCGACCAGAGCCTCTTGTCAAATGAATCACACAGAATTCATGGAATTGAAGAAGCAACTTTATGAATTATAAGAACAAGGTTTCATCTGCCCCAACAAGTCCCCCTTTGGTGCCCAGTGTTGTTTGTTAAGAAGAAGGATGGGGGAACTTAGACTATGTGTAGATTATAGGGCCCTTAATAAAATCACCATCACAAATAAATATCCCATGTCCCTAGTGGAGGACCTCTTAGATAGGCTACATGGAGCTAAGTACTTTAGCTGCATAGACCTTAGGTCAAGGTATCACCAGGTTTGTGTAGCAGAAGAAGATATCCCAAAAACAGCTTTTTGCACCAGATATGGTAGTTTTGAATGGTTAGTCTTAGGATTCGGGCTAAGCAATGGCCCAGGCACATTTTGTGGCCTCATGGATGGAGTCTTTAGAGTCGAGATAGATGTATTTGTCATTATCTACATTGATGATTTACTAGTCTAAAGCAAAACCTTAGAAGAACACAAGCAACACTTATGCCTAGTTTTTGAGAAGCTGCGGCAACATAAACTAGATGCCAAACTAGACAAATATGAGTTTGTAGTGAGAGAATTAGACTTCCTAGGCTTCATTGTAGGATCTGATGGTATCAAAGTGGATCCCAAGAAAGTGGAAGCTGTCCAAAAAAGGCATGTACTAAAGATTGTAAGGGAAGTGTGGGAGTTCCTCGGCTTCACAGTATTCTGTAGAAGGTCCATCAAGGATTACAGCCTCATCACCGCCCCACTCTCCCACCTCACCAAAGAAGATAACACTTTTACATGGGGTAGCGTGCAATAGGAAGCTTTTGAACATATGAAGAAATGCATGAGCCAAACCCCTGTCTTGAAAGTACCGAACCTTTGAGATCTCCATAGATGCATCTGATTATGGCATTGGGGGCATATTGGTACAAGAAGGCCACCCCATAGCTTATGAATCCAAGAAGTTAACAAATGTTGAAACTAGGTGGAGCACACATGAGAAGGAAATGCTCGCCATCATCTACTGCCTTAGAAAATGGAAGCATTATATTCAAGACAAGCACACAATAGTCTTCACCGACAACATCTCCGTCAAATACTTCCAATCCCAACCCAAGCTATTGGCAAAACAAGCTCGCTGGCTAGACTTCCTAGCTGAATTTTACTTGGAGATAAAACACAAGCCAGGCTCCACTAACAAAATAGCAGATGCCTTGAGCCATAAAGTTGACTTGAAAGCCGTCAGTGTGGTCAGTAGCAACTTCATGGAGCTAGCTAGGAAGCCTTGGAACAGGACCAAGACATGCACAAAATTATCCAAGATGTGGAAGGTGACAAGACCCCGCATGGCATGTATATCCTCAAGGAGGGAATCCTATTTGTAGGAAAGAGATTGTATATCCCCAACAATGTGGAGCTAAAGAAATTCATTCTACATGAAATACATGATGGAAAACTAGGAGGACACAAAGGATAGAACAAAACCTTGGAGGCCCTTAGAAATCGGTTCTTTTGGCCCAACATGAAAGAAGAAGTCATTGAATACATCAAGACGTGTCCTACTTGCCAACTTGTGAAGGTACCATGCTCAAAGTTGGCAAGATTACTTCAACTTATGCCCGTACCGAGCTGCCCATGGGATGTAATCAGTATGGATTTCATTGTGGAGCTCCCCCAATCCCATGGATACACCATCATTTTTGTAGTGGTGAACGATTTCTTTAAGTAATCCTACTTCATCCCTACCAAGCCACCATTGAATGCCAAGGAGGTAGCCCACCTCTTCTACACACATGTGTTCAAGTTACATGGACTACCCTTAGCCATAGTGTCAGATAGAGATGGAAGATTCATGAGTGACATGTGGAAGGAACTCTTCAAGACTCTAGAAACACAATTGAGATTCTCATCATCCTTCCACCTTGAAATAGATGGACAAATAGAATGAGTCAACCAAGGCATTAAGGATTATCTTAGGAGTTACACCTAGGTGGACCAGAAAGATTGGGCCTTGTACCTTGATGTGTTGGAATTTCACTACAACAGCTCCATCCACTCTGCCACGGGTTACACGCCCTTTGAATTGGCCACAGGAAAAGAAGTCATCACCTCACTTGCCTTAGCATTTGGAGCAGCCAAAGTTGAAGATCAAGATGCAGAGGAATTCTTGAAGAAATGGAGAGATCAGAATGTGGCGGCCAAGCAAAGCCTTGAACAGAGCAAAATCACTATAACAGAGCAAGCCAACAAAAAGAGAAAGGCTGTACTGCTCACTAAAGGTGACATGGTCCTTGTTAGCTCTAAGAACATGTCACTCCCAAAGAATATGAGTCCCAAGTTCAATCACCGCTACTATGGATCCTACCACATCACTCAAGCGTTGAATGAAGTCACCTACAAGCTCGACCTGCCAGAAAGTGTATGCGTTCATAATGCTTTTCATGCTTGTCTTCTGCGCAGGTTCTATCCCAACAACCAATCGGGATGGCACATACCAATGCTCCATTCCAATAGTCCCTTCGAAATAGAAGAAATTCTCTGACTCCAAGAATAAAAAGGATACCTTGAGTATCTCACCAAGTGGTGTAGGCGTCCCCTTAAGGAAGCCACTTGGATTTCAGAAGCGAAGGCGCGCGAGCGCGGCAAAGACGCCTTCGCCACCTAGCTTGACCTGTACTCCTTCCAATTCCCCTTGAGCTTCTCCAAACGAATGATTCTCTATCATAGGCCTAGTAATGCCTCCACTCCTCAAATGTACTTGAGTCGAGGGTGGACTCGCATGGTAACCCCAACAACAATAAACTCAAATGAGCCCTACCAAGTCTAGATGGGCAGACATTGACCATCTTGCTAGAAAAAGCTGTGTTAAAACCCCCACATCCTAGTGCAGCAGACACTAACTAGTTTGATAGTATAGATTGTGTTAAGACCCCTCGATCATCTCATCAAGTCCTAGCCCAATAGACACTAGCCAGCTTGTTAGAAAAAGTTGTGTTAAGACCTCGAATGAGTCAAGTAAACACTACCCTTATATTGGTGAGGACAACAATCCAGTAAGCAGGGGTGAGTGTAAGGGCTTTGTAGTTGTACCATGGTGTTATTACCAAAAACACCTAAATAGGGAGTAGTAGTGACTTTGAGCCCTGCTTGGTTTTCACTCTATGTGTGATTCCCTATACCCAGTGGTGAACCCTCTCATGTGTGATGTCACAAGGGTGTAGTCTTGGGATGTGCCTATGTTGTACTATTTCTTTGATTGAATAATACAAGAGTATACCTTGCTCTCACATATCGTGTTACCTTTCTGTGCCGTGTTGAGTGAGTAACGAGTGCAGGTGCATCGCAAGGAGGGGAGTTTTACCCTATTGGTATTTGTTCACACAAAGAAGAATCAAGGGCATTGGGGTTTGTTAAAACCCCACAAGTGCTGCTAAATGCGATGAAAAAGCGAGATGCAATAGAACTTTAGCGAGGCTAACAAATGAGAGAAAGCCCTGGCTATCAATGCAATTGAAGGAAGCAATAGAAAATTGGGAATGAGAAAAACCTTAATGATCAGCTATTTACTATTCAATGAGATGTAAATAGTTGAATGTTCGAAACCCCTTGTGCGACTACAGAACATCACTCCTCTATTGTCATCCTTCTACCCTTACTACACCTTGTGCGACACAACTATTAATGGGTCTCCAACCCATTAACTGGTACAACCAGTCCAAACTCTAATTTATTCCTTAGCTTAGTCATGACCCATTGCCATTGTTGACTCTAGGAAACCATAAAACCCATGGGAACACCCAACAATCCGAATATCACACTTCTTGTATGATGGCCCACCATCATAGTTTGTGAGATTGCCATTGGATCTGCCCCCTGACCCTAACTATTGAGGATGGAAGGTTCTTGCATTGACATATTCATGCTATTTTTGGTCTTCCCCTAACTTGTCTCTTGCCTAAAGAAAAAGGGGGGTTTGGGCATCCCTAACCTAAAAACCCTTGCAAACATGCAATCAAGTGGGTTGCCAAAAGCATGCAATCCCCTATGGAGGATTGGACCATTGTTCAAAGGAGCGTAGGTCACTTCCATCTAAAAGGACCATAAGAAATAGAAAAACTTGAGTGTTATAATCATAGCCTTTACTGAAATTCTCGAATGCATTGGGAATGCATCTCTAGCTAGGAGTATATGGGTGGCATGGTTCAAATTCAAAGACAAATTTTAGTAAAGGACCATCCCAATTTTGCCCTCCCTTGATCATATAAAGACACTATTTGGTTCAACTTTTTCTGCAATTGTATATCATCCTAGCTCCTAACCACTCACCACAATATTTTTAAAAAGGGCATTTAGTAGTGGGAAGGTATTTGGGACTTTGAAAAATTGGATTGGATGCTCCCTTGAGACATCAATAGTATATTCCATCTTAAACCCCAAGAACTCTCCCTTGTGCTACAATGAACTCACACATGGAAACCTAATCTAGCCAAAGGATTACATATTAGAGGCCAATTCATAAATAGGGCCTTTGAATGGAATACTGGGCAACCTCTCCTTCCCCTTCCCAAAATTTCCCCCCAATAATATGGACCTTATTAAGAAACTCAACACCAAATGGCATCTTCAATTGAATAAATCACAATGGGACTCTAGATTTTGAAATCTATGGTCCCCTTATGTCCCAACTCAACAATCAACATTAACTATTTCTATTATAAGCTACACAGACAATAGAAAGAGCAAAAACATTGGGTAAAGGAGATGGCATGTGCCCTAGATGCGAATGCAAAATTGAAACTATGACACATTTGTTCATGTATTGCACGTTTAAAGGAGGTTTCCTAAAATTCCTAAACTACATCATCTAGCCTTTTCACCCTTACGATATTTCTTGGAAAGAATTGCTAATTGGGGAAGCTAATGGTCTCCCTATGAAAGTGTGGAATTTTCTCAAATCACATTTTCTATGGCATATTTAGCCTCAGAGAAATGAAGCCCTCTACAAAGCTTCCTTCTCTTATCCATACTCTCATTGAAATGGTCTCTTTGCTTTTGCAAGAACAGAGCAAGTCATTATCCAGTACTCCATCAAGTTAAGAAAAAAAGATTGATTTCCACTAAAGACCTCAAGATTACTCTCACTAAAACACAATCGAATGCCTCCATGAATTTAAATATATTACCTTTAATTACTGAACATGCTTCCTTGATTATATGTAGTCCTCTTTTCCTTCCCTTTTCATCTCCCTCTTATGCATATAAGTTATATGCCTATATGGACCTCGGCCTCGTTGGCCCTCCATATTTACTACCTCTATATCTAGGAAGATACATTTAGGTGCTAGCTTCTATATACAAGTGGAGTTTTGGTGCATATTGAACAACATGATTTGCATGCATATCTTAATTTCTCTCTTTATTCTAATACACTGTCTTTGCATCCTTTAAAAATCCTATGATGAGTGGGCTATGGATTTTGTGACATGGCAAAGTAGAATTTACTCCTACTTGACACAAAATGGTTCCTTCTGATTGATGGGATCACACCAAATTCAAGGTACTTGGTTGTCACAAATCTCCCCCCTTTCATGTAATAGAATGCAAGCAAAAGTTGCGACAAAGTGCATGACAACTTGGATCACATCATCCACTAGAATCTTATCTAGAAGCTCACATAGCTAAGGCAAGAATGATGTCTTCTACATGATCAATAATTTGATGTGGAAGCCAAAGATTGAGGAGGGGATTGGTAGATGTCACTAATCTATCCCACTTACCATAGATATGCTCAGTTGCACAAAGTGAAGAGATCTCCTTGACATCTCACATGCTTTATTGTCAACAATGTTTATGAAAAATTGAGGTTTTGTATCAAGTTGAATATTACATTTCAAAAAAAATCTTAAAAATCTTTATGAGAAAGTTTTTTTAAATTTTAGTTATAATAGGACCAAAAAACCTGCAAAATCTAAGCAAAACCTACAAATTGCCAAGATCAAAGTTCTTTCTAGAATCTATGGTCATTAGGTCATAGTAGGTCCAAAAAACCTGTAGAATTTAAGAAAAAACCAATAGATTGCCGAGGTCAAAGGTTTTCGTATTAGCTCCAAAAGATGTTTCTCATGAACAATGGTTGTCAAAGCCCCAAGTTGTCTTAGGGAGTCTTGTTTAGGATGCATGTTTTTGAGATGCTAATTTTATGTAAGGTACCACAAAAGTCTAATCATGTCTTAAAGTATCCTACAACTCATTACCTAGGATTTATAAATATCTTGGTTTATCCTAACTCTTCTTTTATGAGCTATTGTAAATATCCCCAATATAATACATTGACATTACTTCTACATTTAAAAGATCCCTCATTATCAATTGACACAGTCATTGTCTCATTAAGCAATGTATCATTTGACTCAAGGTCTCCTTTTAAGTAAGATAGTAACAGTCTTGCTAGTTTCTCTTGCCCATCAATATATTGAAGCTTAAATTGATGCTATCCAAAAGCATTACTATTATTGTAAATATTCAATGGCTCCAACTTGATGCTTTCTTCAATCAAATTACATTTGATACCATTGGGTGAAATAGGATGTTTACCTGCACCATTGCACTTTGTATAAGGTAGCACCTTCACCAAATTCCCAATGTCATAAAGAGCAACATGTCACAAGCCTTATTGCTCAAAATGGAATTTTCTTATAAGTTGTAATGGCATTCAGTGTTCCTGTAGGCTGCACCTCTCCCTCTCCCTCTCCCTCTCCCTCTCCCTCTCCCTCCTCTGTCCCTCCATCCCTCTGTCCCTCCCTCGCCCCCCCCCCCTCTCTCTCTCTCTCTCTCTCTCTCTCTCTCTCTCTCTCTCTCTCTCTCTCTCTCTCTCTCTCTCTCTCTATAGCACCAATAAAGTATTCCACCATGTACAAACCTCAAATGACCGTACTTGTATTTTATCATACTCAAATGCCAAATATGAGCATACTTGTGCACAAAGAAAATCATATATGACTACAAAAGTATATTCAACCATGACAAAAAAAGTATCTTCAACAATAACTCTACTCTAGAAAATCCATGCACAAAAGCAAGGATCTTAATATAATAAGCAATGCAAAAGCACACAACCTTATTATGATATAATGTCTTAAACCAATTTTACTTGAAGTACTTTTCTGTTGAAGATAATTCACCATAACATCATGCCATTGTATTAGTATATGCCCTAGTAGTCATTGCTAAAGAAGTTGAGAGACCCTCCGTGCACAAGTTTATTGCTTGTGATAGAGGGATGACCAACTTACTACTAAATAATCCACACATGGGTCCATTTCGGCATGGACCTTAACATTCACATGCCAACATGAGAGGAGATGTCACAAGAGAGAAAGTCTAGAGCTCATCAAACACCTTTGGGCATGTGTCCTTCACTTTACCAAGTTAATGAAGTATCCACTTAAAAGGGGCACTTTATGGACTTCATTTGGTCAACTAAAAAGGAAGTACAAGCCTAATTACCAATCCACATGTTCTTTATATTGTCAATGATCACCATCACAAGAAGTCAAATTGACTTGTGTAGGGAACAACTTTGATAAACAAGAGAGGAGTGTCCAAGAAGCACCTAAAAAAAGCAAAAGAGTGTTTTATAGATATTGTAGTAGGAAAGGAAGGCATAGGATGCAATGTGCTGGTGGAAATGTAGATTCCCACCATGTTGTGTACTCCCGTGGATCCTCCTCCCACCATCACTTCCATGAATTCCTCATAGATTCTCTCCCAAATGGGAGATACAACTTCCTAGTAGATGGGATCATCCCCTAGCTCATCTTCCCCTCTCTACTCTTGGGGGGAGGTGATCCCTAAGAAGTTAGTAGAGAGAATCAATCCTTTTGGTAGGAAACGATCTCATGAGCTATGCAAAATTGACTTACATTTAATATGTGAAAGGGTGAGTAGGAGTTCATGAGAGAATACCACAAGTGAAAGCAAGAGCAATGGCTATGGAGGTTTGAACTTAAGAGATCAAGACCAGTGTGTGGAAACTCCAATAATCACAATGTGTGACATGCCTTACCTTTATTATTCTATCATAATAAAAAATAAAGAATAAAGATGACAATGTTGGGCAATCGCATCTATAGTGTACAAGTGTGCAGGCATCACTGAGTGAAAGCTAACTATAGGTCGTTAGGCATAGGTAGCCTTTAACCCCCAATGACCTACCACCACACTTAAAAGCAATATGGACATATAAGTACAATTGGATGAGGAAAATCATCATCTCATCCTACACCCATCATCTTCCTAAGGAAGGCATAACGTTCCACTGGGAGACTAGTGAGTAGATTAGCAAGATTCTCGTCTATAGAGATCTTGATAAGCCCTATGTGCTTGTCCTTAGTGACCTCTTAGACAAAGTGATAATGTGCCCCAATATGTTTGGTTTTTGCATGAAATATCAAATTATGTGCTAATTGGATGGCACTCAATGAATTTGAATGCAAGGTAGGAGTCATAGAGGTGATATCAAGGTTTGCTAACTAGATGGCCTAACCATAGAGCCTCCTTACAAGCCTCAATGGTGGCTGTAATGTACTCATCCTTGGTAGTAGAAAAATAAGTGCATTCAACCTCAATAGTAGACAAGGCAATGCATTTTTGCATTGATTGCACCAAATATTGTGGAAATGTGGCTCCTCTTGCTTGGTAAAGAGGATGTGTCTACCAATAGGAAAGAAGGAGTTTTCCTCCCTTGCACTCAAAGTGACATCCTCACTCTCTAAGACAATGATCTTGAATGGTCCCATTTCAATGACATCATTCAAACCCAATAGATGCATATCTCCCTATGGAGTTTGTGTTATTATTAAGGTTGCTAGACCTAATGAAGGAAGACCAAAAGCTAAATCACTCGATGGGGCAGTCAATTACCTTCACCCCTTTGTGAAGTATTGCTATGATATCCTTGGACATCATTTAGAGTGAAAAAATAGTACAATAATATAGTTTGATCAAGTACTATGGTACATGATGCATAACATTGATACATTCTTTTAAGTAAAGACCCTTCGTGGATCCATGCTCCAATTCTTTAAGTGGGTGAAAAACAAATTGCATGAAGCTATTTAATCTACATTGGGTTTTGCCTATCATAGGGAATTGGTCCTCATAGCTATAAATAATCTCATGATTTCGAAAACTGGCTCTAATTTATTGAGCAACAAGAAAGGTGATGTGGTCAAACTCATTGGAAAAAGTTTCAATTCGCCTAAATCTATTCATAGTGGCAGTATTAACACTTCTTTTGCTAGGGCATTTGGAGGCCCTACAAGAGAAGATAGATACCCGTGAGGGTAATTCAAACCTAGAAACTTCAGCAGCCAATCTTCTTCTTCCTCGTACACTATTCAAGCTTCAAACAAGGCCACTTCAAACTATTTGAAAAGATAAGGTGCGCTTTTGGATGATTGATGTTCCATTGTTAAAAAGTTGCTATTTGAATAAGTGCAGGTGCCTACTATTTAGTTGCATGGTCCCCTAAAGTTGCAAGCTTGTACCCCTCCTCCTTCACCTCTCATCCATCTTATGTTTTGTAATGGTTTACTTAATAAAGTGTCAACAAGGATATGTTTCAAGGAATTCTTCTTTTTGATTAACCAACCCTTTCAAATTATGTACTAGATGAGGTTTTTTTGCTCGAGATTCCTCCCCTCAAAACCTAAGTTTTGTAAATGTCAAGTGATATTTACTTCCAACATTCACTTATATAAATGTGTCTAGTATTCTAGAAGGTTCTATTTTCTCAATTATGAACATTTTGGTATCACAAACTTGAATATTGTGGCAAATGAATTTCTAATGATACAATTATCTAAAGGTCTAAACCACATGCATCTAGACTCTACGATATGCTAGAGGCAGTAAGGCCCTTGACCCAAGGATTTAAGATCTATCATCTATCTGTGACATTTACTATCGATAATCACTTATGTAATTGTGTCCAATATTCTAGAAGGTTCTATTATCTCAATTACGAACATGTTGGTACCACAAAGCTTGGATAGTGTGGCTAATGAGTTTCTAACAGTACAACTATTGAGGGGATCTAAACCACATACCATCCAGACCCTATGATATGCTAGAGGCAATAAGGTCCTTGACCCAAGGACTTAAACAACTCCTATTATTACTTAAACTTGATGAGCTTAAGTATATACAAAAATTTCAAAATTATAACAACAAAAGCTATTAAGTACTACATTTGAAATACATAATGTAGCTAGTCTAAACGACCATGCCAACAAAGTCATAAAACTCTTAAATGACTTCTACATTTGAGCTATTGACAAGGCATCAAATAACCCATCCTTCTCTTGTATGAAGCTACTCTTACAACTTTCCAAGGAAAGACTCAATGGTGAGGAGTTTGTGGATACTCAACTCAACATTGAATACTTCGAAACCCGCATTCCAAGGCTAATTAAGCACACTTTCTTGATATTTGATTACTCTAGGAGATTCCCATTTTTAAAGGGGATTTTTAAAGCACATTAACTTTAGATGGATCACAACATTAGGGGAGATTTGGAGTCAAGGTTGGGACTTTAAGTATTGGAGCTTTCACTCGACCACCAAGACCCACAGAGGGACCGCTTATTATTTAAGCGTTTCGAGTCAAATGCTAATGGCTACCTCTCACATAGCCATACACACCCTTTACCCTATGATTGTAGTGAGCTTACCTCCATGCCCGATTGAGTATCCTTCTCTTTGGAGCCTTCCGGTAGCTCCACAATCGGAGATGCAAGCTCAAGTAACCTCAATCCTCCACCTTCAAGCTCCATGCTCCATGCTCCATAGCGGCACAAGATAAGAGATGAGAAGAATAAGGGAAGAATAAGAAGAGAGGAGAAGATGGAGAGCTTCCCGACCACGATCTCTCACCCTCACTCCCTCACCCTCTCACACTCCCTCACTCACTCTCTCAAGCACAAGTAAGAACAAGAAGAAGAGAAGAAGAGCCATCTCCTTTTTTACATGACCGGCCATCTTGCCTAGGTCCTCTTTTCCTATTCCCTTCTATTTACAATGTCCCTTCACGTATGCCCATCTACACTTTACAAATTGCACAAGAGGGAGCTTGGTGCTCTTTTACAAAAATTTAGGGGCATTTTTGCATTTTAAAATGCGCCTTTCCCCTTTTGCATTTTCCTTGAACTTTTAAGGTTGCCCTTGTGCTTTTGGCCTTTTCTCCTCTTATTCCTTTCGTTGTGATGTCATTTTTCGTAGTTTTGAATTTTCTTTTGCTTTCTTTTTCTCTGTCTTGTAGTAGGGTTAACATTACCCCCCTCCTAGTCAAGTGCCAGTCCTGTGGTACTTGTGGATAGCTTGCTGATGAGGACTCAAGTAGTTGAAGGGTTGCCATGTGGGTTGATGATGGGGCCTTGTGGGGATTGGACGTGGAGAAGAAGCATTTCAAAATGATGGAGGTTGTGGAGGCCGAGAGTGGATTGAGTAGGTGATGGGGCCTCCAAAGTCAGTGGTTGGTTGCCAGGTGTCGGTTTCACCTAAAAAGGAAAAGAAAGTGCATTGCTAAGGGGGTGTGTCTATCTTATCGTGCAATGCATTGTGTCCATGCCAATGTAGCTGTAGGCAAACCTGGGGTGTTATCCCACTTGAGAACTGAGTTTGTGCATAGGAGAGGTGCAGTGGGTGTAGCTTAGGGAGACATGTCACAAAAGGGGCTAGGGGGTTAGGCATGGAGCTAGTCGATCGAGGCCATGAGACGCACCTAACTTGAGCACCCCTAGGTGCAATGATTGTGGCACTCATCAAAAGCGAGATGTATTGCTTGCTTTCTCTTTTGATTTTCTTTTCCTTTTCTCTACTCTCTCTCTCTCTCTCTCTCTCTCTCTCTCTCTCTCTCTCTCTTTTGAAGGCACATGAAGAACTAGTCCTCGTGTTCACGGTCGTGGGAGGAAGAGGTTGGGGCACCTGAGGGACTTGCTAAGAAAGCTCTTACCCTGCATGCAGCCCTTTAGATTTACGTGTATGTTTAGAGGGGTTGTGGACAAGAATGGATGATTACATCTAGTGAATTGACTATCATTCATATCCACTAGTAGAGCCATGCTAAAAGATGGGAGAAGTGTGGCTCACATCATGAGTCTAGCCATTGTATAGCTATCTATGACAACGTTCAAGTCAAAAAAGAGGGGTAGTAGGCAATATTCTTAAGTAGTAGGATCTTGTTTGAGCAACACCCTAAATAACCTAAGGTAATTGCAAGTTGTAATGAAGGCTAGATCATGGCAAGAGGAGAACTCACTAAGGAAGTGGGAGATGGAGGGCCTAAGGTCATCTATAGAGAATGTGAGGGCTTCTTCTGGTTTAGTGGCATTTACATTATATATCTTGGGTAAGTCATAGCTGCCATGGATGTTGGAATTAAAATCCACTCCTACCCTTCTTGGATATGGCATTAGGTCAGGTCATCTCTCTCGTAGGGTAGGGTGCTGCAAAAAGACATCCATGCATCCATGTTTGCATCCCAAATTCTTCTCCTCCACTTGGGTTGTGCTTTATACCCCTTCATAGTCTTGGGAACTTCCATGACCTTATCTTCCCAATAATCTGGTGATTCTGTCCTCTATAGTGTTGGGCTCTTTTCTCTTTCTTCGTTCCATCAATCCCCAAGTCTTTTGCCCATGTTTATCACCTCTTCCACCACTCCATGGGGTAGCACTTGGCTCATTGTTGGTGGGAATTGGAATGTAAACTCAAAGGTTGGCATTTATTTCTCATTTGTTTCCACACCATGAGTTCCATGTTCTAGTTTACAAGAAAACACTCTACACTTTGGGGGATAGGGACTTTTGGAACTACTAGGGGTTGCACCCTTAGCCTTCTTTTGCTCCAACATCTTCTTTCTCTTCCTTTTGATTTCGACTTTCCTTTCTAGATTTGAATCTTCTTGTGGAACTTCCTACTGTGCTTCTGATCGTGGAGGGCTAGGTTGTGGAGCTTGTTCTTCTTCTTGTTGGTCCACCTCTAAATCCAGCCCTCCTTCAGTAGCTAGAACTTTTTGCTCTTCTCCTCTCATAGAATCCAATGGTCTTTGCTCCTCCTTATACCCTAGCAATTCTACTTCTTGAGTTGTCAACCCCACCCTTAGCAAGTATTCTCTTTGCTCTTGTTGGCTTAGGCTGGTTTTTTCTTCTTGCATTTGGGAACACAAGCCATGCCTTATAGCTAGTCTCTAACTTCTTCTTCAAAACTTTCGTGGCCTCCTCCTCTTCTAGTTGTGTAATATCTAGAATGATGTTGAAGAAAGCACATTGCTGGCCCACCATTCTTGTCTCCACAACCTCTTCCTTGCTTTGCTAGCATTCTCTTGCTTTCTGCATGGGCTAGATACCTTGCCAAGTCCTTCACTCTTTCCTTGCTCTTAGCTACCCATTCTTTAGCTCTTTGCTTCATTTCTTTTAGACTTTCATTTTGTCTTCGGGCTAATGCCACTATTCTTGGCTCCTACTCTTTCCACATTTGGATTGCTTTTTCTTTCTCCTCTTCCAAGTGCTTCATCTCACCTTTCTCTTTCTTGCTCTTCCAACTCTGACAACATCTCATTCTCCATTTCCTCCATTTCTTTATGATGCTTTTCCTCTCCTTCCCAACTGCCCTCTTAATTCCTCATGTTGCATGATAAGGACCTTAAATTTGTTTGTAACCCTATCATCTCTTATCTTTCTTCCTTGAACTTTTCTTGCCATTTGTCTTCCTCTTCCTTGGCCTTGAATTCTCCCTTTAGCTCAAGTATCTCCTTTTGATACCTTGCTATTTGGCAAGTCCTCTTCAACTGGAATGTTGCCAATGCTTCCTTTTCATCCTCCAACTCAGCCACAATTGTCTTCTTTTCTTCCTTTTCTTTTTCCAACTACGCAAGAAGGAGCTCCTTGACATACTCATCATATCCCATTGACGGTGGCATTGCTATAGGTATTGATGTTATTGATGCCTCTACTTTCTGCTTCTTAGGATCTTATCGTGATTCGGCATCCGTAGTTGTCGCTCTCTTCATTGCTGCCTTTGGAGCTCCTCCACTTGAGTCTGGGGCTATTTCTTGCACTCTACCTATTACTAGATATTGCACCCAGGCCATTTGATTACTTTCATTCACCGTGTTTGTGGTGCCTTGTGTGGTTGTTGTAGTTGTAGTTGGGGCCATGAGAACTGGCGGGATCGAATGTAGTAAGCCCTTGCCTTTTCCTTGCTCAATCTCTACTGCCTTTGCACTGGTGCTTGAGCCTTTGTCTATTAGAGGGCTCATAGCGGCTAACTTCTCCTCCCTGGTGCGGTGTTCCATTGACATGCAAATAGCTTTAGCAGTGTCTTCTTTCTCTTCCTTGCGTAGTGTTTCTGCTTCTTCTTCCAATTTCCTCACCCTCTCTTCTTCAGACTTTTTTGAGTCTTCTTGTGCCTTTTGAAGCTCAGCCTTTCCTCTCCTTGGTTTCCTCTTGCTTCTTCAAAGGAATCTCAATTTGTAGCTTCTTTGGCCCTCCTTGGCTAGATGGCATCCCTTGTTCTCCACCCTCACTCATTGTTCTTTCACTTGACTGATCTTTTTCGTGGTTTGGTGATATCTCAAGGGTCTCCCCCACTTCCTCCTCACCTTCCACCTCTCCCACCGCCTCTTAGATGATAGGGGTTAGCACCCCGCTAAACCCTATAGTTAGTGCTTTGGATGCAGACATTCTGCAATCGAATTTGGAGGTGGCAATCAATGACTCACCCCCTGCCAGTTTTTGGTTGGATGCTAGTCCTTGGGTTGAAGATTCAATGGTTCTTCTGACATAAGCATTCAAATCGACTTCATCTAGGGCTCTTGCCGTGACGTTTTCAAGCATAGGCACTTGGATTCTTGTCATCATAAGTGTGTTGTACCTATGGCTGGAGAAGAGTGTATGCACTGTTTTCGCTTGTAGGTAGACGGTAGCATCGTGAATGTCCGCTAAATTGATTCCATTGTTAGTGTGCACCCTTGCCATTGTCATCTTCAAGATGCTATAGACATCCATCTTCAGTCTTTTTTCTTGGACATTTGTCAGCCCTAATGCTTTCTCCACCAGTTTCAGCCTTAGTGCAACTCTGACCTTCCTGGGAGAACCTCCTCGCCTGACAGTCATTGTGCTGTTGCCCTTACTTGCATCAAAGGTTCTTAAGAATTATGTGCATCTACTATGGTCGATTTCTTGTCTAGCTTTTTCCACATATTTGTGAAGGTTTTACTAGGTCAATCATCCTCTTCATCGCATCTTCAATATTTATTAGTTCCCTCAAGTTGTCGATGCTATGGTACTTGAGTTTGTTGAAGACTCTTGTCTCATTAGCCAACCGATAGCTATTATGCTCTTCTTTCAAGAATGGAAGGTGTGCTACCATTTTGGATTCCTACCAAGATGCAACAGCTTCTATTCGTTCACTTGCGATGCCATTTTCTAACATGAGGGCAATGAAACAAATGAACTGCAAAGGTAGAATGGAAATTTTTGCTTCAAACAGTCTGTAAATTCCAAGCAAGCATTTTCTAAATATTCTTCTTAAGTGCAAAGTCTCTTTATCTGTCTTTTTACTTTTGGGTTTTGATTTTAAAGTTTTCTTCATGTTTTCTTTCCCTTTTTATGCTTTTATTATTCATGTTTCTATGAGGTTTTATTTTCCACCTTGCCCCTTTTTTTTCCACCTTACCCCCTCCCCCCGGGAATGATGCAAATCCTAACTAGGATTGGAGGATGAAGGGTTAAGGGCATTAAGGGCATGGGTGTGATGCTTTTACTTTTTCATGAGCCAAGCATAGAACTATGGGTTGTACTCTAAGGTAGAATGATGGTCCATGTCCTGAGGTCTAATGCCAACATGCATAATGTAGGTCAGGACATCAGTTAGGAAGTCACTAGAGTTGATTCAGCTAGCAATTTGTAGCTCTTCTTCACTCAGGATGTGATCCAAGTAAGGATGGGCCATAACATGATCTTCTAAGGGTTTTCGACTACGGGTGATGGCCAATACTCTGAATGAGGTAGAAGCCACATAAGTTGGTTCATACTCTATGGTTTTGATGGTGCATCTCTGCTCGACATTGGTCATGATTTGGTAGCCCTTTTGTTCCCATTGGAGACAAAGAGCATACTATTTTCGTAGAAAAGAAGAGCTAGAGTTGGTGAGTGTTTTTAGCTCTTCTAGTTACTAACTGGTTATTGCTGAGACTTTGCTCTTGCTATAGGATGTGATCAATCGTTGTTTCTTGCGAGCTTTCTCTCAAGAAATTTCATTGGAAATCAACTCCTCAGCTACCGTATGGACTTTAACAACCATGAATCCCAATTCTTCCCAGGTGCATGGCAACATACATAATTTTGTTGCTAAAGGCTCGTCTAAGAGATCTAAGTCCAACTAGTCATAGCTTTTAGCAAGCATGGTGAAGGTGGCATCCAAGAGTCTAATGCATGTGATTAAGTCATCCTCCATGTTCTCAGCTAGATTAGAGGCCAAGGTAAGAATGTATATCCATTCATAAGAGGGTCCAAGTCTTGCAAATAGGAGGTTGGGGTTTGACTAGGCTAGATAACTCAGCAATTGATGTCTGCTTCTTTGACTAAATCTTAGGGCACTTGTTAGCCACTTGTGTGATAAACATGGTTTGTCGCACAGAAGTTGTGCTACTTGTTGCTTGTGAAGCCATTGGGACACCAACAACATTATGTTCAATTGTTTTAGGGGAAGTAGGTTGTGGTATTGGTCAAGAGATCCGTTGCAGTTCTATGGGTTTGGTGGTTTCTGGCTCAAGTGGCTTGTCAATTCTAGGTGGCTCACAAGGTCTTGGAGATGGGTTAATAGTAGATGGCTCAGGGCATGTATGTCACTCATGGGCTTAGGCAACCAAATATAGTTGTTGCCTTCATAACAGCCTTGGGCACGCAATGGGGATTTAGACACCCATTGCCGTTCGTTTGGTTCTATAGTGCCAACTGTGTCTCCTAGTTTTAGGGCATGATGTTCTAGGATGATGGACCCATGAGGGTTGTCTTTTGGGTGACCATGGTTGTCATTTAGGTACCCACTGGAGCTGTGGCTCTATTGGTCTTGGTAGGGTGGGACAAGTCATGATGCCCCTCCTTAGACTTTGCACTATAGGTACTTCTATCGGTGGCACTGTGGGCTTAGATGGGGCCACATTGCCCTTGTTGAAAGCCATCACTATTCAGATATTGCCAATGACAAGGTGAATGCATTGCAAGTTATAATCAACATTGCAATGTGTTTGCTTTTTGAATGTGCGTCCTAGTAGCGATTCCTTACCAGTAGCCTTAGATTTAGGCAATCCATAGAAAATCATAGGTAGGCTTTTAGTCTCAATAGAGATCGCCACTTTACACTTTCCTAGCAATTGGGGCTTATCAATGAGAGTCCAATGCTCATGGATATTAAGGATGTTGAAGTTAGCTCCTTCATCGATAAGCACATCAAAGGCATGCATTAGTAGTGACTGTGATTTGCAAGTAAGTAGGTTCCACTGCTTCCTTGTCCGTATTCTTGATTTCTGTGATGGTAGCATTGGCACAACATGCAATGGATGGGTTGGAGGGTAGTACTTCCTGAGATGACTATCGTTAAAGAAGCCCATGCCCTCTCCCTCTAAGGTCTTGAGCTCTATGTTGCTAGTTCGACTGGTGTTGTGGACTTTGAAAGGCCTTAATCCTATGAATTTCATCTTCTGCTTATGATCTTGCATTGAGTATAGCAACACTAGGTCACCTTGCTCGAAGTCACATTGTTTGACATGCTTGTCAGACCAACTCTTGTGTCTTGCCTTATCATAGATTAGCACATGGGTAGTTAAAAGTCTTGTCTCAGAGAGATGTTCCAACTCTACTAGGTGTTTCGTCCATGCCTCCTTTCCATACCATCTCTCTTTGCACTACTACTCTCACGCTAGGAATGAAAAGATCTACTGGCAAGATCGCTTCGGTCTCGTAGGTCAGCTTTAAGGGTGTTTGCTTGACTACTATCTTATAAGTTGTACTATAGGCCCACAGCGTTGCCATGAGGTTATTGTCCCAATCTCGCTGCATGAGGCAGAGACTACTTTAGACAACACATTCACTAGAATCTTGTTTGTGGATTTCACCTGGTCGTTAGCTTGAGCGTAGTAGGGTGATGATTTCCTATGGATGATCAAGAGGGTGGAAAGTAGGTGGGCAATTACTTCATTAATGAAGTGAGTGCCTTGGTCACTAACTAGTTTAATAGGGCAGCTAAATCATGAGATCACCTATTCCCAAAGGAACATAGCCATAGTCCTAACATTGTTCTTCCTAGTGGCTCGAGCTTTGGTCCATTTCATGAGGTAATCTATTGCTATAATGATGTACTTGGCCTGGGAGTACTGTGCTGTAGGGGGCAGCTGATTGCCCTAATGAAGTCAATGCCCCATTTTTTGAAGGGTTGTCGTGCTATGACTAGGGTCAACTCCATCTTATCTTTATGAATAGGGGCCTTGGTCCTTTGGCACTCGTCACAATGCTTAACAAACTTAGTGGAATAGGGTGGGCCACCATAGTTGAGATTGTAGCACCTTGGGGACTGTAGTATCTTCATTGAAGTGTCCTCTAGTAATTCCACCATGCATTTCAGTCTCACATCATGCATTTCACGCTCACATACGCATCTCCATAATAGGCCATCCTATCCTAACCTATAGAGGTAGCTCGACGATCAATCGATAGGGTTGAATCTTAAGGATGAGGTGCTTTAGCCTAGCCTTCTCAATAGGTCTTTCAAGCAATCCATGCTCTAAGATTTGGACATTTGCCCAATAAGGCATTACATTGGCTCTAAATAAGTCCTTTTCATTGGACATGCTAAAAAGGTGTGCATTGGGTAGGTTATTTACAATGCCCTATCTAGCAGCTTCTCCTGTGGGTATGCGGGACATGTGGTCTACCATGTAATGTTGATTGCCCTTGCGTGCTACCACAAAGAAGTCAAACTCTAAAAGCAAAGCCAACCATCAAGCTATGTGTCCTACAGTGTAAGGTTTATTCACAAGATAAAGCAAGGCTTGATGGTGGTCAACAAAGAAGGTGAAGGACGTAGCCAAAAGATAATGCCAAAATTTCTTCACAATGAACACCATGGCTAGGCCTTCTCTCTCTATCATGGAGTAATTTATCTCAGTATTTGTGAGTTTTCTGCTAGCAAAGCTCATTGATAGTCAAGGTTATGTTTGCCAGCTAGCACAAAAGAACAACTCCCATGGCAAACTTCGACGCATCAATATGCACATGGAATGTTATGCTCTAGTCTAGGGCTCGTAAGATTGGTGTTGTGGTAAGAGCCTTTTTCAATTCCTCATAAGCGTGTTGGCACTCCTTGGTCCACTCGAATATAACCAACAACTTGTAAAGTGGTCTAGCAATCAATGCATAGTTCAGAAGGAAGTGCTGATAGTACCGTGTGTGTCCCAGGAAGCACTAAACTCCCTTATAGTTTGTTGGGGGTGGGAAGTTGACAATGATCCTAATCTTGGAGAAGTTAGTGGCAATGCCATTCTTAGACACCACGTGCCTTAAGATACATCCATGTTTCACCCAAAATTGACACTTTAAGGGGTTCAAAGAGAGACTATACAATCTACACCATTCAAAGACTGCGCAAACACATAGATAATCAATGAATATCTCTAGCTCTTGCCTGAACATGTCCTTGAAAATGGTGCACATTAGATGTTGAAAGGTAGTAGGTGCGTTCGTCAGCCCAAATGGCATGACTATGTAAGCAAATATGCCCCATTCCGTTGTGAATGCTGTCTTATGTCTATTGTTAGGGTGTACGTGAACTTGGTTATAACCCGAGAAGCCATCCAAGAAACTGCAGGCTTCTTTTCCTACTACTTTCTCTAGCATGTGCTATGTGTAGGCAACATGTAATTGTCTCTCTTAGTCATTGCATTGACTTTCTTGTAGTTCATGCACACTCGGATTTTACCATTCTTTTTTAGGACAATCACAATGGGTGCACCCAACCCATGTGCTCAATCTCATAAATGAATCTAGCCTTTAATAGTTTATTGATCTGTTCCTTCACGGTGTGAGCTTGCTTTAGATTCATTGGGTAAGATGGTTGTTTCACTGGGGTTGCGTTAGGAGTCATTGGGATGTTATGCATTGTTATGACTCTCGAATAAACTCCATTGAGTCTGTCTAAGCAAATACATCTATGTACTCTTGCTATAAACATAGATCAAGACTTTTCCCCTTCCCCTACTTAGTTGACCTCCTTGACCTTGGTAGCCCTTCAAAATTGGTTCACTTGCCTCTCCCTGTCTCTTTGCTCCCAACAAGATCACTACCATGTCTCCTTTTTTTAATTTAGTGAAGTGCTTTGGTAGTTCTTGGGATTTCTTTTGCTACTTGGCTTTCAACTCCTTTAGTTGACCTCTCTTTTTCTCATTCAACCGTCTGTGCCATAGATGGATCGGCAAGTCCCCTTTGGTGTGTCTAGTCTTAGGTGGTCGGGGTATATTTGGATCACTCTCAAAGCTCACTTTTAAATTCGAGTTAAACTCGCAACGCTCGCTAGAGGAAAGAGTTTCCCTTGGTGGTTGCAGCTCTGAGGTTGATTCTGTTCTAAGGAGAGGTGCCGCGCTTGGCTGGACCAATCATGCTTGCTCATAGTCTATCAAGCCTAAGTGATCCAACCAAATGTGATTGCATTTTGTTCTGAAGACTCTCTTCTCGATTCTAAAGGTGTTGACTTTCCATGGATTAGAGTCCACTCTTGTTTACTCTATCATCTTGACCTCTTCTTCACTTTCCTCATTCATGGAGTAGTAGTCTTCATACTTGTCATCTGAATCGCTACATTTTGATTGCCCATCATTGTCTAGGACCCTATTCTCATATGTGAGACTAATGCCCAGTTGTACATTAGGTTTAGGTCATGCACTTTAGTCCATCACCATTTTGGTTCATCCATGAGGTCTTGGAGTGGCTTAATATTGGCAGTTGGGTGACCGGCTAGCTCCCTTATCAAATACTCAAGGATCCCTTGGAGCTCACGTTTGTTAGACAGGATGTAGAAAGGAGCAGTGTTGGTTGTCTACTAGGGCTTTTTGCCATCATAGAAAGTGGCACTGATGGTAGGGTCTTTCCCTTTGGCAGTTGAGATGTGGTTGCTCTATGGGACTCAACGGTGGCTATCCTTGCAACCAACTTATAATCCTCTTTGTCATTTGAGAATAATAGGTTGTTGGTGGCTAGCACGTGCATCCAATCATGCTCATCCTCAAGGGTAGGGGATATACTTCATTAGTGGTCAGTAAGAGTACTTGACTTGTGAGTCTCCCTTCAAGATAGAGGAGATGGACTCTTATTGCCTTCGATTTGTTACCTAGGAATATAAGACCATTACCCCTATCTTCGATTGGATCACTAACAAATTAAAGGCAGTAAGAATTGAGATGGATACCTAGGAATAGAGGGTAGTAATGGTCTTATATTCCTAGGTAACAAATCGAAGGCAGTAATGGACACCCACTCCTTAGTCTTGTCAACCACTTCTAATTGGTCCCTTGGATCAGGATATTCTCCAATCTTAGCACTCCCCTCCTTTGATGTCTTGGGTGCTGAAGTATTAGCCTCTTTGCATCTGTGACTCGCTTTCCTCTTGTTAGTGTGGTTGCACTGTCCGTTTTTAGTGTTACTTTAGCATCAACCGTGTTTTTCTTCCTTCGCGGGGTGAGTCTTCTTTCCCATTGAGGTTGCATCTAGATTGCTAGGTCATGGCAATGAAATGCTAGCTTGCTTCATTTGTGCTCTGGTCATAACGTTCAATGAAATGGGAGTGGCCTCGCCATCAAGTGTTTTGAATCCAAATAGTTCCAAAGGTACAGATGGCACGATAGCTAAGCTAATGGACAGTTTTTGCCTAGGGCATTCGACATACAAATGAGTGATTCCACACTCAAGGCATCTTAGATTAGCCTTTTCTCGATTGTATTTCTCTCATTTAGGATAGTGAGGCGAGATGTGCCTTGGGTGGTTGCAAGTCTAGCATGCAATGGATTCCTGGTTTTGTCCTCCTAGGCCTCTACCCCTTCCTTGACCTAACACCATCACCAGTATGGGTCTAAAATCCATCAGAATGGGGTTGCCCTCTTCATCATAAGATATGTAAGGGTTATGTATGTGTTGTCCTTGTTTGGATCCTCTATATAGTGTATTAGAGCATCGCTCAGTGGATGGGACACAAAGGGTTCAGGTGGTCTAGGTATGCCTATGGGATTAACATCCATCTTGGGGATAGCTAGTTTGGCATCATTAGGTGCTGGGAGAGCTAATGGAGCTCCCCTTTTGAAGTGTGCTAGTCTATTTTCCAAGTAGTATGGTTGGTTGTATGGCTATGGGTATGGCACAAGGTCTAGATCTAGGATCCATGCACTCGATCGAGAGGCGGTCCCCTTCTCAATGCACACATTGCATGTGAGGTCTAGTAGGTCTTCTTATTGTCTCTTGGATCTTGGTCAGCTCTAGCTTTACATTCACCAACTCTTGGCCTGAGTCAAGAGTTGGCTTGAGTCAACACTCTTTCCTTTCTCTTAATTACTTTGACTGGATCTCTCTCTAATGGTTGTAGCTCTTGGCTTGGTCAAGAGTTGGCTTGAGTCAACACTCTTTCCTTTCTCTTAATTACCTTAAATGGATCTCTCTCTAATTGCCGTAGCTCTCTTTGAGGTTCTAAAGGCTACACTATCTCAGCTTATGGCCCTCGAGCCTCTCTCTTTGAGCAGGTCATCCATATGTATGGCTTCTTCCAAGATGTTAAACCTAGTGCAAGAAATGTAAAAAAAGAAGGAAGCAAAATAAAATTTTAAAATACAGGGCAATGTGGAAAAAGGTGGCCCAATAGCAAAAATAAGAGGATAAAAGGCCAAAAGTGCAAAGACACCTTAAAAAAGCAGGGCAAGTGCAAAAATGGAAGAGGCACAATAAATCCTTGTAAAAGAGATCTAGGCTCCCTTTGTGCAATTTGTAAAGAGTAGACGGGCATGGGTGAAGCCACAATGTAAATAGAAGGAAATAGAAAAAGAGAACCTAGGCTAAAATGGCTAGTCATGTAAAAAAGGGGTGGGTGCCCAAAAGGGATTAGGGCATGTATAAAAGCCGAAAAGTGAAGAGAGAAGCTCATTCTTATGCATGGCCAAAAGTAGCTCTCCTCCTCCTCCTCCTTCTTCTTCTTCTTCTTCTTCTTCTTCTTCTTCTTCTTCTTCTTCTTGCTCTTGCTTGCTTGCTTGTGCTTCTTCTTAAGAGAGGGAGTGTGAGAGTGTGAGGGTGAGGGACCATGGTGGAGAAGCTCTCCATCTTCTCCTCTCTTCTTCTCTTCTCTTCTCTTCTCTTGTCTCACGTATGTGACAATGGAGCATGAAGCTTGGAGCTTGAGGAGCAAGCTCACTTGAAGCTTGCACTTGGATCGTGGAGGTACGAGAGTGCTTGATGGAGGAGACAACTCAATTGGGCATGGAGTAAGCTCACTACACCCGTAGGCTTAAGAGCACGCATGGCTAGGTGAGAGGTAGCTATTGGCATTTGGCTTGAAATGCTTGAAACAATAAGTGGTTCGTGGCTCTTGGCGGTTGAGTGTGAGCTCTCATATTTTAGTTTTGTTTTGCTGGGACAAACAGATTCAAGCTTTGAGTGCTTGCACGCTCCGAATCAAGCATTGAAGTAGGGTTTTCCCTGAACCAGTGTTGCTTAAGGTAGATCGGTACGAAGCAAGGAGTTTGAAGAGGTATTCAATCTCCTTAGCAAATAAGTTTTTTGATTTTTTGGATCTAGATGAGTAGATTGGATTAGTATAGGCATTTGTTTGTGATTTGAATGCATTACAATAAAGAAAAAAAAGAAAAAGAAGGTTATACATAATAGGGTTTTTGCTATTGTAAACAGACCAAACAAGGAGAAAAAAGGGAGAGAAAAAGAGCTTTAATGTGTAATGCACAAAAGGAAGAAAGGGGAGAGGTCAAAACTAAGTAGAGGAGGGCTTTAATAGGCAAGGATTAGGTGGGAGAGCTCATTTTCTCATTTGAGAGTGAGAGAGAGAGCTTGAGAGAGAGAGAGAGAGAGAGAGAGAGAGAGAGAGAGAGAGAGAGAGAGAGAGAGAGAGAGAGAGAGAGAGAGAGAGAGAGAGAGAGAGAGAGAGAGAGAGAGAGAGAGAGAGAGAGAGAGAGAGAGAGAGAGAGAGAGAGAGAGAGAGAGAGAGAGAGAGAGAGAGAGAGAGAGAGAGGGAGAGGGAGAGGGAGAGGGAGAGGGAGAGGGAGAGGGAGAGGGAGAGGGAGAGAGAGAGAGCTACTGGCAAAGATGGGAGATTTTGATGGGTGATCTTCATCACAGTGTGTTTTGGCCCTCTAGGTATGTGTTGGATGTTGTTTGATGCTTGTTGATCAGTGTCAGCACCCTGGTTGTAATCATTAGTAAGGTGCATGTTAGATTTTTAAGATTTTTTGTCATTTTGAAACTCGCCGCCGTAATTGGATGCACACTGCAGGATTTGATTCCCCTAATTAGACCATCTGATTTTTGTCCATCGGACCCTTTTCCCTTGTCCAAGTCACTAGACTCGGACATTCAAACCACTTGTCCACTTGGACATACCTCTTTTGTCCAAGTCTCCAGACTTGGACCACCCTATTCAGATTGTCCTACCTTGGACTTACCAATTGGACCATTTGACTTGGATGATTCAAACCCAAAACACTCAGATGCCCAAAATGGGACTTGACTTCTCAAACTCAGACCGTTCAAGTCAACCACTCGAAGATAGCCAAAATTGGAGAGTCCAATTTGGGAATCACGTGATTGATACTCGAACACTAAAAATAGAACTTGAGAGCTGACAAAACTAGCATACCCTAGACCTAACAGAGCCCAGTAATACTCCCGTAGGCCTCTAGACACATCGAAAGGCTCGTAGAGCCTCTAGACTCCAAAATTTGTGACTTAGCGGCCTTGGAAGCAACTGCGAACACAACCTCTCAGACCACCCATTCGAAATGTCTTAAAGGACCCAAACGAACTTGTTAGAGTGACCACAACCTGTAGGAGTGACCTAGAAAGGTGTGTATTGCACCACATTCTTTTCATCACAGTCACACACTGCATAAATAATCAATTGAAATGCACCTAGAAAGATGAAGGCATGATTTCACACTGTGCATGAAAGGAAGCACCCCACGAGCACATAAGTGCACTTAAAATTGAGAACTATTTGAAATAACACAACATCTAGCAAATGATATATCGCTATGATTTGTAGACCAAAATGGAGTACCATGATAGACTAGCATAGAGGAAATCATAGCGGACCTCGAGGAAGAGCGAAAACTAGTAGAGAAAGCATTGCAAGGCATAGTCACCTATAATCAGGAGCAGTGAGCTCAAAGGCTGAGGCAAGAGATAGAAAATGTGAGAGGCTTTCCACCCAATAGAAATAGGATAGGACCCAATGTTGAGAAGGAAAGAGCACTTGAAGTTGACCTTATGTTGAGAGAGATTCTCACAAAGCGACTCATAGATAACACAGATGCGGAACAGAGAGGAGCAGCCCTAGCAACTTCATTGCTAATAGGACTAGGTATTACTTTGAATTCAAAAAGCCAAATGAAGATACTCGTAGTTGTCAACAAGCAACTCGACAAGTATTAGCCTATTAATGACCCATATAGTTTCATAGAGCAGTTTGAGAAAGTATGCAAGACAAACGACCTATGGACCATGCTCAACGTGCAGAGGATTTTGGTCTTTGCCTTGGGAATAAACGATAGACGTGGTACACTAGTCTAGACAATGTCGAATGGAATAATTTCAAAAATCTCAAGAGCCTCTTTATCAAGAGATTCTTTGAGGTAGAGTACTCGGATAACCTTATTGTTTGATTGATGAACGTCAGTCAAAGGGAAAAACAGGATATTTGAGACTACATCACCCATGTGTGTAGTCTCTTTATTAAGAGAATCCCAATCGATGTCGTAGAGTGACCTAATGAACAACTAGTCTCCACTGCGTTTATAAGTGGAATCTGAAGCAAAGAGCTTTACAAGGCCTTGGTGGGAAATTTGAGCTTGCAAAGGGATTTGCTAGCTAGGGTCTTTGAAGAAGACATACGAGTAGATGACTTGCTCAAAGAGGGAAGCTCAAGGAATGCAAGCCGAGATAGCGCAACCTTTAGAACCTTGGAGAGAGCCATGACTACTAGCGAGAGATTGAGCCAAAGCGCCCAAGAGAAAGGAAAGAGTGTTGACCTGAGCTAGGGATTGGCAGATGTAAAGCTAGAGCTAGCCAAGCTCCAAGAGATGATAAGGAGACCTAATAGACCTCACATGCAATGCATGCATTGTGGAAGGAATCGCCTCCTGACCGGGTGCATGGATCCTAGATCTAGACCTTGTGCCAACTGCGATAGGTTTGGCCATGATGCCATGCGTTGCCATTTATCGAGGAGATTACCATACCCATAGCCTTACAACCAGCTATACTACTTGGGAAATAGGCTTCCACAATTCAGAGGGGGAGCTCCATTGGCTCTTCGGTGCCTAATGATGTCAAGCAAGATGTCCCCAGAATGGACATCAACCCTATGGGCATACCTAGGGCACCTGGACTCTTCATGAACCATCCATTGAGTGACACTCTAATGCATTATGTCAAGGAGACAAATGAGAAAGAGGCATATGTAAACCCTTATGTCTGCTATGACAAAGAGGGTAATCCCATTCTAATGGATTTTAGACTAGTACTAGCGATGGCGTTAGGTCGGGGAAGGGGTAGAGGCCTAGGAGGTCAAAACACCAAGAGCCAATTGACTTGCCACCATGCATGACACATCTCATCTTATTGCCTTGAACGAGAGCAAGATAATCGAGAAAAGGATGCTGGCTTGAGATGCCCTGAGTGTGGAATCACTCATTTGTATGCCGAGTGCCCTCTAGATGAAAATCATCCACTAGTTCAGCTATTGTGCCATTTGGTAAAATCGGGGTTGTTTAATTTTGAAGTCATTTTGAGATATTTTTGGAGCAAAAATTCATTTGAAGATATAAACTATAAGAGGTATTGGTACAATTAAAAATGTAGCATAGAGACATTTCTTGTCATTCCCATATAACCTTGTAGTCTCCCAACCATTTTCTTGAAATTCTTGAAAAATTTACTATTCCCTCCATTGTAATATTCCTCTCTTTTTCTTGAAAATCTCAAATAGTCCAAGAAAGTGCTCCCTTCATTTTTGCACAAGATTTGATATTCTCTCTTTTTAGTTGACGTCCTCTTTTTCTTCATCTTCTATTTCAATGGAAGCTTCATGTTCTCTGTGTCCTTTCTCTTCTATCAAAGCAATTAGAATATACATCAAACTTGCCCTTGATAACAATAGGTGGATTCTTGCTACCATCTCTATTGGTTCTTGGATTTTGTCACAGATAAAGAAGAGGAGAAAATGTGGAAATGAATTCATTGACACTTTAGAAGGGGCGAGTTAAGGATTTTAAGCCCAAAGGATCGGGGAAATTTTTTTAAGAAGGTGCTTATACAACATGTATATATGCACTTAGTTAGAATTACACTTACAGAACTAGGCCTTTGATATGGCACAGTGCCATAGACCAAATTGTAAGTTTACTATAACATTTCAATCAGCTTCAAACTTAGTTAAATGTTTTAGGAATTCACTGAAGTTTGTCTATGTTTGGAGATATATATCCATCAAACCTCGAATACTGGCAACCCATCAAAAGCATAGTTGGAATCTTTGATGCATTTCATGGTTTTATTGTGCCGAGCATTTATACAAAGTGACCTAAAACAAGTCGCTAGTAGCTGAAGAAGGTTTAAAAAAAAATGACAAGTTTTACAATGCACCATCAAGCATGACAAGATATGGATCTCTTAGGTCTCTTTGACTCACAACTCTAGATAGTATAGATGGACCTAGAATCATGAGGAACTTTTAGGTTGAAAATTTATGCATATATTCAAAGATATATGCCATATAATGTAGTCGGCATGTGAAGATCATAGTCTTCATACCATTAGATGTTTTTGTGGACTTCTTTTATGCTTAGGACATTCAAAAAACATCATCAACATTCATATAGAAAATGCAGAAATGCATGGACTTCCTAGGTCAAAGTCGGGATACAAAAGAAGTGTGTGGGATTATGTCTAAAGTGCAATGGAAATTGATTGTTTGTAGATGTATGATTACACCACAAAATTCTATTTTAACTTTGTATTATATGAGATGGCATTATGTGGAAGGAAAGCTTATATCAATTGCTCAAGACTTACAGAACGACATTGATAATCCTATGATGATGTTAGAGGTCTGTTTAGAGGATGAGATCTTAACAATGCTAAGTGTAAGGGCAAACACAATGGTTACAAGGTAAATAGAATATGTAATCCAAGAAGGTACAACGTTATCTAAGATACACATATTTTTATTTGCTAATATTGCTAATCATGGTGAACCTTATGTGTAGGTGCCCCAAATAAAAGAGAGAAATACTTTATGTGGGGACTATCACAAAATAAGGTTTCCTCTTGCCACAACCTATTTGATAGGAATATGAAATAGTTGTAACAAGGATAAAATACAAAATCTATTACCGATGATTGTATTTGATTACAAGGCTATGTTTCATATATAAGACAACTAATTTGTATACAAATTCATGGCATATTTACAATCTTTGCATTCTTTCTACATCTGAACTCTCAAAACTATAATTGCTATCCTCTGGCTCGTTACTAGTTCCACAACATCCAAATGTGTGGTATTTGGATGGGATTCAATACGTTTGACTTCTCTAGGAGGTGAGCGAGGTGGTGGAGATGTATAAGTAGGTGGTATCAAGACATTTTTTTGAATATATTAGGATTAGATTCTCAAGCATCTCTAATTTGACCAAAAGAATGTCATCATCCATATAATTTACCAAATGATTACCCTACATGAAATTGTATAAAATGAGGCTAACTATAAAGCCATTAATACTATGTTAAGTTAATCTAAGAAAACTTAGACTTACATCATTGGTTTGGATCCAAAGTAGATGCTCTAGGAGCAATTCGGCATTGTAACAAACTCTCCATCCATAGCTATGGTTGTTACCTTGCTTTAGCACTCTGCAACAACTAACTATGCATATATTCTCCAGCATTCCATTGTCTTAGGTGATGAAGCCAAAGCCTTTGATAAGTTTTTCGATGGATCTATTTTGATAAAGGAAGACATTGTTAGTATCTCTCTCTCTCTTTCTTCCCCCTTCCTCTCATGGCCTTAAGGAACTAACTTCTTCACATTATCATGATATCCATATGTCAAGTTGGAAAGAAAGCATCTCTTTGTCACGATATCAAATATTATTAGACTATAATGAGTTCTACAAGGTAAAGATGACAACAAAATTACAAAAAGAAAAATGAGATATTTTAGAAAAAAATACCAAATAGTTCCTTACCTTTCATTGTATGCCATCACAACGTATTGTATGAGATCTAAGTTACTATCTCTGTACCATGGGCATACATCCATAAGGGACATCCTCTCCTAAATCAAGACCATAGGTAGTAGGGAGTTTAGGATGAAAGCCTTGTCTTATTGATCAAATGGTTGATTTACAAGAATTAAGTTGAAAAATTAAACAAATAATAAGTTTCAAGCCATCTGATACTAGAAAAAGCATGTATAAATTTCCAAGTATTATGACTTAATAAATATACCATAGGATGGCATTCATCACACGATTGTTGATCTCCTTATGAAGGTTGCAAGCATCAAAATGTCCTCCTCTTTGAACTGGATGGCACTCAACTCTTGCTATTGGTGTAGCCTTTGTAGAGTAGTACATCATTAAAGAATGGACCAAGCATAATGAGTGTCTCATGGTTTTGCTCATGCAAACTAATGTGCATCTCATGAATCTCATTGATCACATTAATATCATTGGTCTCCCTAGCCTTTGTCTCATGTGTCTTCTTTCCTTCTTGGGTTGTCACCCCTATGAGAATTTAACCTCATTTGGTGGAAATGTGAGGGTTCTTCTATGACATCGGTCACCATTACCTTCCTACTTCTTTTGAGGGGAAGGATTTCCAAAATTTCCTTTGTTTTTCCTATCCAAAATGCCATCTGGGCTCTTTCTCATATTTGAACCTCAAAAGCCTAATGCATGTGAAGTTCCTTGGTATAACCATCTCTCTCTGCACATGAGCTACAGAATGTATGAATCCTAGAAGAACTTGACCATAAAGTCTTCCATAGCTTCAAGCAAGTAATCCAACATTGAGGTATCCTAGTGATAGTCTAGATTGCTTCTTTAACATATATGTTTAACAATCCTTGTGAATGGGAGCTTGCAGATGGCAAGCTTGTAGTGGTCCAATGATTCTCTTATATGTGCTGCTAGTATCTCTTTCATTGAGCTCTAGCCTACAGTGTAGGAATGCTCTTCCTAGAACCATTGGGTGTGCTCGCTATTGCACACTTTCCCTAGAGGTGGATCCTTTCTGCACAATGTGAGGGTCCCTCGATGATACCATTTTGGTGGTTTGCTTTGTCCTAGCCATTTGTGCAAGAAAGTAAAATGATAGTGTTAGAACTCATAAAGGTAAAAAGGGCAAAAAATTGGAAAATTTTGATGCAAAAGGCCAAACCCGCACTACACAAGAAGGGGGGACCCAAAGAACATTGGGGGGGGGGGTCCTCGAGATTTTGAACCCCCCCTTTGCTTGTGTTGTATGGTACACCCCCTAGACCCAAACAATGTGAGGCCCCCCCACCCCCCCCCCCCCCCCCCCCCCAATTATGTAGTACATCACTAGACCCAAACAATGCAAGGGGGGGGGGGGGGGGGGTGGTTCCTTGAGATTTTGGCCCCTCCTCACATTGTGCGGTGCACCCATAGACCCAAACAACTCAAGAAAATGACCTCAAGATTTTAGAAATCCCACCCTCACATTGTGTAGTACACCTCAAGGACTCGAACAACATAAGGGGAAGTGCTCAAGATTTTGGACCCCCTTCCCTTGTATTGTGTGGTGCACCCCTTGACCCAACAATGTGGGGGGAAGTCCTTGAGATTTTTGACCTCCCACCTATGCCCCCCCACATTGTGTAGTATCCTTGGGACCCAAACAATGTGAGGAGGGATCCTTGAGATTTTTGGACCTCCCCTTGCATTGTGTGTGGAACCCCCTCTCTCCAATAGAGCATCTACTCATGTTGCACAATACACCCTTAGACTTGAATACCCCAGGGAGGGGGGCCCTTAATATTTCAAACCCCTCTCCCCTCACATTGTATGGTATTCCCCAAACCCGAATAATGCAAGGGGGAGTTCTCAAGACTTCAGACCCCCCCCCCCCCCCCCCCACTCGAACTTAGACGGATGGGGGGTCATCAAGATTTTAGAAAGACCTCTTCTCCCCCTTGCTTTTTGTGGTATCCGCCCCCTCCATCTAGGGACTTGAACAAGGTAGGGGGTCCTTTGAGATTTTGGATCCCCTTTCTCTCGCGTTATGTAGATTACCCCCTCGAAGGTAACCACACACAATGTGATATAAGGGGAGCACTGAACAATGTGAGGGGGGATCATTGACATTTTGGACCCCCACTCCTTCATGTTGTGCAATGGTTGGACTAATACAATTGAGGAGAGGGTGCTCTTTGAGCTTCTATGGGTGCTATTGCATTATGGAAGCTTCATAAGTGGGAAATACTCACTATTTAAGAGCTCCAAGAATCATTAGGAGGAGAAAGCTATGGAGTTCCAAGAGGCATGAAATGTGTGAAATGAAAAAGTTAATTTCAAGTTTGAGCTATATAAGGCGATTACATGTGTTGACATTACATGATGCCACATAATAAAAAATGTGGGATGACATGTGTGAAAATTAATCGAGGTACATAGATATGATTATGCATGGACCCTCCACATGTCCAATACTTGAGGCTATAAATGGTCATAGATCGGCTTTCAATTTTCACGATCTCCTTTTTCTCTCTTTTCCCATTTTTGCAATGTGTGTGTGTGTGTGTGTGTGTGTGTGTGTGTGTGTGTGTGTGTGTGTGTGTGTGTGTGTGTGTGTGTGTGTGTGTGTGTGTGTGTGTGTGTGTGTGTGTGTGTGTGTGTGTGTGTGTGTGTGTGTGTGTGTGTGTGTGTGTGTGTGTGTGTGTGTGTGTGTGTGTGTGTGTGTGTGTGTGTGTGTGTGTGTGTGTGTGTGTGTGTGTGTGTGTGTGTGTGTGTGTGTGTGTGTGTGTGTGTGTGTGTGTGTGTGTGCGCGTGCGTGTGCCGCCCTCCCCTACCTCGGGCTCATGGTGTATGCCCACATGCTCTTCCTCTCAAGTCGTCAAAGGTCTTCCTCTCCTAAGTTGCAACCCTTGTCCAAGTTATTTTTTCATCTATTTTAATTGTAGCATAATAGAGGGTTTGCTCAAGGTTTTTGCACCCCCCTTTTGCATTGTTTAAGTCCTTGGGGTGAATTACACAATGCAAAGGGGAGCCATGATATTTTCACATTTCCCCTCTTTGCATTGTGTAGGTCATGGGGGGATTGACCCACACAATGCTCAAGGGGGGGGGGGAGGGGATTTTTGCACCCCCCTTTACATTGTGTAGGTCTCGGGGGACTGGGTCATACAATATGAGGGGGGGCCTTGAGTATTTTGCAATGTTGTGCGAGTCTTGAGGCTGACCCACATAATGTGAGGGAGGGCCTTAAGATTTTTGCACCCCCCTTTGTATTGTGTGGGTCTCGGGGTTGACCCACACAACACGAGGGGGGGTCGAGATTTTAGTACCCCTTGCTCACATTGTGTGGTTCCTTGAGGGTTTGCCTACACAATGCGAGGGTTGCCCTACACAATGTGAGGGGAGGCCTCAAGATTTTTACACTCCACCCTTTTGCATTGTGTGGGTATCGAGGGTGACCTGCACAACATGAGGGGGAGCCTTGAATTTTTGGCACCACCCACCTCGCGTTGTGTGGGCCTCCCTCTCCCCTCCACATTCTACTAGTCCACCTTTAGACCTAATGTCCAATGGAGTTTCTTATGCAGTTAGGTTTTTACAAATGGATACTATCGAGTTGCAGCATGTGGAGGAGGCTTAATAGCCTGTGAGGAGTAAAGGAACCCCTAGCAACATGATTTTAGATTTCCTTTCTTGAGTGGGATAAGAAGATTTGCTACCTATCCCAAGTGTTTTTCATTACTATCTCTATGGAGGAATGGATTAGGGCCTCACAGTAAACTTGGAAGAGCAAGAGACCACTTTCGTGGAGCAAACATCTATTGGAGAGGTGCATATTGAGGGCCTTTCGTACACTCATATGAACAATATATTTTTTGAAAAGCCCTTTGAGGAGAAGGTTCAACATGGTTGTTTTAAGGGTTTTCGAGGGCATGCAGAAGGCATATTTACAGTGTCCTATACACAATCAAAAGTGCCATGTGGTGGAATATTTTCACGAGTTTGTTTGATTTTTACATGTGTTACTTGGGGCATGGAGGAAAAGAGCCTATCCAAGACTTAGAAGATACACCACATCTTGTTGAAGAGAAGATTGATGAGGTGCAAGAGGTTTCATAGCCAATAGAAGTAGCAATTGAGAGGGAGCAAAGTGTTCAATTGGATGTTGAAGCTTTGAGAAGAGATAACACAGAGGTGGGTTTAGTTAATGAGCAAGATGAGGTTGAGGAGGACGATGGTGATGATCACCATAATTCTATTGCCTACAAGAGTCTGTATCTTGCCCTCTTTGGCTCCCCCTTCCTCAGGATTGTCCTCCTCTATTTTGATGTGTATTAACCTTGACCACGATGACCACCTTGGCCTTTGCCACGGCCTCTACCTCTACTAGAAGAGTAAAATACCTATTCAGACTTGTTCTTGCTTTGAGAAGAAGAGGAATCCAAGCAAAAGTTCTTCTCCTCAAGTATCAACATAGAAATCAAGTGTGCAAAATCAAGAATATTATTCCTCATATTCATAGATGACCTAAAGCTCTTGTATTCATCCCCAAGTCCATCTAAGCATGTACATACATTATCATCATCATCAATTACCACATTGATAGATCCAAGAGCTTCCACAATACTCTTGATCTTCAAGGCATAATCATGTTCTCTCTTTTCACTTGGTTCAACTTTGGGATCCTTATGGCCTTTGTATTTACTTCGAATGGTCTTACCAAATTCTTCCATGCAATAGTAGGGGTTTTAGATTCTTGCAAATAGCTCATCATGCTACATGTGACACTAACAAGTAGCTAATATATAACTTTACATTGTGTCTGGTCCCAATCTTTCTTAGCCTTTAATGGTTTTGTAGTAGCATTTCGTACGAGAACTTCAGGTGCTACCACCATGTCTCCTTCAATGTAATTCCAAATACCTTTGCCCTTCAAGAAATTTATCATCCGGAACTTCCATGCAATATAATTGTTCTTGTTAAGCTTCTCATTGACAATTTGATTGAACTTGTCAAATATTCTGACAAAATAGAAAACCTTGCAAAAACTACAATTTGCAAGTGACTACACAATAATAAATACAATATGAAATCTGTATGTAAATGCCTTTTGTGTTTGCGACCCAGCAAGCAGTTGAAACCTTATAGATTTAAAATCTATAACTTGTGCACTTGTAAACAATGGACACAATTGAAATTGCAGTATACTTAGAACGTTGTCAGGACCACTTCCAAGTCCAAAATAGAGGCCAAAATGACCTCAAATGCCAAAAATCATAGCGGTAATGTTCTATCGGGCTTATTTATAGTATGTACACCATTTTTCTTGCTCACCAAGTTTCATTGCAATCAGATTATAGGCCTGCAAACCTCAAGATTTTTCTGCGGCTATAACTTAAGGAAAATCAAGCAAGGTAGAAGAGCTTCTTACTTGTTGCTTTCTTGCCTACTTTTGTGCTCCAATGCCTTCACCTTAGCCTTCAATCGAGCTCCCCATAGCCATGGGATGACTCTGATACTATGAAAAGAGACAAGAGGGGATAGAGGTGAAGAGACCAAGAGGACACATATACAAAAGCAATGGAGACTTGGGTACATAGAGAGATAGGGCTGAAATCCTATTCTTCTTCCATACAAAAGAACTAAGCCTACAATGTGATAAAAGACAAATATGAAAGTATACGATGAATGTACATGTGGTGACTAAGTGTGAATTCCTGAAGAAGGGAAGAGGTGGTGTAATGAATACACTATAACCAAGGATGGACTACATGGGTATCTAGCTGTAGAATCACTGACATATCCTCCATATCACCAAGGCATGTAGTGGATGCCAGCTCATGTAGAGCTTGACATCTAAACATTGAGGTTGGGTTTGTCGGCTTGTGGTTCTTCTGAAGAAGTTGGCACTATAAGAGCCAACTCTTGTGATGTTCCTCTTGGATATTTATTGGCTCTTCTTCCTTATATGTAATAGCAACAACTTGTAGAGTTGTATCTTCATTAGTCTCCTCCTCTATGGTGTATCCAATGCAAGGAGGTAAATCGCTAATGCAAAATCATGCTCAATGAGCTCCAAAGGTACTATACTTGGTGCACTGCCCATGGGAATAATGCATACTTTATGTAAAGGATCCATGTGGGTCAAACATTGATTCACCACTTTTAATTCTTTCATACTTGAAATATTATGACTTGTTCTGGAGATATCCAAGTCATGTTAGATCCCTTGATGAAGTATGTGCAGGTGGCAATGGTAGTCACAAAGTCTTCTAAGACTTGAAGGAGGGGATCCAGTGATGAGAGCAAGTGTTCAAGGTTGAAGTTCTTTTGAGAAGACCTTAAAGAACTTGTCATCCTAGCTAGTAAAGAGAGTCTTGTTAGATCCACTCATCAAAGTTTATGTGAGCATCTATCCCAACAAGTAGGAGGGATGTAGTGGATGTAAAGAGATGAAGAGAATGTGTGAAATGAAACAATAAAACAAGAACCAAAGTAATTCCACCTTAAACACCCCAAGTTTTAAATTATTCAAGAACTATTCACATACAATGTTTAGTTATAGCTTTACTTAATATCTTTGTAAAGTTCACATGCATATGTAAATGTGTCAATGTGGCAATTGTATTTTGTATTGTAACATATGTGTGTGTGTGTGTATCATATGTCAACAAAAGAATGTTATATATATTCAAAAATTTCATTGTAAATTGTAAGAATACACATGCACTCTATCAATTAACATTGGAAGGGAGTCGCCTTCTCCCTGTCCTCAAGTGGATGCTTGGATGTATGCATCTTATCTCAAAATGTGTATACGTGTTCAAAAGAATCAAGGTTAGGCGTAGGCATTTCTATCCGCCGGTGTGCAGTTGAGTGCATGCATCCATCTCAAAATTTAAAGTACATGTACACATACACATATTCGAATAGATTTGAATATAATTATATAGATACACATAAATTAATTTTTTTAAAAAATATTACAAGTGTATGATTTTGCAAAGCGATAGTATTCCTAAAAAGTCTAAAAGTTTAAAAGTATTCGATATTACAACTTGTGGAGTTGAAAATTTTAAGGAGACTCTACAATTTCTAAAATATATGGAACAACACACTTTCCATTTGTAATAGTACCATCATCTTGGCTTCAAATCTTCTTACCATCTAATTTAAAATAGAAGCTACCAAGTGGATTCTCCATTGACATTGTGATTTCTTGGCACATTATACTCAAGGGCCAATTATCCTCCATCTACAACACTTGGTGCTTGAAGCCCTAATAGATGATAGTAACATCCATAGTGGCACTTTTACATATGTCTTGATCAAGTCACAATCATTCACCCTTGAGCATCATCCATCTACGATACTTAAACACTAGGTATAAAGTCTGTTGTGTGATAAAATACCTATAATTGGGAAGAAAAGTTAGTTGATCCATTCCAAAGTAAGAAAATAGTCAACCAAGTGGATAACTTTTTTTAAACTTGAAAGCCATGTCCCTTGTTGTTACTCGACACTCTACTATGTTAGAACGTGAGTGATTTTTGATGCCCATGTTTTGCCTATAAGCCTTGTTATATAATTCTTCGATGAAATTTTTATTACATATGTGCTTTTAGTACATCTCAAACTCTCACATTCCTTGAACGTATGTGCAAAAATTGCAATTGATATAAACCAACTTAGTTGTACATTCTTTGCACTAGTGCTTGCCTTCATAGAATTCAATATGCATGCTGAAATTTTTGTGCTACATTTGTCCATAATGTCACTACTACACAATGGCCATTCTATGCTATTGAGATTTAGTATGTCCATAGATCCAAGGGTTTCATATTCTTGCCTCCCCTTGGGTAATATTGTTAACCCAAAGGGAAAAAGAAAGCGAAAAGAAATAAAAAAGACACAAGATAAAGCAAAAAAAAAAGGCAACCCATTGAAAAACATAAGGAAAAGGGCCAAAAGCGAAGAAGTAAATTTAAAAGTCCAAGGTGAGTGCAAAAGGGGAAAGATGCATCTTAAAAAGAAAAGCGCACCCTAAATCCTTATAAAAGAGCGCAAGGTTCTCTCTTGTGTAATTTATAAAGTTAGACGTGCATGGGTGAAGGAACAATGTAAATAGGAAGGAAATAGGAAAAGAGGACCTAGACTAAAATGGAAAGTCATGTAAAAAGGGACGGGCACCCAAAGAGGAGTAGGGCATGCATAAAAGACAAAAAGTGAATGAAGAAGCTCATTCTTGTGTGTGGCCAAAACTAGCTCTCCTCTTCTTCTTGTTCTTGTTCTTGCTTGTGCTTGTGCTTGATAGAGGGAGTGGGTGTGTGAGGGTGAGGGACCATGGTGGAGAAGCTCTCCATCTTCTCCTCTCTTCTTCTTCTTCTTCTTCTTCTTCTTCTTCTTCTTCTTCTTCTTCTTCTTCTTCTTCTTCTCATGCACACCAATAATAAAGCTTGGAGCTTGGAGCTTTCTTGATTTTGCACCTTGGATTGTGGAGCTACTAGCGGAGAGCACGCAGATAGAGCTTGGAGCTTGGAGCTTTCTTGATTTTGCACCTTGGATTTGGAGCTACTAGCGGAGAGCTTGTGATAGGAGGTACCTCAATTAGGCATGAAGAAGGTAAGCTCCCTACACTTGTAGGTGTGATAGTGCACACGGCTATGTGAGAGATAGCCATTGCACTTGGCTTGAAACATTGAAACAATAATCAATTTGTGGATTTTGGTAGCTGAGCAAGAGCTCCCACATTTTGGTTTCGTTGTCAAAATCGACGAATTCAAGCTTTGAGTACTTGTGCACTTTGAATTGACCATTGAAGTAGGGTTTGCCTTGAGCTGGTGCTTGAAATAGGTAGGAAGCAAGGGAGTCGATCTCTTTTGCAAGTATACATTTTTTGGTTTTTAAGGTTTAGGCAAGTAGGTTGGATTAGCTTAAGTGTTTGCTTGTGATTTGGATGCATTTAAATAGGGAAAACCAAGGAAAAAACGGAAAACAAACAGTAGGATTATTGTTGTAAAGTAGGGAGAAAAAGGGACTTCAATGCATCAAGAGAGGAAAGACAGAGAGAGAGAGAGAGGGAGTGGAAGATTGAAAGAGAAGAGGTTCAAAAGATAGAGAGAGCAAGGGGGAGCTCATTTCTATACTTAGGGTTTGAGAGAGAGAGTGTTGGGTAAGTTTGTTGCAAGGTAATAGGAGTCAAGGAGAGCTTCGATTTGTGGTGCAAGCAGGTGCATTCGAAGGCTACATGTGAGTTATTTTGATGCTAATCCCTTGTTCTTTGATTTTGGAGCTTGCTAGAGAATAGGAGGAGGCATCAAGCGTGATACACCAAATTTTCATCGATTCTCGGCTTTTTTCATCGTCATAGTCACACAGTCCAATTTCTAGAATTGATGGAGGAAATTTCAGCACCGTGGAGACACTACAACATGCAAGGTGCTACAATCTCAACTATGGTGGGCCACCCTATTGTGTGATGAAGCTAAGTTTGTGAAGCATTGTGATGAGTGCCAGAGAACCAAAGTCCCCATTTGTGAGGACAAGATGGAGTTGACTACGGTAATAGCATGTCAACCCTTTGAAAAGTGGAGAATCGACTTCATTAGGCCAATCACTCCCACATCGCAGTACTCACAGGTGAAGTACATAATTGTGGTGATAGATTATCTCATGAAATGGGCTGAAGCTTGGGCCACCAGGAAGAATGATGCTAGGACCATGGCTAAGTTCCTTTAGGAGCAGGTGATCTCACAATTTGACTACCCCATTGAACTAGTTAGTTACTAAGGCACACACTTTATTAATGAAGTGATTACCCATTTACAATCCCCATTCTTTATCATCCATAGGAAATCCTCACCTTATTACCCTCAAACTAATGGTCAAGCAGAATCTACGAATAAGATCCTAATAGATGTTGTGACTAAGGTAGTCTCCACCTCACGCATTGACTGGGACAATAAGCTCATGGCTGTGCTATGGGCCTATAGGACAACTTATAAGACAGCCGTAGGGCAGTCACCATTCTAGCTAACCTATGGGACCAAAGCAATTTGCTAGTGGAGTTATTCGTTCTAAGCTTGAGAGTGGCAGTACAAGAGAGATGGGATGGAAAGGAAGCATGGATGGAACACCTGGTGGAGTTAGAACGCCTCTCTGAAACACGACTCCTTGGCAACCCATGCATTGATATGCGAAAAAGGGGAGATGCAAGAGCTCATTTGACAAACATGTCAAACAACACGACTTCGAGCAGGATGACCTAGTGCTCCTGTACTCTATGAAGGGCCATAAGCAAAAGATGAAGTTTAGAGGATTGAGACCTTTCAAGGTCCACAACATTAGTCAAATTGGCAACGTAGAGCTCGAGAATCTAGAGGGAGAGATCATAGAATTCTTTAATGGTAGTCGACTCAAGAAGTATTACCCTCCAATGCACCCATTGTATGAGCCTCCAATGTTGGAACCACATGTGAATCTAAGAGTAGAAACCATCATTGAGATAGAGGATGAGGATGAGGAAGTAGTGGCACCTACATACCTGTGCATGTTGGTCACTACCAAGAGGAGACTTATCTTTGATGCACTCATTGAGGAGGGAGATGACTTTAATATCATTACACACTATCATTGGACCCTCATTGGTCTGCCCTAGTTGCAATCTACTAATGCTAAACTTAGCTTGTTTGGGGGGCAGTCTTATTCACTATTAAGAAAGTGCAAGGCAGTGGTCTCTATTGAGATTGAAAACCTACCAATGATCTTCTATGTATTGCTTAACACTAAGGCCACTAATAAGGAATCATTTTTAGGACGTGCATTCAAAAAACAAGCACATTGCAATCTCGACTATGACTCATAGCATATTCACCTTAACATTGGCAATGTTTAGATAGTGATGGCTTTCAGCAAGGGCAGTCTGGACTCCATCTAAGGCCGTAGTACCATTGGTAGAACAAGTTAGTGCGAAGCCTATGGAGGGGGCTTGTGACTTATCCCAAACCACCACAATAGACAGTCACAACCCCTAGCAAACCCACTCAAAGCCACTTTTAGCAGCACCTCAAATAGGTATCCAAATGACAATTGCAGTCGCCTAGAAGACAACTCGTATGAATTCATAATCCCAGAACCTCACACTCTAGGCCTAGGAGACAAAGTTGGTGCTACAGAAGTTGACAAACAGTCCAAGCCCAAAGCCCTATTGCATACTCAAGGCTACTATGAAGGCAACAATTGGATTTGGTTGCCCAAGTCCACGAGTGGTATGCGTGTCCCTCAGCCACACTGCCTTCCAGACCATCTCCACAAGACTGTAAGCAAGCTAAGTATGAGAAATGAATTGACCCAAAAGGAACCAAACCGATCAGGTCTCAATAGGTCTATCAACCAAAACCACAGCTGCTGCATTTGAACCGACTCAGCTTGACACTTTTGCCATTCAAACTACTCCACAAGTAGAAAGCAAAAAATCAATTGAGCCTCAAGACCAACCCATCACACAAGTGGCCGACAAACACCCCATTGACTAGCCCATGAAGGCATCAATAGAGCTAAGTTATCTAGTCCAACCACAGGTCTTAGACCCTCCTATAAGTGGAGATGTATCTTTACTTTGGCCTTAGATCTAGCTATGAATATAGGGGACGACCTGGTCATCTGCATCGGGTGCTTGGATGCCACCTTCATTACATTTGCTAAAAGCTACGAATGGTTGGATTTAGGCCTCCTCAACGAGCCATTAGCAATGAATGTATGGTCCTTGCCATGCACTTGGGAGGAATATGAGTTCATGTTTGTCAAGATTTCCAAGGTGGCTGAGGTCTTGATTGCTAATGAGATTTCTCGAGAGCAAGCTCTCAAAACAATGGTTACTTACCTCCTATAGCAAGAGCAAAGTCTCTCAAAACAATGGTTACTTACCTCCTATAGCAAGAGCAAAGTCTCTACAACAACCCAGGAACTAGAAGAATTGAAATAGTTAGCCAACTCTAACTCTTCCTTTCTACAAAAATACTATGCTCTCTACCTCCAATGGGAATAAGAGGGTTGCCAAATTATGACCAATGCTGAGTAGAGACATGCAATAAAAATCTTTGAGTACGATCCAACCTATGTGGTTCCTACCTCGTTTAGAATATTGGCCATCACACACAATTAAATTTTAAAGAGCATGTTATGACCCATCCTTATTTGGATCAACTCTTGATGATTGAGAAAGAATTGCACATTGCTAGCATGATGAACTCTAGTGACTTCCTAACTGGTGTCTTAACCTAGATTACACACATCAGCATTAGGCCTCAAAACATGGACTAGAGGATAAAGGGTTAATGTCAATAACCCTTCATCCTCCAATCCTAGGAAAAATCCTCATCATTCGTGGGGGGGAGGGGCAAGGTGGAAAAGTAAACATGACTTGAACTTTTCAACTTCAAGTCAAACTTCAAAAGCAAAAAAGGACGGATAAAGTGAACTTGTACTTGAGAAATATTTTTTGTGGAATTCGTACTTGGAATGTGCGGATTGTTTGAAATAAATTTTTTTCCATTCCATATTGGAACATGGCACCATTCCATAGTGTTTGTTCGTAATTTTTTAACTTTATGCAAAAGGTACTCTCAAATGAGCTAATTGTAAGCTATTATGCCATAATACGAACTCCAGATGCTTCCATTCTCAGAGGAAGAACACAATAAGTATTGATTGGCTAGTGAGACACAAGTCTACAACCATCTAAAATACTACAATGTCAGCAATTTAGAAGAGTTGGTGACCAAGAAAGAGACGGTGAAGCAAATAGTTGATCAATGCAATCTCCACGAATACATAGAGAAGGTTAGCCAAAAAATCAACCACAGCAAATGCGCTAAGTTCTTGAGATCTTTCAATGCAAGAAAGAACAGTGGTATAGTAAGTGTTAGGCAAGGAGGCTCACCCAAAAGGATAGAAGTTGCACTTATCCTTGAAATAGTGAAGAAGGAATTAGATTTGGAAAACACATAGGAAAATACATTGAAGAGGGATGTTTACGACATGTATCAGGATCTAAAACGGGCCTGACACTAGCTCTAAGGCACTAGCCAGGCCTCACTACTCACCTAAAACCACCCCACATGGTCTCACGGCCAGGAGCATCTAAGACTTTGCATTTGTAGCATTTTTTGCAGTCCAACGAATAACTCTCTTTCCACTCCTCAAAAGGAGTCCCTAAACATGCTGGTGTTGTACACCATGTAGCACACACACAGGGAGCACCCCTCGGTTGATTACTGCAAATCCACTGCAGCTCTCCCATACCTTGGGGATTGGCCCCAAGATGTACCGTGGACATAAAAAACTTTTGAAACAAGGTTCACTCTTTTGATAAATGAATCTAGGAGATGATATATAAACTTGACCAAATAACTCCCGAGGAACTGAATATCTAGCCCTACAGCTTGGGATATCTCACACTCTCAGCGTCGAGTCATCACTCATACAAACATGACTCATACAAACATGTGCTATGCATCCAAGATACGATACCATGAGGTGCATCAATGCAAAGTGAATATGACCATCATGCTCAAACAAATATTCGTTGAAAATCAACACCTGAAAGTGCGAAGACAATTCTTTTCATGATTCCCTTTTCTATGCGATAGTGATTTGTTGCTTAGGGCTAGCACCGAGTTTCCTTATGCTACTAGTTTCTTTAAATTTAAACAATCACAAACACCATATGAAATGAAACATCAAACATTAGAATTTAATGTACTTCAACTGCTCAATAACCCCCCTACCCCTACTGTTTAAGATTTTGCATGCATTTATAGGTGTAGGCATGGTTTTTTATGTATTTTTCTTTATTGAAAGTGGTAAAAATGCACTCTAACAAAGAATTGGGGCTGAACTAAGGCCAACCCTCATGCTTTAGCTCCATTATACAATCATACACATTAACATTATTTTTTCTTATTTTTATGATGCAAAACCCTTAATTTTTTCATTTTCTTTATTTATTTACAAAAAATTACTGATTTCCAAATTTAGAATGATTACTCTTATAGAAAATGATTTTCTTAGCATATTTCATTCCATGAGAACGGCAAATGCACACCAAAAACCCAAAAACTGCATATTTTTTCTAAAACCGCCTAGTCTAAGGTTTTGCATGTTTTACATACAATTATTACACGACTGAATTTTTTATGATTCTTTAAACATGATTGATCAAATAGAGAATTGGCAATCAAATCCAAGCATTAGTAACCATTTCAAATAATAATTCATCAGCATAAAACGGTAAAATCTACATTTTTCTCATAAAATCACCAATTACAACACATGTTTTTAGATGTTGGAGGCCCATTGATGCTCTTCCATGGCCACTGATGATCTGTCCAACTTTGATTCACATGCCTTTCCACTCTCCCTTCATCATTTGACCAAAAACGTCCATCTCAGCCCATCCCTCTCTCTTTTACATCGATCCGTAAGAACAATCCACAAGAGGAGAGAGGAGAGAGGAGAGAGGAGAAAGAAAGACTAAAATCAGATCTCATTATTTAATGCATCAAATTTAGTCATTCCTATGGTGATAGGAAGTGAAGAATTGATGGAGATCACAACCAAGATAGTGCCCTTGATGCTTACAAATCCAAAAATCAAAATTTTTAATGATTGAGGGGGCAAAGGTGCTCGAAATTGAGATCCATTTAGACGGCTAGCTTAATGATGTCGAAATCTATAATCTTGGTACCCACCATGCACTTTTTGGTTGCCAGATCATGTAGTTGATTCATAACGCGAAACCTTACAAGGATTAAATGGGGGGTCAAACGGACTCCGATCGACGAACCAAGACTTACGTTGGCTTCCTAGCATTGAACTCCATGTAGGAAGACTCTAGCTCATCAATCCACAATCGTTTCATTTTGTATGAAAATTTGGTTTTTTACGGCCTCCCAAGCTCTTTTTCACTTCAAAATATGGTCTTAAAAATCCACTCTCATTGGTGACCACGGGATAGGGTGACTTAGCCCATCAAATCCCACGAATTGATCTACACAAATAAGAACTATAGAAAGCATCAAGCTGCCACAAAAAATATACACAACAAAGCACAAGAATAGCTCTAACCTTACCACAACAAAATCAAGGCATGTAGATCTAGAAGGAATAGGCCCATCATACTCTGATAGATATCTAGAGCAAGTTGCTAACCAACTACTCCTACACGAACTGACTAAAAGAACCATCAAAGAGGCTTCCTATTGGTGGTCTAAACTATCTACCTAACTTAGGACAACTGGACCAAGAACTCCTACTAGGCGCGAGGACTCCTATAGCATGGTCATCATATATTTTCTTTTAACATATTTATCTTTCAAAATTTCCATACTCGGGGTTTAAAAAGGAGAGAGCTCTGCGAGAGCCAAGCATAGAGTTGTTGAGAAACACATGATCTAGAGCATGGGAGAAGTTATGGAGGATGGAAGATGAATGTACAACTCATGATGACATAAACTTAAATAGACTAACTGTTACACAAGTGAATTAGGTTCCAAGATAGATTAGCTTGGACTCATAAACACATTCTTGTGTAAGATAGACAATGACACTAACAGTGACTCAAATTGATAGTTCCATTGCCTTGTTACGAGTGTCAACCAAGTACATGCCTTTATAGCTTTTTGGATAGTACCACTCTCCTCAATATGCATATGGGATTCTAAACATCTCTTCCTAGAGCATACATCATTTGCCTATCTTCTAGCCTCTTCAGGGCATACATCTAGCCTCTATGGGCCAGCATCATTTGCTATTCTCAACACCCCCCTCAAATGATGAGTTTCTACCCTTGCTGGCTTTTGGTCCCCTACATGATGACATGGCTCGGGAGACTAGTTCTTTGGCAGCCTAGTCAAGTTAAGGCTTGAAACTTTACATCATTGGTAAGGGCTTTTACATTCACTATATGTGAAACAAGATCCATATGGGAAATAAAGATCCACTATGGGGAAAATTCTTTGTTGCCAGCAGTAGAAATTTCTTTATCTTCTTCATGCTTCTTTGGCATCCTTTGCTTTTCTCGATCTTCTAGGTGTCTTTGATCTTCTTGGACTCCTTGGTCTTCATGCTCTTTATCTTTGACTTGTTCTTTATTATCTTCTGTTGTAGTCTTCTTTGTAAGGTCCTTTTGTCTTCTTTCTCAGTAAGTTTGGGATGGATACAAATGAGTACATTGCCTTGGCTTGTCAGACCCTTCTTGACATTCATGAGTTGAATTGTTACATAGATCTTGGGATATATAGAATTGGATTTTGGCTTATCATGAGCATTGTAGTGCTTTAGACATACAAAATGAATATGTTTTCTATGGATAGCTCTTGGGCTTGCTGGAATACATGGCTTGGCGTTGCATTGGCATTGGATTTTCTTTCAAGTTTAGACACTTGTGCATGGTGCAAATAAAACATCTCCTTTTTTGAAATCATGGGAAGGTCTTACCGATTTGCAATCTTGCTCAATGGTAGTGTCTAATCCCCCTTTTTAAAAAAAGAAGCTTGGTTGAACAAGAAACCTTAAACCATGCTTAAATGATTTTCTTTTCAGATTAAATTTCAAGTCTGATTAAGGTCCAACAGACAAATGATTAAGAGTTGTACTTAATGCTTACAACTAGTTTCACCATTTATGCCTCTTGTGTGTTGGCTTCACACAAACTTTATGGTTGACTTCTATGCTTTCTTGGGCACTTCCAAATCTTCAATGGTCTTCAAAGATGATGAATTAGTGGTTAAAATCGCAGTTGATAATTTTAATGAGAAGACACTATGAAAAAATCAAGCTTTAAAGTTTTGGCTATGGCTGCCCACAGATATGACAGTTAGGGTTTCATAGATTGTAACCAATAGAGAGAGAATTTTGGGGAGCCCTTCTAGCCTAAGATTGCCCACTTGGAGGCCTTCAAATGTCCCATAACCGCTTGGAGAATCGTGCCTCGTGTTGTGTGCTTGATCAAGTCGAATTGTTGCTAGGGAAATCTGTGCTAGATTTGGGTATTTTTGCAATGCCAGGTCCTGTAGGGCGCAATGTCAACCTCTGATGCTATGTGGAGAAGCACCTCAAGATGGAGAACAATTGTTTTGAAAGAAGCAAGAGCTAAGATGGTCTGGTTTGCTCACATTGACTCCTCTAAGGTCAGTAGGTATGGCAAACAATCATGACGTTGAGAGGTAGTGTGATTCAAGTGAGGAGATGAAGTTAGATACTCAACGTGCTGAGCCGGAGAGGGACTGAGAGTGAGAAGAGACCAGAGAAGCAATGCCATGCTTAGTTGAGCTTTGATACCATGTTGAGAAACACGAGATCTAGAGCATGGCAGAAGCTATGGAGGATGAAAGATGAATATACAACTCACATTGATGACATAGACTTAAATAGACTAACCGTTACACAAGTGAATTAGGTTCCAAGAAAGATTAGCTTGGACTCATAAACACATTCTTGTGTAAGATGGACAATGACACTAACAGTGACTCAAACTGATAGTTCCATTGCCTTGTTACGAATGTCAACCAAGTACATGCCTTTATAGGTTTTTGGATAGTACCACTCTCCTCTCTGTGCATATGGGATTCTGAACATATGTGCCTTTATAGGTTATTGCCTTGTGGAGGCCTAGTAGGTTCCTGGGGATGAGTCATGACATGGGGCCATGCCTTGTCTTCCTAGGGGTAGTAGCTAGCCAAATAAAAGAAATAAGGAAGGTTGGAGTGAAAATAAAAGCGAGCGAAAAAGAAAAGTATTAAGTATCACCTCGCAAGAGCTCGGTAGGTTATTGGGTATTGAGTCAGAACCTACCTTGGTGAGGGTTAGAACCCCTTTTTACACACCTTTGTAATTTTATCTTTATAGGTTATTGCCTTTATAGGTTATTTCTTTTCTTGGTGAGGGTTAGAACCCCTTTTTACACACCTTTGTAATTTTATCTTTAGATATATTTAGAACATTCTCTTCTCTTCTATTTTGGTAGGCTTCTCTAATTGCCTCACACTAGCAGGGACTCCTAGAATAGTTGCCTAGCAGGCTAAGAAGGATAATGTCACTAGATTTTCCTTTTGAGACCAGTCTTTCAATGCCTCCTAACAATGTCTTGACAAGAGGTAGACAACTACTCAAATTTCCTCCAGATATACCTAACAAAACCCTAGGACTTCATGCCTTGATTGTCGATCCCCACAAAGAAAAGAAAATAACCCCCATATACACATATAACATTATCAGCTTAAGGGAAAAAAATCGAAAAGGTGATGACACCACCTAAAATGGCCACAAGAACTCATGCATAGCAAAGGCTCCCTCCAGGCACTTCGTTCAACCTGTCTGATGCAATCACTTAAACCATTAAACATACCTACACCAAACATACACATGGCCCTCTTGGCCTAAAGGAATATAATAGTTCTCAACCAACAAACTATCCCTCTTGGAGTTATAATATGAAACATTAGAACCCAATTGAAACGGCTCTCGATGTAATGAGATAATCCACTTTACTACCATCCAATAGCATATTGCTGAAACAAACCCTTGGTCATGGCATAACTCTACTAAAGCACAAAATTGACCAAGGATGAGGTCTCCTTAGGCCCTACACTAAGTGCATCATGTTATTAGCTAACCTCTTTCATAAACAAGAAGGGGTGTCTGACAAATATGACGAATATGATCCCAAAGTAGTCTAGGGCTAATGTTAGGAGATAATTGTAAAGGATCCCCTAGACCATAGTTGAGAAAGACATCTTCGATGAAAGCATAATTATCAAGGGAATCCATAAAGTGATTCCATTGTCAAGGAACTAATTGATAGGTCACCATCTCAAAGATATGCAACATATTCAAGGGTGCACGACGGTATATTCCACACACTATAGGCCCCATTCAGTTGATTGATTATTAACAGTGAGTCACCTTTAACCAATAATCGATAGATACCACCACATCGGGCTACATTCAGCCCCATGATCAAGGCCTTGTATTCTGCCATATTATTAGTAAAATAAGATCCTAAATAGACTCCCATCTTCATGACAACCGTTCGTCGGGGATCTTTAATGACCACACCAATGCTCGCATGTTTAGCGGGCCCTCTAGAAGCTTTATCAAAATACAAAGTATAGACCCAGTCTTCAGTGATAGGCCATGCCATACTAGCCAGCTCACTCATACTTATGATAATAATCAAAATCAAGCCGAGAGAGAGAATGTATAATAGGGATAATATCTCCTTGCTGAACTTGATATGAATACTGGTCAGAATTTGTTGATAATAGTGGTCGTGGACCTTAATCTCCCATGTAAAAAATCTATGTTGCCACTCAATAACTTGATACCCTTTACTCCACTAGATCACTCGAACTTGGTGGTAACGTTGCTCTAGATATGGATGCTCCAGATAGGGAATGATTTGTCCCATCCACTCGTCTTGGTACCTACTACAAGTTAAAGTTGGCTCCTGAAGGACCAACATAGGCACCAAGCCCAATGTCAGCCCTTACACATAGTAAGTCTTTAGCTTATTAAAGTTAACTTTATTCTTAAACTCTACCCCCTGCAAATCTGCTAGAAGTGCTGTAGAGCCATTTTTTCCTAAACGTACAATCTTGTATGGTCCCCATCCCAATTGGTTGTTCTAACTTACCTGGGAATAGCTCACAACGAGCATCATAATATAGCACCAATTGACCTTTCATAAATTTGCACTTCTTAGCCCGAAGGCCATGAAGGGCTTTCATTCTCTACTTCCCTACTTCTTGATGTAGCAAAGCATGTAACCAAATCTCATCAATATGTGCAAGAGAATTATATCTTTCTTATAACACTTTTGCCTCTCCCAATGAATGATTGAGAGCAAAATGCACAGTGGAAAATTCTGTTTCCAACAACAAAATGCACCTCTCCCCATACACTAGCTTGAACGGGGTGTGGTCTATAGCTCTCTTGAATATTGTGTTGTAAGCCCACACTACCATATACAATTTCTTATCCCAATCGCACTTACTTTTTGATACGATCTTGGATAAGATTCCAACTAACTATTTATTTATACTCTCAACTTGGCCATTGTCTTGAGGATTATAGAGGCTAGTCTTGTTGTGCTTAATCTTCAAAGCTTCAGTCACAAAGCTATGATAACCTTATTCAAGAAGTGTGTCCCTTGATTAGACACAATCTCCTTGGGGGGACCAAAACGACAAACAATCTACTCTATAATGAAAATGGCCATCTCCTTGCATTATCCTTCACCGTTGCTTGAGCTTTAGACCACTTTGTGAAGTAGTCCATCGCTACAATAATGTACTACTTTCGCGTAGTTGATAAAGGGTATATTGGTCCCACAAAATCAATACCCCATTTTTCAAAGGGTAACATAACCAACATAGGGTTTAGAGTCCACTTGTGATTCTCCCTGGCATTGTGTCTTTGGTAGACATCACAATGCTTAACATAAGTGAAAGCATCTTGGAAAATTGATGGCCACCAATATCTAGCATGGAGGACTTTTTGGGCGGCAAGCCATCCATCAAAATGTCCCCCACATGCTGAATCATGGAATTCCTTAAGAATGAATGGTACCTCATTAGGTACTACAATTCACTGATAAATGTCATCTACTCCTCTCCAATACAAGGACACCTACTATGATCAGAAAGCGTAATGCTTGTTGTTTAATCTTCCTCTTTTCAAGATTTGATAAAGCAATCCCAAATCCTCATGTAGATAAATAGTGTGTTATAGCGGTGTACCAAGAATGTATGGAAGCTGTATCAATCTTGAATGAACCTTGAATGTCACTTCTTTTAGCCAGAATTTCCTTTGGCTCCCTAAAAACCACAAGACATTCCACAATACCTTGTAGCTTTCGGTGGCTTGCTCCTAATCTCATAATTGAACTCCTACAAAAGTGATTAACTGCTTTGCTAAACGGTCAAGTGGCTTAACTTGTTCAACAACAGTCTAAGTCCCTTTGCCTTTGTGAAGAATATCACCTTCTCATAGAAAGTATAATACCTAAATTTCTTTGTCGCAAAGACCATTCTAAGGCATAATTTCTCCATGTACGTATAATTAACTTCATATATCCCCAACTTCTTGCTAGCAAAGGCAATTGGATGATACAATTTCTCCTTCCAAATTTGGGCTAAACAATAGCTGATACTATGCATTGTGGCTGTTGAAAATATATAAAAAACTTCACCTCTTTTGAATGCTTTTAGAATTGGTGCTTTTGCTAGTTCCTGCTTCACATCCTCAAAGGATACTTGACATGGTTCATTCCACTCAAATACATAGTTAAAAGATAGGAGGTTTGTTAATGGCAATGCTCTTTCGCTAGTTCTTGCTTCACATCCTCAAAGGATACTTGACCTGGTTCATTCCACTCAAACACATAGTTAAAAGATAGGAGGTTTGTTAATGGCAATGCTCTTTCTGATAGTGCATCGATAAATCTCCAATAATATCCCACTGATGATAGAAAGCTGTGTACCTCTTTTGGAGTACGTGGTGGGCTCATAGTGAATATAATATTTATCTTTTCAAGGTCCAGCCAAACTAACCACATGGCCTAGTAACAACCCATAGGGCACCCTAAAGATACACTTCCATGGATTAAGAGCAATGTAGAGCTATCTACAATGCTCAAAACACTTCCTTAGAATAATTAGTTGCCTTTCCCTTATGGTGGATGCCCCTAGATTATCAATAAAGACTTTTAACTCCTCTGGGGAGATGTCACCAAAAGTCTTAATAGGTGTTTGTTGCCAAGAACCAGGCGCATTGCATGAAACAAATCCCATCACATGATACATAAAGGTACCGAAGATAGTGATAAATGTCGTTTCCAGCTTATCTTCCTCTACAATAGCCATTTGATTATATCTAGCAAAGCAGTCCATAAAAGAATAGATTTTCCTATGCACTAATCGATGAACATTTGGTCAATAAATGGTAACATATAGTAATCCTTAATCGTCTTCCTATTAAGCTCTCTAAAATCTATGCAAAGTCAAATTTGATTGTTTTCGTTCTTCCTAATAACCACAGGTGAACACCACTCTGTCCGTTGAGTTGGAAATATTAAGCCAACTCTCCATAGTTTTGTCAATTCTTCAAAGAGTCTGTCCCTTGATTTGAAAGGCATACACCTTACTTTTTGTCGCACAAGGCAGCTACCTTCCTTTCAAAGGAATCATATGAGTAGCCAGGCTAGGAGGAACGCCTCTCAGCTCTCTCGTCATAACTCCATCATAACTCCAAGCAAAGATGCCACAAAATTCCTGAATCAAGGACATATAGTCCTTCCTCTCTTCCAAACTAAGCATGGACCCTAATTTAATTGGCCGTGAATCATTCAATGTGCCAAGGTCTAACTCAATTGCATCCACATCCCTTATCCTCTCCTGAGCTTCTATTGGCTCATTCAAAGTCACTTGATAGATATCCTCCGTAGTGGACCCCTCATTGGATTCACCTCCTGATGAGATGACTCACTAGTAGATGGAGCATCTAACGTTTCAAACTCTGATGAAGATAAATGAACTCTCTCACTTTGAGGAGATTTAGGATAGGCATCTACACCACATGCCTAGCACCTCTGCCAAAGATAATCGACTAGTGGGTATATAAACTTGATAGTCTACTTGTAAAATCCATGGCTTGCCTAGCAATACTTGATAGCTAGGTCACCCTGCAAACCTAATGACCCTAAAGTCCAAAATACATTCCACATTGGCAACAATCACATGGACTTTAGTAATGCAACCTTTAGGTTGTCTTAATCTGTCATCAGCTATTTGGAGAATCATAGAGGTATCGTTTTTTATTTCTAATCCCAACTTCTCAATTGACTATGAACTCATAATATTGATAGAGGATCATGTGCCTACAATAGCATGGTCCACTAATATTCCATCAACATATGCGGCTACCTTGGACAATGCTTTTCAGCATGTTCAAACCAATCATCTCCCACTTGCACTATTCCCAAGGGCTCAATGATATACCCAGTGTGAAGAATCTTCTTAAATTCTTTATGCACTCTTGGAGACAACTTAATTAGGTGCAGGAGGTTACATCCGGTATAACTTCGCAAAGAGAACTCGGTAAATCAAATTCATGATAGCTAGCAAGTGCTTGCTTTTCTTGCCACAAATTCTCTCCTTTGGTCTTTGAACATGCTTTTATGCCTCTTTCTTGGCTTTTGCCTTCTTCTTTGTCAACTCCTTATCCTTCTTGGGGTTAGCTTTACCATCTACATCTTTTAGAGGTCTACCTTCCATATCGGGATTAAGGACTTGCATCCCCTTATCATCTTTCTTAGTGTTTCCCTCGATCGTAGTCTTTATTAGCTTCTTTACCCTTTTGAGCTCTCGTAATAACATGTAGGTTAGAAGATTCAATGCCATTGACACAAACGGATTCTATAAGGCTAACTCCACTGCCACTAGGCAGCTCCTCTACTATTGCTTTCCCTCTCTGTAGTATTTTCTTCGATCCCTTATCTTGTTGAAGATTGTTTCCTTGTGATTGATGATTAACTAGACTTGGCTGTTTACTGCCTTGCTGGAGAGAACTAATCTTGCTCCAACAAGTACTAGCTAAATGGCCAGACTTCCCACATATGTCACATTTAACATTTGGACAATTCCTATGGAAATGTTGCCCGCCACACCACTTAAACTGAATCTTGAGGGGGCACTCTCTTTAGGGTGTCAACTCCCTATCAAATTCTATTTATTCTTAAGGAAATTAACATCAATGGCTATTTTCCCATATTGTTCGCTAATCATGTTAGTATAGTGCTTCATCATATCCTTAACTTTGCCAGTGGCATTCGAGGCACTCAACTCACAACTGTGATCATCTACTTGTTGTTCCATTGGTCTCACTACTTGATTAGGAATTGGCTATTGATTTCTTGGAACAACGATAGGATTTATCGTTTGGCTTCCAACATTTGGTGGAGCCATCTGACTAGCCATATGCATGGTCACACTGGGAGGAGCTGGCAACATAGGCACATTTTGAATCACGCTTCCTCTCCCATTAGGAGGACTTATGGGTATCCCTTGATTGCCGCTAAAGTATTTCCAAACCCTAGTCTTGGATTCCAGTTTTCCCTAGAGGTATAAGCCGCTTGCAATCACAATTCTACCTCGTGTGCTCTTGTAATAGCTGTATTAATGTCAGCAAGAGCAACATTGCTCAATGTTGGGGGTAAAGGCGTCTCCGCCTAGCCGCCGGTGTATTACTACAATGACAGTACTCGCCACTACACACTACAGGTGGTGGGCACCCATCACAGTCTATTATTCTTTATTCTTTTAGTGACAGTTTGAATAAAGGAAGGCCCGGCCACACATTGTGGTTGTTGGAGTTTCCATTTGTGTCTCTCTCTCTTCTTGCTCTTACTCTACACCATAGCTCATTTCCAAGCAAGCTTCTATCCTTCTCACCTTCCAACTGGTATCAGAGTGAGGCTTCTTAACTTCCCGAGCTTGGTTCATGGCATTCTTAGCTTCCATTCAAATACCTACAACATTGGGTCTCCTTCCTGGTAGCCATAGCCGACCTTCCCAAGCTCCCGTCACTCCTCGGCTTCCCGAGCACCTTTCTGGCCTATTGAGGCACCCTCAGGGCATTGCTATAGAGATATTGAAGTATTCTTTTAGTGCTTTTCTTCAATTCTCAGGGTGAAATCAAACAGGCCAGCCATAGCTCAAACCCTTGGAGCTTGGATCTTGCTCCCTCTTGCATTTGGACACTTGAGGCTTGTTGTGGGCCTCCCTGGGCACCCCCTGGAGCCTACAACCACTACCATTGAGGTCACGTGGATGCACATGAGTGGAAGAAGGGATCAAAAAATTTGCGCTATTTTTTTCGCTGTTCTGGACATCACACTACAACAACTCACCTACTCCTCATTGATGGCTATGTCATGCTTCTTCGGGCTTGGCAATGCACTTGGCAATGGTCTCTAACTTTGGTTGAAGCCTCCATGATCATTGGGATCAGTTTTGGGTCAGATCTATACATTCCCAGGACTGTTTACAACAGTCCCACAATCATGTTATGCAAAAGTAACATTGGCATTTAATGCTATGCTTGTTTGGGCACTTATATTTAACCAATTTGGTACTTATTGATGCTTGATTCTTTGGAGAATGCAAGGCACATGTTATGCCATCATTTTGGACTGATTTTCTTGCTAAAAATACTCAATTTTGAATAGTAAATCACTACTGTACCATAGTGGGCTGAAGCCTATTATCTCATGTTTGGTTATGCCTATTGGTTTCGGGCTATGTCTTTGGGATATGCAATGAAATATTGACCTTTGGGGTACAACATTGAGCTTGTCTTTGGTTCTGGAATGCTTTTGAGCTCGTATTAAGCTACGACTTGGTTGTTCTTCACCGGCATTTGGCTTCAGTTGGCATGCTTTGGACCGGTCTATGCCTATTGTCACTGCTTGACATTTAGGCCTCTTGCATTTATGCTTTGGTCAGATATGGATGCCACTTGGTTTGCCCATGCTTGACAGTTACTTGGAACTTCATCTTCAGATGTATTTGAGCATTTTGGATCTATTGGGCATTAAATTTGGTTGTCAGTTACATGCCCTTTGAATGCTTTCAGGCTTATGCTTTACAGGTCTGAGATAGCTTGGGTGGGATTTATGCTCCGGATGTACCCTACTAGGATTTGGCATGTTTGATGCTATGTATTTGATGTATTAGAGCGTTGCTTGCTCTCTTTGCATCTGACTTCACTTCCAGTGAGAGCCTCTTGGTATATTCGGATGTACACAGAGTCTTATTTACAGATGAGCTTGAGCTTATGGGATAGTTACATGCATTTACTCTCTTGAGAGCTTTATGTTTGCAGTTTGTCTGTAGTGGGCTGATTTAATACGACTATTGAGGCAGGCACCTATGTCTGTCACACGTTTGTCAGTTTTGTATGAATCTTGGATGGATATGTATTGAGCTTCTTGCTCTATCAGTTGTGCTTGTGCTTGGTCTCTTCTCTTACCCTGAGACCCATTACATGTATGACTTTTGGACCTATGAGATGTCTCTTGCCTGATAGGTTATTGGTTTGACAGTTCTTGGTACTTTCTTGCCCTTGGAAACTCACTGTTGGATGTATCTTGTTACCTGGCAATTGCAGTGACATATGTATTAGTGATTGCTTCATTTTGGGATAGTTTTACATACTAATGTCATTTATTACAGCAATCTAAAATCTGCAGATTTTGAGCACTTCTATGAGGGTAATGCCTACTATTTGATGTTATCTTGGTCGTATTTGGTGGACAGGTGCTTCTCTTGGTGAATTCCACCCTTTCAACCAGTTTCAATATTGGTTTTAGTGCATTTTCTACTAATTACAGCAACTTGCAATTTTACTTTTTTGCTTTGATTTGGGATAGTATGGCTGGTCATTTGAAAGACAAAGCTCTCTTTAACATTGCCAAGTTGGATGGTGCCAACTATGGGTATTGGAAGTCCCAAATATGGCAAATTTTGGTGTAGAAGTTGTAGATTAAACCCTTGCGTTTCAAGGATGTCGAACTTGAGGATATGGATGATGATGTTTGGATGGAAGTTGATGAGCTATGCAAGTCTACCATTATTTTGTCACTCTCAGAAGAGGTCCATCATAATGTTGTTGAAGATGAGAATCAGAGTGCATGGGATTTATGGGAGAAGATTTAGGAGCTCTATGCGCAGCAAAGTCTTGCATCACAGATATATTGACTGAAGCAGTTAATGGACCTTCGCATGAAGGAGGGGACCTCCCTTTCATCTCATTTCAGCTAGTTTCATGCTATCATGAAAATTCTGTTGTCATAGGGTATTGAGTTCAAAGACAACTTGGACCCATTGTTTCTGCTTGGCACCTTGCCTAAATCATGGGATGTCTTTTGTACTGCCATATGCACAAACAAGCTTGATGGGCTCAAAATAAAAGATGTTGAGAGTGCTTTATTGACTAAGGAAATCAACAGGAGAAACAATGATGCTTCCCACTCTTCACATGCATTGACCGTTAGAGATGGCAGAAATGGCATGCATGATAATGATCATAAGGGCAGGGACTCTCAGAAGTCCAGGTCCAAGTCACGTGGTTGCACTAAGTCCCGTGGATGGAAGTCTGATCTTACCTATCATTACTATGGGAAAGGACATATTAGGCCGCAGTGCCATAAAATGTGTGATGATAAGCGCAAGGAAAAGGGAAAATAAAAAGTGCAAGAAAAGTCTTCTGAGCGTAGTATTGTACTTGCAAAGTCCAGTGTGAAGATAGAAGAGGTTGATGTCATGCAGGCCATTGTTTTAGATGATGATTACATACTTGCAACTTCTTCATGCAATGTCTTACATGCTTCTGAGATACATTCTATGTATGCATAGTGCTGGATCTTGGATTCAGGTGTGTCCTTTCATGTGACACCCTATCAACATTGGTTTCATACCTATCGTACCATGTTATGTTTTGTGCATATTGGTGATGATAGGTCTCTTGACATTGGGGGCATTGGAGATGTTAGGCTGCAGTTTCCTTTTGGCAGTTCTTTTGTTTTGCATAATGTTCACCATGTACCTGTGTTGACTCATAGCCTTATGTCAACTAGACAGCTTGATGATGTAGGGTATTTTGTGTCTTTTGGAGACTTTGTATAGAAGATTACTCGTGGCAGGCTTGTACTTGCAAGAGGTGCAAAGTCTGGAAGTCTCTATCCCTTACTTGTATCAAGAGCTACATTGGGTCATGTTTTGTCTGTGGGTTCTATTCTTCATGTATCCCTTTGGCATGCTCGTTTGGGGCATATGTCTCTTAAAGGAATGAAAATGCTCCGTGCTTTGTAGTATCTTTAGCCCTTTGACTCTTGGCATTTTGATTCTTGTGATCATTGTTTGTATGGTAGGGAGACTAGAAATATGTATAAAAAGTCTGGTAAGAAACACATAGGTGAGCCCTTGGCTCTTGTGCACTCAGATGTATGTGGGCGCATGCCCTATTAGTCACTTGGTGGGTCAAATTACTTTGTTACTTTCATAGATGATTACTCACGTAAGGTTTGGGCTTATTCCATAAAGAGAAAATCTGATGTCTTAGACACATTTCAGAGTTGGCTTGCATTGGCAGAGAACCAGTCTGGGAAAAGGCTCAAATGCCTAAGGTCGGATAATGGGGGTGAGTATGTATCACATGCTTTTGAGTAGTTTTGTGATGAGCGGGGTATTAAGTGTTAGCTGACTGCCCCTTACACCCCACCCTAGAATGGTATGGCTAAACCCATGAATAGGACCATTCAGGAAAGGGTCCGTAGCATGATTAGCCAGGCTGGCTTATTGCAACACTTTTGGGCTGAGGCAGTTACGACTGCAGTGCACCTCATTAACAGGTTGCCTAGCAGTGGCATTGACTTTCAGGTTGCAGAGGAGGTATGGGCAGGCAAGTCCCCCCTCTTATGATCATTTGCATGTCTTTGGATGTGAGGCATTCTGCAATGTGCCCAAGGACAAACGTAATAAGCTGGATCCTAAAAGTGTCAAATGCATTTTCATTGGCTATGGAGATGTAGGAGAGATGGGTTATTGTCTATGGGATCCGCAGGCGCGTGAAAAGTGATCAGTAGCTATGACGTCATCTTTCATGAGGACAAAATGCATATGCAGCCTGAGAAAGTGGTTGAGGTACGCAGAGTTATCTTTCAGGAGGAGCCACTTGCTCCCATTCAGCCCGCTCTACGGCCAACTAGACATCGCACAACATCATCTGATGCTCATTGTCTAGATGCTTGACATGCTAATGTTAGACAGGATGTTGGTCAGCCACCAGTAGAGCCTGTATTGAGGCGTTCTACTAGAGATAGACGACCTTCTGATTGTTTTGTGCCCTCTATGGATTATGTACTGGTTTACAGATGCAGGAGAACCTCTCACTTATGATGAGGCTATGTGTAGGGGTGATTGTCACTCTTGGGAGAGGGCTATGCAGTCTGAGCTTGACTCATTGCATAAGAATAAAACTTGGGATTTGGTTTCCTTGCCTTAGGGTAAGAAGGCTTTGCCATGCAAGTGGGTGCACAAGCTGAAAAGTACCCCCTGGACACCCCAAGCCGCCGGCATACAAGGCTTGCTTGGTTACCAAGGGTTTTAAGTAGGAGCATGGTGTTGACTTTGATGAAGTCTTTTATCCTATGGTCAAGATGACCACCCTACACTTAGTCTTGGCCTTGGTTGCACAGCTTGACCTGGACTTGTACCAGATGGATGTCAAGACGGCTTTTTTACATGGGGACTTGCATGATGAGATTTACATGGAGCAGTCTAAGGGCTTTGTAGACCCTGGCATGAAACACTTAGTGTGCAAGCTAAAAAAGAGTCTATATGGCTTGAAGTAGGCACCTAGGGAATGGTACCATAAGTTTGATGCATTCATGCAGTCACAGGGCTATAGCCGTAGTGCTATGGATCCGTGCTTGTACACGAAGAAAGCCCGTGACGGTTCTTTACTAATTTTGGTACTCTATGTGGATGACATGCTTTTAGTAGGGATAGCTCATGAGGAGCTAGATGCTCTTAAGGCTTAGCTCAAGAAAAGCTTTGAGATGAAAGATCTGGGATAGACCTCTCATATACTTGGTATGCACATTACACACGATCGATCTCAGGGACTACTCTATTTGTCACAGAGGGAGTACATTCATAAAGTCCTTGAGCACTTCTACATGTAGGATGGTAAGCCTATTGGCTGTCCATTACCTTCTCATGTGAAGGTTTCACAGGCCGATTGTCTGTAGACAGATGAGCAGAGGGCCGAGATGGCCAAGATTCCCTATGCATCATCCGTGGGTAGTCTTATGTATGCCATGATAGCCACTTGTCCAAATATAGCTTTTGTAGTTGGGATTGTGGCACGTTATATGGCTACACCTGGCAAGAAACATTGGGATGCCATGAAGAGTATCAATTTCTCTTTGGATAGATTTGGGACTTGCTGGAATGCATTGCTTAAGCACATTATGACATTGGACTTGGATACATAGAGTTTGAAGCTTTGGATCATTGGTGGCTATATGATGATGTTCACTGAAATGGCTTGGAATTACATTGGCATTGGATTTTCTTGATATTTGTGCGTAAAACATCTCCCTTTTAAGGGCATGGGAAGGTCTTACCATTAAGCAAATGCTCAAGGCAGTGTCTAGTCCCTTACAATGAAGCTTACAAGGGGTTTTATCAATTTGACATTTCCACATTAAGATATTGCAAAGAATAAACTTTAAATAGTTGAGATAATACCAAAAAATGAGTTGCTCTTGAGTGTCCCAAGAACTCAAGTAGTGCCAAATAACACTTGTGGAGTGTCAATAGACACTTTCTTGAAGAGTGTGATGTTGATGCTTGATCTTCCAATCTTCTCAAATCTTCCAACAATTCTCCAAAGATCTCCAATAACTTCCCTTCCTTGATGTTAGGCACTGAATAAATCAGTGAATCATGGTTGCTTAAGTCATTAGGACCGAAAACGCTTTAAAAAATGCACTTTTGTTAATCACGGGATTAAGAAAAGGGCCAAAGAGAGTTTGCCACGTGTGCAAGAATATGGTATTCTTGTCTCCTCTTTTTTGGAGATAGTAGAGTCCACTTCGTGATTCTCTCCTCCTTTTTAGCCAAAATCTCCAATGTCTGACATGTTTTGGTAGTCCCGAAGTCCTTATTTACTTATAAAATCTGACAAATGACATAATAAAGTTGCTTTGAAGTTAATGATGATTTTTTTGAAAGTCGAAATCTTTTTGGCGCCCAATATATTTTCATTAGTCTTCTTAATATTCCTTTTTAGTGCATTCACCTTTCTCGGTGAGCTTCTTTCTCTGCTTTTTAGTTCATTCATCTTTCTCGATGAGCTTCTTTCTCTGCGAATTTAATTTAAGTATGGCATCCAGAAGGCGCTCTTCTCGTTTAGTAAACTCTTGCACTGTCTATAGCAGAGTTGATGAAAATTGGGAGCCAAAGATCTTTAGTATAAACGATTAGGTTGCCATGCTGCCCTCTTGCAAGGACTCTCACAAGGTGAAAAGAAAAAAACGAGAGGATATTAAACATCACTGGAAGGGACGTATCATTTCTTTCAAAATTATGCATGAAGGGTGGTTTATCAAACTGCAACATGTTTATATGGCGAAGGATATCCACTTGCCTCCAAACGAGTATGTTTCGCAGCAAACACATTGTAAGACTTGAGTTGATAACGTTTTTTTTTTTTCATTTAAGTAAGTACTAATAATGAATTCTTGGTTGTAGATATATTTCTATCAACAAGTACGGAATGGCAACCTATGGAAAGCTTAAGTGGAACCTTCCATGCGATTCATAAGGTGTTCACAGACATTATCTATGCTGATCAGATTGTGGGTTATGCATGTTTCATGGCTTTGTGGAGGGGAATCGGAATCAACTAGTGTGATTACCCTATCCAAAATCAACTCAATACATTGCTCCCTTATCCATCGCATATATGAGTTAGGGTAATCTTAGCACTATGAGAAAAAATGTGACAAGTTGGTAAAAAAGGGTCCCTAAAAAAACCAACAATATGAAAGAGACTTGCATTCACTCCATCTATCTTGAGTATCTTTGAATCTATTGTCCTGCAGACATTTGAAAAGCACTCTCTTTCCACAAGTATATGTATGACTTTGTGACTTTGTGATGGTATTTCTTGTTAGAGAGAGTTATATGGTTTTCTAGGATCAACAATATCCTTATATGTGGTGTCCAAGAAGGTAGTCATGAGCCTGCCAGCACTGCAAATGGAAACATGTAACTAAAATAGACAATCAAATAAAGTAAATAATTAACCAAAAAGCAAGCAGTATTCCATTCAACCCACATTCTTCCTTGGCCATGGATACCACTTAGAGAGTTCATGAGGATAATTTCTCTGGTGAGTGTATCCGATGTAATAAAAAAAAATATGGTAGTTGTAATGGAATCAAAAGCTTTGAAAGACATTGCTATATTTGAACCAAATCTCGAAAAAAAATTCCATTGATAACAATGGATCAACAATACACATAATTTTAGAGATTTATTGGCTAAGAGATGCAATCAATGTCCTAAAGCACAATAGCACAATTATTCTATATACGAAAAAATTTTAGAGTCAAAATGCCTTACCTTATGCAATAATAAACTACAGAATCTAACAATTAAATATCCTTTTTATAACTAGCATGGACTTGTCCTCATGAGATATGCTAAGATAGTCCTCTTCCTCAGAAGTGCAAGAAACATTGATAACCATTTGCCCATACACCTCACCCATTCTCTTATAATTAACAGGTCCAAGTACATCGATTTTTCTCTTACAAACATCATCCTCGATACCTTATTCTGCTAATCATATTAAAATCTTTGTTCATTAGGGTGATCTTATGAGCATGAGCAGCAACAATGTAAGAATAATTCATAAAGTCATAAAGTCAACCATGTGAGAATAAGTTGATATGACGCGAGAGCAGCAAAGCCAAATTTTCACATGGTCATATTCGCGATGTATCATGGAGGAGCTCATACGGCGCGAGCATGGCAAAAAGCATAATGTTTGGTACTATACTTCCCGCTCCGTATTATGGATGAGTTGATATGGTGTGAGAGTGGCACGACAAAATCTTCGTAGGGATCCTTCAAAGCTGCTCGGACACCCCCCTGTAATGACTTATTTTTTGTGAGACCTTAAACCCATCAAAAAAATTTAAAAAAATTCCATAAGTTTATTAGGCTCTTAAAAATTTTTAGAATTTTTTAAGATTTTTTGAGGTTGTTTACTATTTTAAAATAAATTTTTAGTAAAAAAGAGCCTAAAAAAGACCCCAAAATTCACAAAAAAAAATCACCCAAAAATAGCATGTCTGATACGGCGCAAAATTTTCGCGCCGTATCAGACATGTAAAATTTTGCGCCGTATCGGACATGCTATTTTTGGGTATAAATTTCGCGCTGTATCGGACATGCTATTTTTGGGTATTTTCACGCCGTATTGGACATGCTATTTTCGGGTGATTTTATCCCATTTTCGCCCATATCGGACATGCTATTTTTGGGTGTTTTTTTTTTTACTTTTTGGGGTCTTTTTTAGGCTCTTTTTTACTAAAAAATATTTTAAAATAGTAAACAAACTCCAAAAAATCTTAAAAGTTTTTTAAAAATTTTTAAGGGCCTAATAAACTTATGGAATTTTTTTGGAATTTTTTTGATGGGTTTAAGGTCTCACAAAAAATAAGTCATTACAAGGGGGGTGTCTAAGCATGTCCGGTACGGCGTGAAAAATAGCATGGGACTGCTCGGACACCCCATTTTCGCGCCGTATCGGACATGCTATTTTTGGGTGATTTTTTTGTGATTTTTGGGGTCTTTTTTAGGCTCTTTTTTGCTCTTCTACTCAAGGAAGTTCATGTTATATATTTATCTAACTTCATTGACTTGTCAAAAGTTCATGTTATTTCATGTAGAGAACTTTGTTTAACATCATATAATACTCTTTAAACTATTTTTAAAAAAATAAATAAGATCATGAATGCTATAGAGTAAAGGAGATCTATAATCACAAAGATTATTTTGATGGTCTTTTTTTGTGAAATTGAGATATATTACATTTGAAAAAAGATATACAAGGCTAAAGCATCAATAATATAGTGATGCTTTCAATTATAAAATCAGTCTGCATTAGAATCAGAGTTCTGAGAGAAAGAAATAGAGTCAAGTCCTTTCTATTTCTTCTTACAAATCAAGGGAAGAGATCTTAAGAGATTTGCTAGGATATGATAGCATGAGTAGTATCATCCCATGACATCAAGCCACCATTGAGGTATTGAAATCTGATAGTGCTAATAAGAATCACAATTGAAGATATTGAAACTTGAAACCCATAGTGCTAATCATAGTTGAGGGTATAATGAGAAAAATACTCCCAAGAGCTAATATCAAGTAAGAAGCTGTATCCTTCATATTCTTCAAAGCATCCTGCACACATAAAATCATCTTAGTCCTAAAGTTGATATGATATACAATATCACTAATAATTCTATCTATTACTTACTTAATGTTTTTTATATTTTAATAAAAAAA